>NW_027464598.1:5645000-5960500 GCF_043290135.1 Rhipicephalus microplus | reverse complement strand
CGAAGTTTATCTGAGATAAACCGAACGAAAGTCCGAATCCGAAAAGAAAGTCCGAACGCCCATAATCCATAGGACTATGGGCATTTACGCCTTCTTGAAAGGCTGTGTTTCTTGACGGTTGCCCATTGGTGCATAACCATGAGCCGCATGAGTGCCTCGTCCAGAGGGGTGCCTTGCTGGCCAGCGTTGTATTGGAGTGCCTTGGTTGATACTTGTGCGACCATATGTTGGGATGCAGGAAACAAATTTCAGTAGTGTCTCACAGCTTGCGGCGTTGAAAGTTTGTGCCGTCAATATCTTTCGAGTTCACATCTCCCGCATAAATAAATGTCTTAGAACCGCACTAGAAGTGAATATCATATGAGCAGCACCGTGTCGATTCTTGCAAATGCAAACATATAGTGTTAGCATAAGCTTTTAAATGCGCTTTATTCTTGATATCAAACAAAAATTCAACCACGATTCTGGGCTACGATGAAAAGAACAAAATGCACAACCCTTTATTTCACAAGTTCATTTTTGAGGTAGTCATTTGCTTATTCAACCAAACAGAGGAATCAAGCTTCCCGCTAGATATACAATTTGACTTTTGTGAACACAAAAATATGCCGTGAACCATTGTACGTTGTATAATAAAAGCCTACAAGTGAGAAACATTATTACACAGTATCTTTTGTCACCTCAACACACCCTGTCTGCCAGTTATGACTTGCAATAGTGATGCACCCGTAAAGATTTGCGATGACAGCCTGAATGTCATGAGTAGTTACAATATTCTTTACAGTTATACCAGCCCAATAAACCACTACAGGGATCTCAAAAGTAGAATCATAGGTATTCGATAAATGTGGCGTGGAATATCTGCAAAAGTGGATACGTGGTTACACGCTTTAAGTGAAGATAAGCCAGCCAGGAGCCGTCCACTTCGGGCACGACATCGCGCCAAGCTTGCCAAGCTTACGATGGTTGCTCTTACAGGCTGCCATTTCGTGGATGGTGCCTTCCGTACATCTCCATCCGAATTGTGACTTTGCACTGCGTACAGTATCAATGCACTGCGTACAGTATCAAGCCAAGTGACAGAAATTTCGTCGCGGTGTAACAACTCTGAAAATAGATTACGGCGCTCTAACCTTCTTTTCTTTGGACTGGACGATGAACCTAAGGAATACTGGGCAAAATATGAGCAGAAAATAATCGACTTCTGCTCAGAGAAATTAGGCATCACTGTGACGGAACGGCAATTTGATCGTGTGCACTGAATAGGCAAATATACAGAAGACAAGCGGAGACCTATAATAGCGAAATGAGCCTTCTTTAAGGATAAAGAACAAATCCTGTCGTCTGCACACAAACTAAAACGTTCCGCATTTTCCATACGAGAAGATTTTTCACTGGAAACTCGGCTGTCCGAAAGAAGCTGATTGAATTCGCGAAAACGCAGAAAAGTGCGTATAAGCTCTCTGTGGACAAGCTACGCATCGCTTCAAAGACATACATTTATGACTCTGCGACGAACACAGTTATCGAATCTGTCAGATAGCTACAGCGTTGCACGCGCGTGCAGAATCAACGACCGAAACATGCTAATACCTCATTGTCGCTGTCAATCGCTAACACACGCAGCATTATGTCGAAGCAAGATTTGATATCTGCTTTTCTGGATGACAGTAAATCTGATATCATTGCATTCACGGAAACTTGGCTAAATCCTGCTATCAGTGACGACGAAATATTCACCTCAGCCAGCATTTATCAAATCTACAGGTGTGATCGCACTGGTAAAAGAGGAGGCGGTGTTCTGGTCGGCATAAGGAAAACCATTACTTCATTTTTTATCAACACTAATTCTGACCTCGAAATAGTTTGGGTAGCTTGTACAGTCCCTTCCTCCAAAATCCTCGTAGGTTGCTGCTATCGTGCGCCGGACTCGGACTCTTCCTTTATTATTATGCTACGTGACAGTATAAACAACGCTTCTGAAATTTTCCAAGCCGATATCATTTACTTACTAGGCGACTTCAACTTTCCGCTCATCGATTGGGCCACACTGTCATCGCCCTGTCACATGTCAAGGGAATTTCTTAAATTAACTCGAGATTTCAACCTCTTTCAAACTGTTCTGAAACCTACACGTGGTACGAACACCCTTGATCTTATCCTCACGACCACTCCGGAAACAATACGTAATACAGATTACCTGGACGGATTTTGTGACCATAACTTACTCCAAGTAGATATAAACATACCCGTTGATTGATTGATTTGTGGGGTTTAACGTCCCAAAACCACCATATGATTATGAGAGACGCCGTAGTGGAGGGCTCTGGAAATTTCGACCACCTGGGGTTCTTTAACGTGCGCCCAAATCTGAGCACACGGGCCTACAAAAACATACCCCTTCCCGTAGCCGGTGTACATACAAAACAAATTCGCGACTATAATAAAGGCGATTATCAGGCAATTAACACAAAGCTAAGGTTATTCTCCGAAAACACTCTCCTGCCGTGTTTCCACAATAGATCCGTAGAAGAGAACTGGCTACTTTTCAAGCAAGTTTTGTGTACGTTAGTTGACAAGCATGTTCCACTGGTTAAAATTAGCAATGGTAAATCAAATCCATGGTTCAATAAAAAGCTTCTGAGAATGCGGAATAAGAAAAAACGGCTTTACAATAACGCTAAGTGCTCGGGTAGTTCTTCTTCTTGGCTTAAATATAAAACCTGCATTAAAGCATATTGCACAGCTTTAAGTAAGGCTAAGGAAAAGTATTATTCTAATGATCTACCCACACTACTGAAAAACAACCCAGCTAAATTTTGGAAAGTTATAAACCCCTCCAGCGAAAACCAACACATCTCATTGCATGACTAAAACAACGTCCCTCTCACAGCTAGCCAGTGTCCAACAGCATTTAATTCCTTTTTCACTTCTGTCTTCACGAAAGAGAACAGTACCAACATACCCAACGTAGCTGAGTTCGATTACCAATTTATGGAACCAATAGATATTCAATTAGAAGGCATATTTACAGCCATAAATAATCTGAAGTTGTCGTCTTCATGCGGCGTGGATGGAATCAACTCAAAGGTGCTAAAGAATACGGTAACGGTCACAAGCAAAATACTACTTCATATATTCCGGCAGTCTTTTGAAACAGGCATGATACCGTCTGACTGGAAGCTGGTGGAAATAATTCCAATATTCAAAAGCGGAAATAAAACCTCATGCGAAAATTACCGTCCTATTTCCCTTACGTGTATTTGTTGTAAAATTCTAGAACACATCATCGGTTCACAAATTTACAGGCATCTGGAATCCAATCATTTCTTTTTAAAAAATCAGCATGGTTTCAGAAAGGGCTTTTCGTGTGAGACTCAGTTGTTTGAATTTACCACAGAGCTTCATGCAAATATGGACAATAATTATCAAACTGATTGCGTGTTCCTCGACTATTCGAAGGCGTTTGGCAGGGTTGCACACTGTCGCCTGATATCGAAACTTTCCGCCCTGAAATTAGACTCCCGTACATTATCATGGCTTCGCAATTTCTTGTCGAATCGTCAGCAATACACAACAGTTAACAATTTGTCTTCTTCCCTATCTGACGTTTCTTCAGGTGTACCACAGGGCAGTGTACTCGCGCCATTACTTTTCCTCATATTCATCAATGATCTTCCGCAACATGTCTCTTCTTGCATCAGGGTGTTCGCTGACGACTGCATTATTTACCGTCCAATCAAGAACAGTGAAGATCACCTGTCACTCCAAAACGACCTCGACGTAATTAATGGTTGGTGTAGTGCATGGCTGATGACACTAAATGTTTCAAAATGCAAAGTAAGTCGTTCACACGTAAACCTAGCATATCCGAATTCTCTTACAGTATTAATCATTCCATTCTATCGACTGCAACACAATATCGGTACTTGGGCGTAATACTGACACCTAATCTATCCTGGTCCGACCACATTACGGCAATCTCTGCCAGCGCCTCGAAATCACTAGGTTTCTTGAGACGTAACTTGAAAGCTGCACCATCAGGCATTCGCAAATTATCTTACTTGACTCTGGTTCGCCCTCAACTAGAATATGCCTGTTCGATTTGGTCTCCCCATCAAAAATACTTAATTGACTCATTGGAAAGAATCCAGAATAGAGCAAGCCGTTTCATTGCCAATAACTACAGTCCGCATTCTAGTATATCACAAATCAAACAGGAACTTTCACTCCCACTCTTGAACATTCGTCACGACATTTCCCTGCTGTCATTCTTTCATAAAATTACCCATTCTTCCCGAATCACCGTTACTGCTCTGCAAAAACCATATCTCACTTCACGTAGACTACACAATCATCTTAGCTATTCCCGTGTATACGGCTCAACAAACGCGTTCAATCAGTCCGCACTTCCACGTGCTATCCGTCTGTGAAACAGTTTGCCTGACGACATTGCATCCCAGGCAAACGTTGACACATTCCGTCATATCTTATCAAGCCACTTCACATGCCTCAGCAAGTAGATGCCGTATCATAATTCATTGGTCCGTATTGGTTCATTTTTGTGATTGTCACATTCATGTGCGCGAGGATTCTGCCTTGTGGCCGCTGCATGCGCAGGAAATACAGTGTTTCGCCCACGGTTACTATGCGTGTATCTTTTGTACATGTTGAACTTTTGTACATGTTGGTGCTTTTTGTTTGACTTATTATTTTCCAATTGTTTCTTTTGTATTTTTTTAGTTTGAGATGTATATAAGTATTGCGCCCCTTACTCAATTGTTTCTTTTGTACTTTTTTTTCATTTTGAGGTGTCTATATGTATTCCCCCCTTGCTCAATTGTCTGTCTTGTATATTTTTTTCCAGTTGATTTGTATATATGTATAGCCCCCTTTACTCAATGCCCCCCATGGGGCCTGTAAGGTACTTTGAAATAAAAAAAATAAAAAGATACTAGTAATATACAATTCGGCAGCATCAGAATTTGAGTAGTGTCGAATAACGGAAAATAGCTGGCTCACCGATATCTCAGCCCTAACCTCATGCGGGGAGATTAGGGCCGGTGAGGTTAAGGCAAGCGGTGAGTCTAATGGGGAGAGTTATGCTCCAAGGGCCGAGAAACAGTATTGATCTGCTCACTTTTTAATGCCTTTGTTGTGTTCGAATCACTTTCTTGTCAGCGGTCACGCTCTCAAAAGTTCGACGTTTTCATTGATTGAAAAACTTTCATTGCACTGGGATTCTCCATGGCTGCCACGCTAAAACAAATACAGTAAAGGGACGTTTAGAGCAGGTTCGTTCCTGGTCATATAGTCCAATTGTTTGCGTGCCAATCTGAAATATAAAGAAAAATTTGCTTTGTCATGATGTTGAGTTTCTTGCAATGTTGAGTTTCTGATGGTGCTTTTTAACGGTAGGTCAATGAGAGTGACTATAAAGCACACAAGAGAAAAAACTAAAACTAAAAAAAAAGAATGTCCAGTCGCTTGTGCAGAGTACTGCAATAAACCAGAAGGGTCTCGCCTTCAATTTCATGTTAGCAAAGGATGTTTACTTTAAAGTGTAGAACAGATAGAAATGCATGGAACAGGATATATACAAGGTGAGCATAAATGTGCAGTGAAAAGTGCCACGATCATTCAAGCTGCGAGTTCTACCCATCAATCATTCCTTTTTAATAAATGAAGTTATCTGTCTCCTTAAAGACAATATCGCAATGAAAAACATCGCCAATGGAGGTAGTCCAAACTTATTGCGTCTCCTTCACTCAACTGAAATATTATTCGTAATTGATCAAGATATTTTTGCACTACGCTGTTCTTGTGGTTTCTTAATACTGCATCGTAAACCAGAATGCCACAATTTCTGATTATTATGTTTAATTTTTGTCTCTTTGCTTAGTTGTGTTGTTCTTGTTGCATATGACAAGGCTCCCCCTCGTACCTGCCTGAACTAACTCTTCCACGCAGCGGTATATGTTGTAAAAAAGCATTGAAAATCATGAAATAATGATAAAGTACAGAAAGAGCATGCCTGAATTGAGTAACAGCGCCGCCTCACGAAAGAAATACGAATAAACAAATAGAACATGGAACAGAACAGAGCTAACAAAAAAAACTGAAGGATACTTCAGCTTTGGCTTGAAGAGTGCGCCACGACAGCGCAATCGGGCCTCGCATGCACCACCTTCCGAACAGCTAACCTAATTCGAGCTTTTGAACGATATCAGGCTAATAAGAAATCTACCCGAGATAAACTGAAATTCAAGAGCCTCGCATTGTATTCTTCGTCGTGAACCCACTTAATTAAGCAAGTATAAACACGATAACGTGTTACACGGTAACACTTCTATTTGGCTTAACGTTGAATTGCAGTCCGCGAAAAAGGAAATGCTTTCCGATTATCCTCCCCTCCCCCCTTCGCATTCAGCAGTGTACCACTACACAAAAAATTCAGGTCTGAAAGAACCAACGATGACATTTGAAGGAGTCATGAATTGAAACGTTATATTTTAGATTTATTTAACGCAGGTAATTTTGTTTTTTCCTGTGTCTACAGTTTCTGTTATATTGATGCAATTTTCAATACAACACTTATAGAGAAACGAATGATAAGTTTAGCGTTCATACTTTCAACGTAATGATGTCATTAATTCTGGTAGTTCTTTACAGCAGTGGTTGTGCCAAAGAACATATGTCTCGTTTTATTCCTTGAGTACGTCACTTCGCAGAAGTTGAGCTGTTCATCATACGACATCTCTTCGCTTGATGCTACAAGTGTGAACTATTCATATAAAATATTGCAAGTATACAAGACAACAAAAAGTGGCCTCGTATCTGCATGTCTCACTGCAAATGTTGCCAAAAGACGACGTGGAGAGAGCGAACAAAACGTTTATTTGATGTTCAGTGCGAGAAAATTGGTGAATTGTATTGTGGAAGCGCTGCGCTTGAGAGTCTCGATCCGCTCAGCGAAGGCGAACGAGCGCACCGGGGGAAGGTAGACACGAGCGCCATCTGGCAGTTATCTTCGAAAACGAAAGAAGACGTGCGCACCCGCGGAGAATGGTGCGCGCTGGTCTCGGAGGCGATAAGGTGTAGAACGCAAAGCGATAGGCAAGTACCACAACCCTGTAGTTTTAGCAAAGCGTTGGAAACACTTGGCTTCGTGAGCATCGCGTTGCACTGTCAGTGCATGTGGATAAACTTTATGGTCCTTAGACTTATTTGCGTGTGCCTTTTCTAGTAAAAAGGCACACATACAAAACATCAAGATGCTGTTGTGGTGCCTCAGATATGCGCAATAATTGCTTTTTAGTTGACAATCACACAACTATGAACACTCAAACTTGAAAAATATTGGTGGGCGCTGCGGAGGGGGTTGGCCGTTTGAGGTATCGTTTGGTGCCTTTAGCAGATCGTTACCGCTGTAAACAGACAAAAACTCGTTCGGCGTGCGAAAGGTATGCTCTGTTTTCTATAAGGCCTTTCTTTGTTCTGGATGGGGCCCATGGGACGGCTTTTTGCTCTACCATAGTAGAGTACTGAGTACTCTAAATCGTTAACAACTTTTAAGGGCGAAGCTCTTCATAACGGCACCTGTTCGTCTCTCTTAGTCGTAGTGGTAGTAGAAGTGTGTAATCATTCTGGTGGTGCCGGTGAGAGATTTCTTCTGTGCGTTGTTGAACAATAAAAAATTCGCAGCGTGCGCATTAACTAAAAGCCGAAATTTTTTGTCTCTCATTCCCCCTTAGTAGCCATCGTTGTGTACATTGAGCACTATCTGACAAGAAAGGGTTGCTACGTTATACTCGCTGGGCGTAACCTTCTTGGTTTTAGAAAGCTTTAGCGAGCGTTGGGCCACAGTGCCATGAATACAGTGAACTAGTATATACCATGAACTCGAGGTGGTTAAAGGTGGGAAGTAGACACGAAGCGCAAGCCGTAAGAAAGTGTGCGTCTGCCTCCTCTCGTTCAGTGCTTGGAATGTCCGCTGGATGGCGGTGCTTCTATATGAGGAATATATTGTCACGTAAGAGTGAGGGTAGCCCGAAGACAGGAGACCGGGAGGTTAGTAGAAATAGAAGGAGATCCGTTTATTTGGCGGACTTGCACCCACTAAAGGAACAACAGACACACCGGCTTAGCGGGAGGCGAACAGCGCGCTCGACTGCCGTCGAGTAACAAAAAATGTCCCACTGGAACGCAAGGCGCGTTCGACGGCCGTCGGGTAACAGAAATGTCCCACCGGAACGCAAGGCGCGTTCGACGGCCGTCGGGTAACAGAAATGTCCCACTGAACGCAAGGCGCGTTCACCATCCGAGATACAGTCGCCGTAGCGTCTGGCGCTATCTCGTTATCAACGAATGGTCGACGTGCGGGCCATGATCTTCGCAGATGAGTCGCAGTATCGGCATGCGCAACACTATCCGTAATACACCTCGCGGCAATATGATGAAAAGATGCGAGGTGGTGGTACTTAGAGTGTTGAATAGGTGGATGAACGGGCACACAAACAGATGCATGGACGGACGCACAGATGGCTGCTACACGGACAGATAGACGCATGGGCGGACGCAGGTGCGGATTCATGAACGAACGCAAAGACGGACGCACATATAGACGTGCGGACGCACGAACAGACGCGCTCACGTAAGGGCGGATGGACGCACGGGTGGCCACACAGACGCACGCATAGATGGACGGAAGCAAGAAAGAATGGACGGACGGATGCTTCGCCCCACTCTCCATCTTTCACTCCATGGATATGCTGCCATTTTTCTTAAGAGAGACACGTAAAGACCGACAGGCAGACCCAAGTTTTGGCATTGAAGGTCCCGAGGAAAGACTATCGTCTTTAAAAAATCGCATGTTCACCCGTTGAGACTAACAAAAGCAACAAGGAACTCCGGAACATGACTTATTTCCAAAAAAAAAACTACGTACTCCTCCATTTCACGCGAGTTGAGTAAAGTGATTACTGCAGCTCCTTTTAGAACCAGCCATCGACAGGAAACCGATTTTCTGAAGGAAGGCTCTCACTGCAAATGCGATGAGCAAAACAACCAACAAACAAGCAAGCCATCTCGGCGAGAGGAAAGACACGTGGACTGAGCGGAGCTGCTTCACGCCCTCGCGTTGCCTGCTTATTTCTCACATTATCATTCTGCCTGCAATCTTCGAAAAGAGAACGCGTGCATGCCAAGGGAAAAAAGACGCGGCACTACGTCTTCATAAAGCTTTCAGGACGTGCTTATCAGGGGAGCCGCCAAGCAGTGAACTAATGCGTTGACGCCTGGCATCCTCACTTCTCCCAGGGGGGAAAAGCGAGAAGAGTGAAGTGCACAACCAATGTGTCCTCGCATCCGCTATGTGCACTCGTCGCCTAAAGGAAGCTGAATTAGACGAAAGCCAAAAAAAAAGAAGCAAGTGTTGTTCACAGCAGAAACGCTTATTACCGTGAAGGCAACGCATTTTTTTCACTCATGTGAATATTTATTTGGCATTTGAAAATTTCGGGAACGTTTGTTGCCCAACGGGTTAGTTAAAACTTTTGAGAATGATTGGCAGTTTTTTTTTGAAAAGTTTGGAAATCGTAAAAAACAGAGGCAATGCCTATTGGGGCGCTTTAACTTTCTTGCTGGTGGCAGGCAGCCATAGATTGATAATGTAGGACGTGTAGTACAGTGCCAAAGAGAGAGAGAGAGAGATTAAGATGCAAGCAGAGGCAGGGAGGTTAACCAGACGCACATCCAGTTTGCTACCCTGCACTGGGGAAGAGATAAAGGGGAGAAGAGAGGTTGCAGAGACAAAAGTGTTCGTTTGTCCCTGTGTGGTGTAATGTCATTGTCCTGAATACGCTTCTAGGAGAGCCTTTTCAGTAATCATTATGACAGTGCATGCCCGCTTTGGAAGTGTGGCTAAAGGATGAAACTGCTTGTCGCACTAACACCGAACAAATGTAGCAAAACGAACTGTCGAAAGTATAGGCCAGCAAAAATTGTGGAGTTCTCTCAGACTCATCCACGAAAATATATTTTACGCTTAAGAGTCACCCAGGCTCAGAGCCACCACAATTTTCCTCAGCAGCACTCACTGAATTTCAGGCATACTGAGTTGGCGACAGGGTTCGTTCGGAATCAATATCACCTCGTTATAATTACTCGTGCTCACTCAGACACAGACTCACGTCTTAATGTGAGTTCGAGTGAGTCTGCGGGAGTCGATCGACCCATCAGTTATTTTACCGTCCTAAGGCTGCAAGACAACAGTATAAAAAGACTACAGAAAAAAAGCCCAATTTCCATGACGCTGTAGTACGTCTAGTATTCAATTCATCAGTGCCCAGTGTTTGCAACACTAATGCAAAGCTGCAAATCAATTTGAAGCGTGAATTAGGGCACCAATATGTTTTCTACAAAAAATTATAAAAGTTTTCACCTAAAGAGCCACAACTTCTAGAAACAGGGCGCTTATACAAGTAGTTGAGAGTTTTGCTGTCACACGATTCTTCCCTGACAGCACATTTTGACTATATAGTTTACGGATTCGCAAGAACTTTAAATATTAATAAAATAAATTTGGAGTGTGAGGATTCACGCGTATGAAGGGCGAACCAACTAGCCCGAATTTACACTCTAGTCATCTAATAACAGCTTTCGCGCTGTAAAATAGAGAGGTTATTGCAGTAGCCAGAAGCAAAGAAGCGTACAAAACAACATGTGGGGACCGTAGTGGAATGTTTTATTCCATGGATCCTTTTGGTAGTTCTTCGGAAATATCGATGTTGAAATTTGCCGGAATTGGCTACACTATAATTGAAAATACTATAAGCTAAGCTATTCACTTGCTCACACTTAATGCAGCAAAATCTTTCAATTTATAACCTATTTCTAATTGTAAACCAACTCAACAGATGAAATGTTAAAATGCGAGGCATTTCTTGGTGAACTCCAGCGACTTTTTTGCGCGTATCTATCTATCTATCTATCTATCTATCTATCTATCTATCTATCTATCTATCTATCTATCTATCTATCTATCTATCTATTTATCTATCTATCTATCGATCTATCTAGCCACCTACGACTTTTAGCTCCCCTGGCCATTTCGATAATGGTATTGATACCAGACTTCGTATGGCATAATATGACTGTACGAAGAACTTAATTGACTAGTCATAACATGAAAATAATGATATGGATGTCAGAAATGTCATGATATACATTTAATGGTCTTGCGGCTCTTGCGGTAGTTTGTTTCACATTGCATGTTGCAAAACTGGTATGGTATGACATGATTGCATGGCGAATACAAGCTACAGGCCATAACAATAAAATCATGACATGTGTGTCATGTAACAACATGACTACATGCCAAACTCATGATGTGCTCGCGGGCGTTTCACTAGTGTCACATATACCAAATTTTGTATTACGGTACGTGAATGGATGGCGTAGGTATTTCACTGGAGCAAACTTGATAATCATAAGATGCGTGTCATGTAACAACATGACTGCATGCCATGTTCATGATGCTGTAGCTGCCGTTTCGCGGGCTTCACTTATACCAAAATTGGTATTATGCGACTTCAGTGGATGACGAAGGTATGAGACTGGTGCAAACATCATAAACGTGAGATGCGTGTCATGTAAAAACATGACTACATGCTACGCTGATGATGCGCTCGTGGCCATTTCGATAGCTTCTCCTGTACCAATCTCGGTATTGAGTGACGTAAACGGACGACATAGGTAAATGACACAAGCAAACATGATAATCACGACATGCGTGTGAGGTAACATTATGACAACATGCCACACTCATGATGCGCACGTGGCCGTTTCGCCAGCATTACATATGCTATATTCGGTATTGCGTGACGTCAATGGATGAGGAAGGTATGTGACTGGTGCAAACATGATAATCAAGAGATTCGTGTCATGTGAAAACATGACTAAATGTCACAGTCAAGGCGCCAATACATTTCGACGTGACGCGGTGCGCGTGCTCAACGGTGTTCAATTCGTCGGGGCACGCCGGCGTTGCTACGCCAGGCGCCAGTCGTGCCATATACTCGCAAGTGTGCGCCGTTCTGCGTTGCTTTGACGCATGCGCTTTTCAGCACGTCCATTGCCCCTCCGCCACGAAAAAAGGGAGATGCAGTGTTCTATGGGTAACGTCGTCAGCGCAAAACGCAGCACGTCGCATTTCGTTCCGGTGTCTGCCGGGCCATGCTGACGGACGCTGGTCGCGCCAGCCGCGCCTGGCGCCGCGTTTTGCTCGCGTGCGTCAACGCTACATTGGAGCATATTGGGCCCTTCATGATGCACTCGCGGCCATTTCACTAGCTCCACATATGCCAAATTAGGTATTGGGTGACGTCAATCGATGACGAACGTATATGACTCGTGCAACCATGATAATCCTGAACGCGCGTCATGTAAGAACACGACAACATACCACGCTCATAGCGTGCTCACGGTCGTTTCGCAAGCTTCACGTACACTAAATTTGGTATCACGTCATGTGAATAGATGACGAAGGTAAACGACACATCAAGACATGATAATCATGACACGGATATCAAGTATGGCATCATTTATCTCCACCTCGTAGCATTGTTCTGATTCTAAAGTGACACATCAACCTTTCTCATTCGTGCTTCCCATATCATCAATTCCCAGTTATCACAAGGCAGGAAATAAGATTATATAATGCCTTTCGTATTCGTAGTTCGTAGTGTGGTATTTTCAGACCTCAAAACTGTTTTCACAGTCTTGTTGCATATAAAAAGGGGACTGCATTCTTGTTTATAAGATGTTTCAATTAAAAAAAAAACTCGTGCATGATATTTAGAAATGTTACCATAATTCTCATTTATGTGATTACATTCATTTTCAAAGCGGGCTTATTAAAGTATTCGGGTATTTCCAACATTATATTTCGCAGTGAAATGAGTGAACTACGATGGATGCCGGGGCAAAAATTTAACCAAAGGGGCTGGTTTTTTTTTAATGCACTTTCTAACTTTACCTCAGCACTGCACACTGACGTGGGTATGCACATTTGCATTGATCAGATCACTGTACAGCAAAACAAAGAAATCTGTTGAGGAGAGATTTGTGAAGTAATTTTATTGAAGTATATCAACGCTATCATGCACAGTGTACAGAGTAGCTTACAATACCATTCAAAAAAGGCTTTTCCTATTTAGCAAAAATTGTTTAAAAAACAAATATATCGTATTCATTGACTCCACAAACGGTCATTTATAAAGAACATCGCAATTGTTTTCGTGGGGTGTTCATATATCATGCTTTTTTATACCAAACTAGTTTCGAGAGAGCTGCGCAAATTTTATTCTACGTGCCCCTATATCACCGTGGTGTATTGTTTTTTTTTTCAGTTTTTCAGTTCAGAGAGAGCAACACGTGACATTGTCTTTTTGCTGCTCTGTAGGTGCGTTCATTATATACAAGAAAATTTTGTCACATTTTCTGTCATTCTACACCCACACAAAAAAATCACCCTTCAATGCGTGCATGAGCACGTGGAAGGGACGCAAACGAACTGGGGGGCTCACATGCATTGCATGATTGGAAAATAATCTCAGCTTTACTGAATGCCAGCTGCTGTCAGTAAGAAGGCATCGCCGAAGCGACAGCCCCAGACGCTAAACCCGCATGATAAATCGCTCTTTACGTGGATTACGCTTATCCACGTGGCGGTGACGGCATAAACCCCCCAGTCTTTATCTCCTTGGCGGTGACTAATACATGAAGCCCAAGAAGTGGTAAAGCCTGTCTTATCACCCTGCCACACTCAGAGATGTAAAGTAGTCGCACGTAGCGCATTGTGAGCCTTCTAAAGCAGGCACAGTCTACCTACGGCAAAGGTAAAAATCCGCAGGACAACAATGTTATGTTTAACACAGAAAATAGCTAACACGAGTACAGTCTGACATGATTACCTTATGAACCTCCGAGAAGCGCTTGTGTTACGATCGCCGCCATTGAATAAGCTTTTTACCTCATGACGCGTAAATATGAGATTTGCGATTACCGATGCCTCTAACTGTGGCAAAGTAAAGCAATACATCTCTTCTGTGTGTACGTTTTTAGCCTACTTTGTTCTCTTGAAAAACAATCGCAGGCGTGCAAACACGGACGTGGGAGAAAATTTCGGGCAACACCATGGCCGTTTATTAACTTGCACGAAGAAGGATAAATTGCCTGGTTGTTATAATAAATCACAATATTTATTCTAAGCACCTATTCCACTAGTCATTTTTATTCGGAAGCAATGGGTAACTTAAACTTGAGGATTTCCAGTTGAATTATCCATAAATAGCCACATGGTCTGCTTGAATAGCAAATATGTAATATGATTATGATTGCAAAGTATAAATATTATTGCAAATGCATAACTGATATATACTACAATTGCAACTATATAATTTGTGGTATTAATATGGTAGTGCTGGTGAGAGTTAAAACAATGAAAGTCGTACTAGTAGGATTGGTTTGTACCTATGTAAGCGACATGCCGTCAAGCTTAACAAGTCGTTCTTAGTTTGTGTCCGAGGCAATTATACGCATTTTTAATTGTTCTATAAGCATCCTGCATTAGTAAGACAAGTAGGCAGGTCATTATTACAAGTTATGAGAAGATGTGCGTTTGAAATAGAACTTAGGCGTACTCATATATTGTTTGTTTAGAAAAAGGGAGTAACAATTTTGACTATTATAGATACTCTACTATGAGAGAGCATAAAACCGTCTCGTGAGCCTCACAGTTGGTGAGGCCTTGTTGATATCACACAGTAAATAGCGTTGGGGAGATGGTGTCCCCCTGCCTTACACCCTTCTTGATTGGTATTCTGTTGCTTTCTTTATGAAGCACTATGGTAGCAGTTGATCCCCTGTAGATTTCTTCCAGAATGTTTACATATACTTCATCTACGCCCCGATTCCGCAGTGTCTGCATGACGGCTGATATTTCTACTGAATCAAACGCCTTCGCGTAATCTATGAAGGCTCTGTATAGTGGTTGGTTATACTCTGAGCATTTCTCTATTACCTGATTGATAGTATGAATGTGGTTAATTGTTGAGTAGCCTGTTCTAAATCCTGCTTGTTCCTTTGGTTGGTTGATTTCCAATGTTTTCTTTACTATAGCTTGTATACTACAGAGAGAAAGCTGATCGGCCTGTAATCCTTCAAGTTCTTGTCATCTCCTTTCTTATGTATTAAGATGATGTTAGTGTTCTTTCAAGACTATGGTACCCTTCCCGCCAGGAGACACCTCGTAAACAGGGTGGCTAGTTTTTCTAACACAATCTGTCCTCCATCTTTCAGCAGATCTGATGTTACCTGATCCTCACCAGCTGTTTTGCCTCTTTGCATGCTCTCCAAAGCTTTTCTGACTTCTTCTATCATTACTGGTGGGGTGTGATCTGGGTTACTGCTAGTTCTTATAGTATTAAGGTCGTGGTTGTCTCGGCTACTGTACAGATCTCTGTAAAACCCCTCCGCTATTTTTACTATCCTATCCATATTGATAGTTATTTTTCCTTCTTTGTCCCTTATTGCATACGTCCGACTTTTGCAATATCCCAAGTTTCCTCTTCACTGCCTAGAGTTTTCAGAAGGAAGTTTTCAGAAGGCTAGAATGGGAAAGTTAGGGATAAGAGTGTATGGAGAATACCTTAATAACCTGCGCTTCGCCGATGACATTGCATTGCTGAGTAACTCAGGGGACGAATTGCAACTCATGATTACGGAGTTAGACGAAGAAAGCAGAAAGATGGGTCTTAAAATTAACCTGCAGAAAACGAAAGTAATGTACAACAACCTCGAAAAGGAGCACTGCTTCGAGATAGGTAATAGTGCACTTGAAGTTGTAAAAAAGTATGTCTACTTAGGGCAGGTAATAACCGCAGAGCCTAACCACGAGATTGAAGTAACTAGAAGAATAAGAATGGGGTGGAGCACATTCGGCAAGCACTCTCAAATTATGACAGGTAGATTGCCACTATCCCTCAAGAGGAAGGTATATAACAGCTTTATCTTGTCGGTACTTAGCTACGGAGCAGAAACCTGGAGACTTACAAAAAGGGGTCAACCTAGTTTGAGGACGACGCAGCGAGCAATGGAAAGAAAAATGGTAGGTGTAACCTTAAGAGACAAGAAGAGAGCAGAGTGGATTAGGGGACAAACGGGGGTTAAGGATATTATAGTTGAAATAAAGAAGAGGAAATGGACATGGGCCTGGCATGTAGCGCGTAGACAGGATAACCACTGGTCATTAAGTGTAACCAACTGGATTCCCAGAGAAGGAAAGCGGGTTAGGGGGAGACAGAAGGTTAGGTGGGCAGATGAGATTAAGAAGTTTGCGGGTATAAATAGGCAGCAGCAAGCACAGGACCGGGTTAACTGGCGGAACATGGGAAAGGCCTTTGTCCTGCAGTGGACGTAGTTAGGCTGATGATTATGATGATGATGATTATGCTGATTTCAAATACTGAAGCGAAAGCATTTAATGTACCATGCTCACATTCCTCCGACCCTCCGTCTGAGCCTAGTCATGATATAGACTCACAGTTGGGTTGCTGGTTTCGTTTCTGAAACTTGAACGTCGGGGTAAATTTCATTCGGTCTTGAAACATCGCTGCTATCACTGACATTACAATATGAAGAATAAGAACAACCCTTCGATTATTTATGCGCACTGATTATGTTCACTACACGAACAGTACCTGCGAATAGCCGAAACCCGCTAGTGCCACTATACTTCACGGGAGAAGGCCAGGCGCTCCGGCAAGTGATACCATGGCAAGCGGTTCGGAGAGGTTCCCCAAGAACCTGGGTTCACCCACACCTAATGCTATAGACCCTTTTCGAAAAAGGGCGCCCTTAGCGCCGCGCACGCCAACTATAGTCTGCCGCCATTGTGAGGGCACCGCAGCAGACGACGCAGGCTGTGTCCCAGTGACGCTGATGCGCGTTCTTTTCAGCGCCCACAGACAGCTCTTGCGTTCCTGCCGGACGCAGACTGCGTCGGGAAGACACGCCGATGAGAGTCTTTTGAAGGGCGGATTCATGCATCGCCAGTCATAACAAGCCAAACTGCTCGTCCATTCCATTGAAGGATACAAAATATTTCTCATCGGGCAGCGGAAGCAGCTCAGAAGGCATATCGAAGAGCACTAGAAGCTCGTTCAAGTTAGAAAGCGGCGCGATTGCAGCGGATAATATGGAAAACTAGCCGCCAACACAAACATCCCAGCACCCACTCATTTGACGGCTCGCTTTCTATTCCCTCATGATGACCCTAGCTATCCCACGCTCCTTTGCGAAGCGAAACTGATGAAAAGCTCACCACCAGGTGGCCTATTTACGAATAGGCTCTATACCTAAGGCTATACATGCACAGACAAAAAAAAAACTAGCATAGTCCCTCGAATGGCCATATGCTATCACTGAACACGCTTTGAAGTTTGTGGAGTGTCCTCCAATATTTTCGTACACTTTGGGTATAGATTTAACCCTAACGGGATGCAAACTTTACTTCTGGGGCGCTATGCAGGATCGGCCGAGTTTCGCGAAGCTCATGAATTTTCCGGGCTCTAGCGACACCCCCTTATGAACGAGCCAACAGTACGAGGAAGTGAAATCCGCCCCCCAGCGCGCTGCGTTTCATTGATTACGATGAAAGCAGTGATCGCGTCAAGGATGGTCGACTAAGTTTGGGTGGTCTTTTCAAACCAAAGGCATCTTCTTTCTCTTGTTTGTCGTACCACTAGTGCAGGTTGCCCGCTGCAGTGGTCTATAGTGGCTAAGGTGCTCGGCTGCTGACTCGCAGGTCGCGGGTTCAAATCCCGGCTGCGGCGGCTGCATTTCCGATGGAGGCGGAAAGGTTGTAGGCCCGTGTGCTCAGATTTAGGTGAACGTTAAAGAGCCCCAGGTGGTCGAAATTTCCGGAGCCCTCTACTACGGCGTCTCTCATAATCATATGGTGGTTTTGGAAAGTTAAACCCCGCATATCAATTAATCAATCTGAGTGCAGATTTGCAACTATATGCAATAAAAGTGTAAGAAACATTTCGTGCTGAGGTTTTTTTTCTAGATGCACGAGGTGTTTAAATATATTTTCAAGCTTTTAGTGCCTGCACTGAGTCTGTTTCAGAATAATCAGCCCGGTGGCTTTTGATATCAGCACCGGCCGAGTGTCTTACAACGTCGCGACCGCAGCTAAACCCGAGACCACGTGTTAATCATCATCCTCAGGCTGTACATTCTAACGCGCTGCTCAGTTGGTGCACGTCGTTTTTGTTGTCATGGCGTGCTAGAACCCTAGCACATGTGGCGGCTAATTAGCTCTTAGGGGCGAAGCTCCTAAATTCATGGGTCTGTCTCTCCTGGCTTCTTGCACGTGAGTGCCTAGATCGATGATTCACTCAGTAGGTGCGGATGAAGAGACAGACAGAAAGACAGACGAAAGGACGGACGGATGATTTCTGTTTTACCAATAAAACCCTGTTATGCTTGGCCCCACTCTTCACTATTCACTCCGTGGATATGATGTGATTTTTTTCTTGGCCGTACGGTATACTTGTTAGGCCAGGGCACTCTATGACCAAGCTAATTACGCTGATTCCTAGTAAGAACGAGGCAATTACGCTACATTAAGAAGACCGTGCTAATGAAGCAATGTAAGCCTAGAACTAGGCAAACTGAAGCATGCTAGTAGATGAGCTAACTAAATTATGCTAATTAGGCGACTTTATTCATGAGCAAGTTAAGTAAAGCTATCCTAATTTATTCCTTACTAACATGATGACAATAGGTAACCTGCTAATCAGGATTACGTTTAATGGCTCTATACTGATCATGGCCTTGCTAGTTGCACCTGAGATAATTGCCTTTCAATTCAAGCCTTATTGATCAGGACAAGACAGCTCAGTGTAATGGCCGTTAAACCTCAGCCAATTAGTACAATAACATTAAGACAGAGCTGATGGGGTCTTACTTCGAAGCCGACCACGTACATGAGTGGATGACCACCTTAAGAAGCTGCAAGTAGCTAGGTTATCGCAAGGTCCTCTATGGCTCCAGTCTTGCACAAGTTGAGGGTGCTCAACGAATTATTTTATATGCAAAGAAGCTGCCACGTAGCGTTCACCGCATCAAACGCTTGACAATCAGATGGGCATCATCACATTCACGAGTCGAACGCGGCCCTTCCCGGAATAACGAGTTTATAAACGAGTTTATGCGTCCATCAGTTTGATTGACCGACGCCCGCGGCGAAGATCGGGTATGCCCACCACATTTGCTCTTGCCGAGAAGCAGTACTCACGTCGAGCGGCACAATGAATCTATCAGCTTTATCACGCAGACTACGCACACACGCACGCTCAAATAAAAGTGATATCATCACGTGGCTACAATATCTGGCATTCAATTTCACCACGCTCATGACGTATCCAATCACAACTGCGTTGATGCCATGATGCGAGTGCCCCTGGTGTCCACCTGCCCTTACATTTATCTGCAATATTTGATGGACGCGAAACGAGCAGCACGAATGTGCTGCGTGTGCACCCTTGCTGCCTTCGAGAAGGGAAATTTCTATGCAACGGGTGGAACGAAACAACGTGTCCGAAAGAAGACATACACCCACGAACCTGCCTGGGGGAGGTGCTTGTTGAGGTGGCAAAAAGATAGCGCTACTATCACACTGATGTTGTTCCACTGTTAAAATGTTGATGAAGTGGTAGCGCTTGCGTATTTGCACGCTGTGTTTCTTTGATAACCACCGCAAGTGTCCCGCATGCGTTTACAACGCCACACGTGTTCCTGTAGCTATCTTGATCAACTCTGCTACCAGGCGCTCCGCGCCGTCTTCATGCCAAAGCCACCGAAGAGCGAGCTCAGAGCAAACTCGTCTGCCCGATAAACTCGGGCCATCCTGCATAGTACTCTATTGAGTAAGAAATGAGGGACGATGGTACAGCATATCATAGTCATGTGTAATACAGTACAGCAAAGGGGCAGCGAAAAAAAACGATTTTCAGAAGGACAGACGTGAGGGTGTGAAAGAAAGAATTAAAAAGGGAAGGCCACCAGCTGCACCGTTTCCATAGTCTTGGCGCCACAGGTCCGCAGGTGGTCAGAATCTTTTCCTTGCTCATCATACGAGTTTTTAATGCAAGCACCGCCCTTTGGATGATGTGACTCGTTTCTTGAAATTTGTTGCTGGGATAATCTTTATCAGAGAATGAACAAGTTGTAGGGAGTGACATATGAATACTATACAAGGAGTGCCTGGTCGCACTTTGTCACTTCGTCGCGCATTTGGTGCACGCTAGGCGCTTCTCCTTTACGATCACCTGTTCTCATAATTTTTATTTGTTAGTAGCCCCAAAGCTAACCCAGAAAGCAAAATGTGTTCATGCGCGCCTCAATCAACGCCTACATTTCAAGTACGTTTCTTGATTGTCTTCGACACAGGTTCTAAGCTCGCCCTTCCAGTACAAGCAGCTTTTCGCAAGAGAAAAAATAAATTAAAAAAAGCTGGCATCTCACTTTGTTCGATTAAAAAAAATGCAGTCAACTTCATTTCGCGAATGCTGTTGCAACTGAGCAGCTGATGCCTGCAATGTCGGGTTCTGCGAAACCCATCTTGGCGCGCCACTCATTCGAGCTTTCCACCGAGCCTCATCCCAACCTGTGTTAATGCAGCACCCATTTCCTACTAAGTCCCACTTTTTCGTACCCACAGGGCCACTTGAGTAGCTCTACGGAAATAACGTATGAGGAAGGGTCGACTACGGACACCTTCATTTTTAACATACGAGTCCACAAATGCATACTGTTCATCTGGTGACGATAGGCTTGTGTGAACGCCTATCACTTGCGGTTGAGTTCTACACGCTGCCGTGAATTTACTGTCTCTCTTTCTCATTTTGTCCTCCTCTTCCCTCTTTTCTCGTTCTCATCTTTCTATTTCCCAGCCCTACTTGGCCAGTGTAGAGAAATTGACCTGAACGTAGTCTTTCTGGTTAACCTCCATGCCTTCTCTTTTTCTGTTTGATTCCTCCCTTCCTTGATTTGCTATGCCTTGGAAAATTTGCATTGCAGCAAAAAGATTGCGAACGTGGTGTCTACGATGAAGTATTCCGAGATTTTTATCTGAAAATAAGCTCTACGAAGCTGTAAATAGGATGTTCTGATTTTACGTCGGCCCTAGCTTCGTGATGAGACCCAAACTTATCGTAAATACGGTCATTATCGGCCCATGCATTAGTGATGCCTCTCGTGGGGCTTTGTCGATCAATGCCTGATGAAAAGAATTAGGATGTGAGTGGCGCTCAGAGTGCACCAAACAAACACCTGCAATATTTCCTGACTTCAGCCAGTAATGAGAGGAATAGCGGTATTGATATCGACCGCCAGCCATTTATACGAGATCTGATCTAATGACTTCCTATGATGTGCAACCCTCGACACGCCTCCAACCTCTGTTTCGAGAGGATCGTCTTGATGACCGTACGCTTAGTCGATTTTCGCCCTTTTACCTCATTGCTTCGCGTAATGGTTGTTGTGGTAAATGTACTTCGAAAGTCAACGTGACTGCTAATCGTAAAAAAACACGGCATTTAAAGAGCTCAAGTGAGATATCTTCATCGAGGTAACGAGTGCATGATTGAACCATTCGTTATTCTAAAATGTTCGTTAAACCGGTGTTCGTTCAAGTGAGAGTTCACTTTAGCTGGCCTTACTAGGGGCTCATTATTTCGACAAAGAAAATTTTTGGCAAGTTTTGTGTGTGTGTGTGAATTTTCTGCAAAAATATTTCGAATAGGCAAATTTTTGAGTAGTGAATACTTCAGTTGAAGAAACCTGATTTGTTGACACGGCTCATTTTCGAGCTCCATTCGACAAAGTTTCCCGCTCTGGAGCAGTGACGTAGCTGATGCGAGTTGCCCCCAAATCACCCGTTTATCGGCATCGGTGCAAAAGCGCTTGTGCATGAAGTGCCGCCGTGTCAAAAAAGTCGCACAATCGACTAAAATAAGGCACTCGCGCTTGAGTTCCTGCACCGAACTATCATATACGTTGTGCCCAGTGTTCATCCTCAGCAGCAAGAAAGTGCGACGAAGAAGTTTTTATGCCTGAGGTACAGTGAAATATTGTACATTTAACTGAGGCTGAAGGATATATCAGAAAGCTAGGAGATTTCGTATCGCAGCAGCAAGCTGTGCCAGATGCAGCGCAGAGCAATGAACCTTCTGGACACCTTCGAGGACGCCAGTCCGAATTAACATTACGAAATTCTTGTCTAAATAAATAAGATTTCACACTGCCGACTTCACATCTGATGTGTTGAGTTCTGTTTTGTATTATAATGAACATTCACTTTAATGTACTTTCAGTTCAGTGAACAAAGTATTTAGGTCCCTTGAAGTGCTCTTCATTAAGAGTTCACTGTATAGGATTAAAAAAAATGTACAACGAGCGAATACCCTGTCGTAGAATAAAATGAAGCGCTTAATGAAAAAGTAATAGGTAAAGAATAGCTGGCTCTCATACTTCGCTCCAAATTCTACCTATAGAAGGTTAAGGAACAAATCGGCTCAATCTACAAATGAAAAAAAAATAATGTTTTTTTTTTCAAAATAGTCTCTGTAGCTATTAGGGCGTTTTAACCCGCAAAAGTTTTATGTCGGGGTCCACTACGGCTCCACTGACATATTTCCGTCGCGGATGTGCCGTAGTAAATATATATTTGCAAATTGCTAAAAGAGCTAGAATAAATGATTTTGCAGCAGGGCGTCAAACCAGGGACCTCGCCCACTTTATTGCGTGACGCTAAACACTACGCCACAAAGAAAACCTTCCGTGATTGGGTATAGGCAAGCTATCTGTATACAGCATACACCGTTTTACAGTCCTCTGAGCTCCGTAGCTCGAGCGCGTTTTCGTCATCAGTAGCAAGATGGCGCGACGGGTTCGCCTTTGGTAGAGTTACTGTATATGCTACCTTTATGTAGCTAAAGGTAGCATATACAGTAACTCTAGCCTTAGGTAGCCATTGGTAGATGCCTCGGTGCACTCGTTGGGCACGCTCTAAAAGGCGTCGCTTCTCGCATTTCGGTAAGCGCCACAACCACGGAGCAAGGTCTCTGCTGCGCTCGCACTTAACAAACACAGAGCATGAAGGTTACTGTCCGGTAATTTTGCTTGGAAAAAGGAAAGATGCATCCAATGGCTACTTCTTGCTTATCGTAAACATTGATTGGCCGATCAATCTGCAAAACTGTCATTTATTTCTTTTCTAACGCACTACTAGATGATTATCATCGTGTCTAAATTTTCTGCCCCCAGTAAATTACTTCTTTCTATCGTTAACTGTTGGTAAAGTGAGAAAGCAGCCAGCTGCCAACAAACCTGTGCTATTTAAAGGCCTAAATACCGCTGAGTGGGGAAAAAATGTCGGAGAACCCTTAAGCATCGCTTTTAAGGGTTGAATGTGGCCCTGCCGTGGTGGTCTAGTGGCTAAGGTACTCGGATACTGACCCGCAGGTCGCGCGATTGAATCCCAGCTTCGGCAGCTGCATTTCCGATGGAGGCGAACATGCTGTACGCACGTGTGCTAAGATTTGGGTGCACGTATAGGAACCCCAGGTGGTCAAACTTGCCGGAGCCCTCCACTAAGGCGTCTCTCATATACATATGGTGGTTTTGGGATGTGAACCTGTATCTATCTATCTATCTATCTATCTATCTATCTATCTATCTATCTATCTATCTATCTATCTATCTATCTATCTATCTATCTATCTATCTATTTATCTATCTATCTATCAAGAGTTGAAAGCAATAAAGATATCCTGTTACGAGTGCGCACTTCAAACGCTTAGTGCATGAAGCCTTTTCGAACTTGCAATGCACTTTTTACGTCACCTTAAGGGGCTAGGCACAGTAAGGTGTGTGCATTGATAGTAGTGGCTGGCCGGCTATAATCTGATATTCGCATGTTCCGATGCCCGACGGAAATGTACGCTTGTACTGCACATTACTTACACACTTCATGTTTTCTTGTGAAGCATGTTACGGGACGCGTGTGTTTGAATGCCGAAATTTCTGCGACACGAATTCCTTGAAGCTCTCGCGTGAAAAGTTCGGGGGATGGTAGGGGGATCACGGGCCCAGTTTGCTACCCCTTCACACGAGATCGAAACAGGGCCAAGACTTGGTGTATGCTTTGCACGAGTGTATTACGGACATGATGTATCAAATTTAGAATGTGAACAACACTACTAGGAGCATCTATTGATTCCACCTCGTGTTAAGAAGTTATGAACACATAAAATAAATCACTGAACCAGAATTTCGTACATGTGGTTAGCACCTTGCACAGAACTTCTAAAATCAGTGAGCTAATCTTGAAGGTTTATAATGTGTCAGTCATGGGTTTGACGGGCATTTTCTGCCCATGTCTGGGTCTCCTCATATTTTTTTACTTCTTAGTAGTGTTTTCATTCAAATTCTTCATTCATTTGTTTATTCAGTCAGGCACGTCTATTGCAGGGTGAGTCGCGGAGTTCATCTGCTTTCTGTCGCAAGTACCCGCTGACCGAGATTGTGGTTTCACCATCGGCGAACTTCTAGGGCTGGGCCCAGCATAGCTGGATACTTGATTACCACTACACCATCACAGAAGTTCGCAATCATGCGCTGCTTTCCTGCTACCAAGGTGAATACGGTAGCCCTTCACCAGACTTTGCAAGATGCGCGGGTCGTTGGACTAATTCGGAGAAATGCAAATCCGTACTGTATAATACTCTTGAACAGATGTATACGTGTTAAACAGGCAGCTTCAACATTACACAAATCAAAATCACTACGTTATAATTAAAGACGCCATGCAAAATGTGGACACCAGTTAAAATTTGAATGCCTGAGATTCATTAGCGCCTATGTCAATCCAACTATCGGGCCTCTTCTCCATTTTATGCATTCCAAACCAAAATGTGCGTTTGGTCAGTGGGAATGAAACCCCTTCTCGTGATTACAAAAAAGACACCATCTGCTCCAGGTCACCACGCCACCTGAAGAAAAAAAAGTTTTTGACAAACGGCTAGTGTACAAATAAAAGGGTTTTTTATTATTGTTATGGTGTCGTAAATGCACGTAGTAAACGGATTTATGTATAAGCAATAAACACCAAGTATATCACATGTGTACGTGCAATCTGTTTTCGTTTACAAAAAAAACAGAAACTAATAATCCTGTACAAATGCTGAGTCCTTAATATAGGTTTCCAGCCGTGTTTTTTTTATAATTTAAAATGAAGAAAGCAGAGAGAAGCCTTGAGGTGTATATTCGCTCGGAAGTTAGAAAATTAATATATGCATCTTCACGATCGCTTACAGCTCGTGAAAAAATTGGGGTATGTGATCTGCAAATGTCTTTGTTCTCACTTTATATGGCATGTATATGCGTTTAAGCGTGTGAGTGTCAGTCAGCACCGTATGTTGCCATTGCGGCCAGCATAGAGCACTCTTTTTGCTTGTTGGCGTCAGGTAGTACGCAATGTTATCTAGATGGGGCAGATGACCAGCAATCCCTCGCCTACTACCTGATGGCATTAAGTCTGCCAGAACAAGACCCTCACAATGAATTACGAAATGAAGACGAAGAAGTGTAAATTTAAGGGCTCTTTTTATTAGACACAACATTCATGAGAAGTTGGGATATCAATAAAATGTCGATGTTGCGGAGCGGATCAACTGCCTCACTGCGCTTCTATTTTTTAATTGTTTTATTTGACCCTATATATATATACAGCCATAAGTGATTTTAGTTATCATTATATTCCTTATTTGTTTCTTCTGCTAGGTAAGCGAGCTGTATCCCCCACTTAGTGAGAATAACTACCTTTTATTGTCTGGTGTCATTTGCACTGATTTCTGTTTAAAATGGTTCTGTTTTACCAGCTTTCATAACTTATATGACGTAATGCAAAACGAACACCATATTGTTTGTACACATCAAGTAATTGCATTTCGGTGACCAATGTTAACCTGCCACAACGTAAACATAGAGCATTCTGATATCATCCTACAAGATTGCTTTCTTTTGTTTGGTAGAAAGTATCAGACACAAACCAGGCTATAGCTTTCATTGGCCACGTACATGGCAGCGGCGCAGCCGTATTGCTGAGTGAAAGAGAAGGCTCCAGATAGAGCGATGATGCATTAGTGAATGCGAAAGAAGCGGTGTTTTTCCATATACTATAGATGTGCTTTTGATATACTATGGTTATTTTTAGGGGGGATTGTGTAACTCTTTTGCACCAGTTTGTCACGTTAGAGTAAGGCAGCCGTGATTCTCGCTTCGTCTTTCTTCTCAAATCAGGACCCGTCAGTTGTTTCCACAAAAGCGATAAAAGCACCAGCTCGTGGCAGTATCTCGTCTATTTACACGTATAGGTAACACATGACTGACTCTAATGTCAGAAAGAATCAAGGAGAGCGCGCTGGGTGGCTAGCTGCCCATACATCAGCATTTCCTCATCGCGGGTATCAAATGCGAGATCCCCCTGAGAAAACCTGTACAGCGTCGAGCCTGTCGAAGGCTATTTCTCAGAGGATCCAAGCTCTCGTCAACGCGGGCGAGGCACGTTGACAGGAAACACACATGAACGAAAAAAAAAAAAGAGCGAGACAGGAAGAGTGAGGAAGAGACGCGAAAAGTTGGTTGTTGGTAAAACCCGGTGTGCTTTTTGCCTTGAAAGCACCCCAATCGAAGCAGGTTGACTCGCTCTTCTCCCAGCCGCCTCCGTAGCCCCACCTGCGCTGGCCCGATTGCAGACCTTATCGACATCGATAGGCGCCCCAGTTTGCGGACGGCATCCGGCTGCACAAAATACAACAGAAAGGCGGCGTATACAAGAAAGATCAGTGACATCCGTTGCCCATATAAGAGAGTGTCTTTTTATTGTCTTTTCAATTTTAGGCATATAAGCTTTATTTTATCACATTGTGTTCTGTCCTTTCGGGTAGTATTCGATGGGCCACCACCCTTATATCTGTGTGCTACATTCGCCCATGTTTGATGCTCGCTCCTTCCACTTCTTGGCACCGTTTAAAAACCTTGCCGCATACGTCGCTTTCGGGGGGTGTGTTCATTTCAGTATGTGGCGTAAAATAAAAAAATGCCTTACAGGAAAATGACAAACTCTTCAAGAGGTGCCGTGGGTGCTTTTCTTGGGTTGATGTACGTTCCTCAGGCGTCACATCACATGATTTTCATAAGTTGTGCGTCGGGAAGCTCCTTACGTAATGATTGCCTGACAAATAATAATAATAATATAAATAATAACATAATTCATTATTAATATTATATTATTATTATTATTATTATTATTATTATTATTATTATTATTATTATTATTATTATTATTATTATTATTATTATTATTATTATTATTATTATTACTACTAACGTCCCAAAACCACCATATGAATATGAGAGACGCCGTAGTGGATGGCACCGGAAATTTAGACCACCTGGGGTTTCTTAACGTGCGCCCAAATTTGAGCTCACGGGCCTACAACGTTTCTGCCTCCATCGGAAATGCAGCCGCCGCAGCCGAGATTCGATCACGCAACCTGCGGGTTAGCAGCCGAGTGCCTTAGCCACTAGAACACCGTGGTGGAGCGGCAAGCAACACCTCTATGAACAATCAATTTATACAAATATTTCGAAGTTTGATAAGCGAGGTGGAGTGAGTATAGTGCAAGCCAACGCTTGAAATGTCAACTAATAAAATTTTGTTGTTTTTTTTAAAGAATAACTATAGGCTGAATAATTGCAGCCAAATTCTATCAAACCGTTGTAGGTTCCGTGATCGTAAATTCCCAAACATTGTAGAGTAATTCTAGTACTTTCATTAGTGGCACGTTGCCCTCTACTTGTTCGGGCCATTTACGATTTTTGCGAGAATATATTTAGAAATAATTGGCTGTTTTATTGCTTACAGTAAATGCACAAGGTTTGTTTATCACTTGAAAGTGAAGGCGACTTTGGGTTTCTGACATAGCTTTCGCGAGATCGAACGTACACTGCTACTGCCATTAACTGGCTATTCAGCGTTTTCCAAGAAGTTATGCCATATCTTGCTTTCGCTACAAAATAGATGCAGTTCCGAAAATTCTTCTCTATAGCCTTAGTGTCTGTTACTTCAATTCAATTTATTTCGTCCATTTACTATGAACTCTCTGCAAAGAGGACTGGCAGAAGGCGTTCTTTATAGTTAACTAAATGGTATTGTCCACTGTATTGTAGCTTTCAATGTACTGGCTCTTTTCTCATTGTGGCATCTATCACTTATTCAAGCTGCTCACCACGATATGTCGGCAGCAGGAATTTCTGGAGACTGCATATATAAAAGGGAACTGTTAGGGAGGGCCATTGAATGAATGTTCTCATTGAATGGATCGACAAGGTCTGTAAATGTCGCGTGCCCCAACCCAACCGTCTTCATTCGTAGGCATCCACCGTAGCGCTGTTCGTTAAGCTATTGGAGGTGTAAAACAAGGCAGTACCGGAACCCATGCGCGATAAAGAGTATGCTTGCTAAGTGAGGAATCTCTCCGGTAATATGTATCCTCAGATAAATGGCGGACATCTTCCTGAGAGACTTTTTAGTGGAGACCAGACTGGATAAGCGCGTGTGATAGACAGCCAGGGATTGATATATTTGAAATGTGTTAGTGCACATACTGACAGTAAAAAAGGAAAGTGTACGTGTAAACAGTTTATAGACAGTGTGAACTGCCGTAAACAAACTGTGTATTGGCATAATATTTTAACTGGTTTCGGTGAGCTATTTTGTTTTTTTTTTCAGATTGTTCATTTTTGGGTACCGTACAGTATTATTCTTTTTTTTGAGCAAAGCATCGTTATATGAAGTAGCCGAGGCAATATGGACCTCGACCTCTCCTCAGCGAAACAGTTAGAACAGAACAGAACAGACATATCTTTAGGGTCTTCAGAGTTGGATTCAACAAACGGATATTGAATAAAAAACAAGCCAGTCATGTCATACCAGATAATATAGTGTAGCAAACATCAGAGGACGCCCTCTCATTCGAAACAGTCATCTGCGCTACATCGTGCCCTCATGATGCCATTCTCTTGAAGTTTTGTAAAAAAAATTGCTTTTAAACTCTCATAGAAATGATAATGACGATGACAACGCATTCGCTTCGTCGCGGACAGGAGGCAGCGAAAACAACGCGGAAGCGATATTTTGCAATGTTTCTTACAAAACTCTATTTACACTGTTTTAAGCCATCTACCTTGGGCACGTCATCAGTGCTTAATGTCTGAATTTTTTTTTGTAATGTCCCTTATTCACCCAGGCATGCTCGGGTATTCAATACTTTTTCTCCGTGCCTTCATAGGAAATGCCTTACGTCAAGTTTTATTTTTTTGTTTGTACTACAATAAATTCAGCTTAACAATGTAGTAACGTTAGGCCTCTTCGGTTCTGCTGACGCAAAAGACAAATTCATTCTTCTCTGATTAATCACAGGCTGCAGTCTCCCCTAGCACAAGTCGCATTGCAAATAGCACACTGCACTTCCATTCATGAAGTCTACTTGTTTTGCAGAAAAGCTCCCACTGTTGCACTCAAAATTGTCTAAGCAGTCGATTACGAGTAACATGTTAACCTATGTGACATTGGCATGAATTTCTGACGCCCGCTTTCAGAGTGACCTTAGTGTGACTTTTGTCGCACCTTTAGTTAAGTGTTGTGGACAACCCACACAAAATAACAATGTAGAAATGCGGTTCCGTAAGTGCATGCCAAAGCACATCGAAGTCAGAAGACCTCACTATATCGTTTCTGATTGATTGATTGATTGATTGATTTGTGGGGTTAAACGTCCCAAAACCACTATTTGATTATGAGAGACGCCGTAGCGGAGAGCTCCGGAAATTTTGACCACCAGGGGTTCTTTAACGTGCACCCAAACCTGAGTACACAGGCCTACAACATTTCCGCCTCCATCGGAAATGCAGTCGCCACAGCCGGGATTTGATCCCAGGACCTGTGGGTTAGCAGCCGAGTACCTTAGCCACTAGACCACGGTGGCGGGGCTACCGTTTCTGAAGCTTAGGGTGAAAAAAAAAGTTCATAAAAGTTCGAAGACCCTGACCATTTAATTCATACAAAATCGAATTCAAGAAAGCGATACTGAGCCTTATCTCAGTCAATTGCGTCTCACCCTTTCCTTTGATTAGAGTGTATTCGACAAGCCACCAGTCTAAACACTGTGGCTCCAGGGAGTCGGAATGGAAGCGCGGCTTAGCGGCAGGCTCCCTAGCTGATAGGGGCGTGCGCCCGATGCAATTTGTCCCCGCAGCAGGGAGGTAACGACAAACGCATCGTATTCCTAGGTTCCACATGACGAGCGAAAAGAATTTGGCACATACAAGAGCACTATATCACAACGAACGCGGAGAATTCCACGCTTATGCGTAACATGCGTGCTCACGGGGATTCGGCGAGACACCACGCCGCTTCTGGCGTGGTGAGCCTATCACGACGGCTGCGTAAACGCAGCTGAATGCTCGTGACGACCGCACCCTAGAGATTAATGCACCCCTCTCTGTCATACTTCGAAGCGCGTGTGACGTGTAAGCCGTTGACAGGAGGTTCCCACGTGAACGGGGAAGTTTTGTTTCTGGGCGGCGTAAATGAGTTCGAACATACTGGTGCGAACACAGAAATATGGTCTCACTGGGAATATAGTGTTGAGAAAAAATTTCAGATGATTTCACCGTGGAAACACTTGCACCGAAATTAAGACGAATAGGCTAACTTAGAAAAAGTAGCCGGAAAGTAGACTAACTTTTCATGTGATTGTGCGCACAATCTCACATTTCGCGTGACGGTGGGGAATCATGAGGACGTCTAAAACGCACAAATATTCTGGCTTTATCTAACAGCACTAAGAAGGCTTTAGATGGATCATAGTACTCTCGTTATGCAATAAATATGCTCTCGAAAACTGTTCACTGCATTTCCTGATGCTGTCAAATACTTATTCGTTTCCTGCTTTTCCAGATCAAGTTACGGTAAGGTTGACATTTGAGTCAATCAAATTGTACGTAATAAATACAGTTTTTTTATTTTAATCTTTTCACGAGCCTTTTTGAAGCTTGTGAGGGCTCTTTAGAGGGTGTTCTAAGTGTTGCTTAAGCTCAGAGTAAAAGGAAAGAAAGGTAGGCGTAGCAGGCAGGACAAGACAAAGCAGTGCTTAAGCAATCATCTTGCCGGACATGGTACCGCTATCTTTGTTGCCTTTCACTCTGAGTTGAGCGGAACTCTCCGAATGTCCGTCTATGCCAAGCCACCCAAAGTGCTATACTTCTGCGCGTTTCCTGAGGAGCACTTTTTTTTGGAAGCAGGCGAACAGCAGGCGTTTTGTGCGAACCCGCATAGAACAAAATTTTTAACTGCGGAGCTCTTGTAGATCTTTCTACGGCCAAGCTCTGCAAATATGAGTTGTCATCATCATAAATCGCCACGCGCTCTTTTGTTCCTCCTCAACACCTTCTTCATCTGCAGCGTCGCTTTCACAACATGCGGGCCGATTTCTTTGGCGTCGGACGTAAGCATCCTGACGGACGAGATAACGAATATACAAAGCGAAAAGAGACACTGGTCGCGTGACATAACATCACGGAAGACTGGTTACATCACAATTCCTCATAAAAAGACGCAACACGGGTCCCGTTACATGCTCTTTTTTATTTTTTAGAGATACTGAGATCTTAGCAGGGCGGTTATACATAGAAAATACAAACAATTTAACGCAAATAATTCGAAGGCTTTCTTCAAACTTTTGTAAGAATTTGAGGGAGCACTGACATCAAATTTACTCATGCCAAGATTTTTGCGTCAGCGAGTACCTATAGACCCCGTAGCAGCTATTCGCGACCTAAAACGCAACTGAGAAATGAACAACTATCACTTTTATTGATTTATATTACTGGGATCTAGCACTATTCAAAAACGGCCGGCGATCCCGCCATTTTTAGAGCTGGAAGCACGAGCAGTGGCGCTACCTCACGGTCACCTCCAGATCACGCCACAGCTGGCCACTTCCCCACTGAAAAGAGTGACGTCAGGCTCAGCTTCTCCGCAAACATTTCGTCTGCTAGGTGGACGCATTCAGTCATGCCTTGTCACCTGCATTGCTGTCGTCGCCGTACAAAGTGTCCACTCGGGTTCAATACGATAGTGTGGAGCTTGGAATCTCGCTATTCGCGACGACGTGGATTTTTTTTGCTTCGATCGGCTTTTTGCAGAACAGTGATTCTGAAATGAACGCCGTTCGAAGCAGCACTGCAGAGGTGCCCGAGGATACACGCTTCATCCATGATCGCTCGTGTGTCTCAGTTAGCTATATTGGTCGGTTTTGGCAAGCAAAGCATTCAGGTATACGCAGAGGGGTCAATGCAATATAGTTATCACGAATGAGCATCAGCGGAGAAATAGAACATGTTTCCTGCTTGTCAGGTTCTTTTTTGCGCCTCCAGATGGCCTCACCTATCCAGCCTCTTGCGGTTAACACGGTATTACCACTTTTACGCGGACGCAAAGTGTACAGATGAACTAAAATTCAACGATACCTGCATTTTACTTGTTAGCGATGATATCTGACTACACACTCTTCCACTTTTGATAGCCTGTGGTCGTGTTGATGTGTAACACATATGTGATATGAAAAGACACTCTCATTGCGCTTTTTTAGTGCTTCGAACTAGACGACTGCAACTCACCTGCAACTCACAACAATGCCCCGACATGCTGACCGACGAGCACACGTTTAATCATGCTCTTTTTTTATTGGTTTGATTGATTGATTTGTAAGGTTTAACATCCCAAAACCACCATATGATTATGAGAGACGCCGTAGTGGAGGGCTCCGAAAATTTCGACCACCTGGGGTTCTTTAACGTGCACCCAAATCTGAGCACACGGGCCTACAACATTTCCGGCTCCATCGGAAATGCAGCCGCCGCCGCCGGGAATCGAACCCGCGACCTGCGGGTCAGCAGCCGAGTACCTTAGCCACCAGACCACCGCACCGGGCGCTCTTTTTTTCCAATCTTTTAAAGGTGGTTTTTATCTTGGAAATTTCACGAAATCCTTCAAACCGGTGCGACAAAGATCAGACGCGACGAGCCACAGCCGGGCTAGACTGCACCTGCGGCCCTATCCCGGCCCTAGCCCGGCCAGAGACGAGCGAGTGCGATTCTGCCCTTCGGCGCCAGTCGGTGCCCCAATAAGAACACTGGGATCGTACACGTGATCGCTACTAGGGCATCGTTACTCAGGATGGTATTTGTAGAATGTATCACACTGAACACGTAGCGCTAGTGTCGATGTCACAGGGCAAACTAGTTTTCGTTTTTTTCTTTTTAGCTTTTCTACGCTGTTTCACAGCGAATTAAAATAACTTGCACGCGATGGAAGCCGTTCAAATTTGGCAAAGAAGACCTATGCATACCAAGCGATCGAATGAAGCGGCACATCTAGATCTTGAAATTTGATGTCAGGGCTCCTTTAGAAGGAAAAAAAAAACGCCGGTGACGAACAAATGAAATAACACAAGAAAATTCATAACGTATTCAGATGTTTTTCAAACAAAACTAAAGAAACTACAATAGTATTAGGATTATTCCAGTCCGTTATACTCAGGGGAAAAATAATATTTAAAACAGTTACTCCTTGTGGTCAAAGAACTATATGGTTAAAGCACGATTTTGACTTGTTTCATAACCTGTTGAGAGAGAAAAATAATGTTGAGAGAGAAAAATAGTGTTGACGTTATAATGACTATTTACGAGGTGATATAAAAATTTTAATCGGCAGACATGGTTACACTTTGCAAAAGCCACGTAAACCTGCTCACTTGACATGTTCCCCCCAAACCCACGTATTAAAAAGAGAGCACGGGATGGGGGGGCGGGGGGGGGGGGTTGCTTCTTTTTAACAGTACACAGTTGAGCTGTTGGCTTCAGTCTTGCGCCCTATTGAAAACAAGCTCGCCTATTTATAGGAATGATGCTCAATGATGTGATTAGTTAAAAACCGTAAATTCAGTGCAGGTTCATTGCCCTGCCAGAGGCAGTGCATACGAACGTGGGCTCTGGTTGTATACATATTATAGAACTATAGAGGCCCTACGACAACTGCTACTATCTATATTACCTCAATTCTACAACTACCTATACTGCCACAATACTACTACCGCTACTAATACTACTATATTTTCCTACCTACAACTATCACTGCTGATACTACCGCTTCTACTACTGATACTACTGTTATGACCACTACTACAACGACACAAACGTCAAACGAAGCTGCTACCGTCATATGTCATCCACTTACGCCAGAGCTAAGTAATACTCCAGTCTACTAGGCATGCCACGTGTCTGTATAATGCTGTGCTTTTATACTAGGTTTCGTCGAAAACGACCACATCGCCGATTGCGACACCACCGCCTGAGCTTCTCACAAGTCTTCGCTACTCTACCGCGAAACAGGCTTAAGTGCAATAATTGCCATTTACTGCTCCATGTGTCGTATCAAGATACCGCCAGAAGCGAAAGTAGAAGCTCGAAGTTTTCTTTTTTTTTCTTTTCACAGACCCCGGACGCAACGGGTGTTTCCTAACGAACCACAACCGCCGGCGGTAAGGCGTCCTTTTCTTTGGCAGCATCTTCGCTCCAAGCTCATTAGTGGAGGAAGGCATACTCACAGGGTAGCTGTTTACGTATTTTTGTTGTTGTTTTTGTGCACCAACTGAATTGCCTTCGGCTGCAAGCGACCTTCTCATCACTATTATAGCACCCACACGCTAGGACATGGAGAAACGAAAAAGCGAGTGGCTTGTGATAGTATTGCTGAGTACACGCCTTCCAGACTTCTTTAGGTTCCCATTAAGAAACCACCTCTATTTCAGTGTGGCCTGTGCGTCTTCTTTTTGTAGTTAATATTTTTTTGAAAGCCCCGGCGATGATCAAGATTTGTGTATCGTTATTCATTCCAGACGTTTGCATTTGTTGTACGGTACTTTTATATTCCTGTATAAGTGTTTAATAAATTGCTAAGTTACATACTTGAAAATTCGGCCGTGTGTCTCACCTACTTGCGAACGGCACTTGCGACGTCGCAAGTAGAGTCGCTGAACCACGTTCCGCCGTCCCTTTAGTAGGGTTCCGCCGAACCGCCACTGAAGGGACTGAATTCCTATTGGAGAACGCTGGTTTCGATCCTACAAAAGAAAAAAAAATATGCACTTAGATGCCATCGCAAGAAACTGCACTATAGGGCGAATGCATCGAATGTGCCATGAACATCTGGCAGTTATGGGCTATGCTCAGGCTACCACTGGCTTTATGCTGACATTTGCTTTCCTGACGAGACGCGCACCAAAAAAGGTATGTTGCCTCGTTATTGTGGAAGGCAGACTTGGAAGCTGCTACTACCTGGCAAGGAAAGAGAGATGGAGAGAGAGAAAATATCTAATTTGGGCATATGGTGGCCGACGATCCTAGCCACACAAGCATAGGCTCATCGCGATGTTCCAGACAAGCGATGAGGGTTTGCCATCATCACGAAGGGACAGTATCAGTGGAGGAACAAGGAAGCCATCCCCAAAAAAAATTTTGCAAAGACCTGCAACAGAGGATTTTCGAGATGAAGAAGTGGCTATTTTCGAGAAGCTTAATGTTGTATATGTCGAATACACGATGAAAAGATCTGATATGGTTGTACTTGGAATGTTCACTAGATAGACGGACAAACGGATGGATGAGCATACAAATAGACGGACGGACTTACGGATACACGAACAGACAGGGGGCGGACGCATCGATGGACGGATGGATGGAAGGACGAACAGACAGACAGAGAAACGGCTTCACGAACAAACGCACGGACGGATGCACAGATGAACGCATGGACGGACGGAAGCAAAAACGAATGGGCGGACAAAAGCTTGCGTGTACTGATGAATGCTTAGCCCCACCAATCATCATTCACTCCGTGGATATGCTTTTTCATCGCCAAAAAGTATAAAGGCGCATGTCCACTTAGGTCAATCGTTTTTGTGTGAGGTGCTTGGCCACTTTCTTCCGAAAGTTTTTCGTAAGAGTCCTACACACAGTCACCGTCGGTGACCCTTTCTTGCTCCACTGTAACAAAATCGTCACGGACCACCTCCAGTAAACACACACACACACACACACACACACACACACACACACACACACACACACACACGCACGCACGCACACGCACGCACACGCACGCACGCACGCACACACACACGCACACACGCACACACACACGCACACACGCACACGCACACACGCACACACACACACACACTCACACACTCACACACTCACACACACACACACACACACACACACACACACATACGCACACACACACACACACACACACACACACACACACACACACACACACACACCGATCTCACACGTTGCACGAAAAATATGAAGTACTTTTTTCTAGTTCCTATCCTGAGCCGATTACGGCCGAGTTGAAAAGCACGCTACTGACGAAGCAGAAAACGTGCATTTTCGGATCTTGCTGGAAATAAGCCCCGACTGCTTCCCGGAGCTTCGGCAGTGCTACGTTCGGTCCAGCCTTTTCTTTACCAACGATGGAGTGATGATAAGAATGATAAGAACTGGGCGACCTCCTGTTAGCGAGCATGTGCCTACAGAATGAAGATGAACTTCCCTTGTCGAGCGTGCATCGTTTGTTCCGGTGAAGTATTGATTATTTTCGGAAGATAGATTACGACGTGACTTGTCAAGGGACGTCTATTGATGCTGCATTCAGCCGGGTTTCAGCTGGTCATTACTGTTGCTCTTTGCCTTTCCGTGGGCTTTTACATTTTTATTACACTGCGCTTATGATTGCACAAGTTTCGCTCTTTTGCAACACAAAAGCAGTATTTGTTGCCTCACACTAGCTATGAAGCAGAGAAGTACAATAAACTGAATGTAATCAAACTTTATTTTAAAATGTTACGCCACTAATTTTATCAACCAATCTCTAGCGAATCTTTGAGAAACATAACCCATATTTCTCTCGACGAAATAATTACTTCATTTAGAGGAGTACTCACACAAAAAATTTCCAATCTGCTTTTTTTTTGTTCTGTTGAACTCAGTTGCTATCGATACACTTATCATAAACGGAAAGTTTGTCTGCCCTATCGCGCTACAGTTCTTTCTTTGAAAAGGCTTTATACCACCCAGCCCCACCACGTTGGTTTAGTGCTTATGGCACTCTGCTGTTAACCCGACGTTTGCGAGATCGAATCCCGGCTGCGGCGGCTGCATTTTCGATGGAAACGAAAATGTATCAGGCTCATGTACGTAGATTTAGGTGCGCGTTAAAGAAGACCAGATTGTCGAAATGTCCAGAGTCCTCCACTATGGCGTCTCCTATTATCATATCGTGGTCCTCCACTTTGGCGTCTCTCGTTATTATGACGTCAAAGCCGAGATATAATAAAAACAGAAATGAAACCACCCAGTCACTGTTTCGATTTAATAGTCGCTGAGTGAGACGGGACTCAGCATAAGTTTCGTGTAAATATAACAGCCTACGTGAGTCAAAAAACAGTGAGCAAGGTGTTGATCACTCTTTTTAACGAAGGCTTACTTCAAGACATTGATAACATGCGTGATAACGCATGGTCACACTTTATCACGTTGTGGTCGCGCATATTCACAATATGCCTGATCATGCATGTTCACATTTTTGAGTCGACTCCTTGAAAATGCATTGCACCAGGCTATGTATTCCCGCTCAAGACTGTCTCATCTTTCCATTGAAAACGTCAGCTATCAGAGATAGTACTTGCAAGGATCACGGCAGCCAACCCAGACGTGCGACGAAAGTGGCAGATGATTGTTTAAAAGAAAACTGCAGGAGCGTTTCGCGTGCGGCGCTGCGAAAAACACTTTCAAATTGATTTTAAATACTTTACTCGTTGAAATTTAGTAGATGATGCTTGTGTGTGCACAAAAACCTATCATATAATTTATCTCGCCTTCAATGGTTTGTGTCAGTATTCTTTATAGTACATTTACGCGTAACTCTTATTCTATATAGTCAATTTGTAACCACTGTTCTTGCTCACATGCGCGCAGGTTGACCAAGGCGCCTACAAGCTCATTGATCGGCTTTTCACCCAGGTCTCCCCTGACAATTTTTGTTGTCGCAAATGAATATAATCATAAATAATTGAATGAATGTATGAATGAATGAATGAATGAATGAATTTCGGTCATGTTCAATTGATTTCTTGTGTGTTTGACGTTGTCTTCTCAGCTGCTTAACCCCGTGCAGCACTTGGAAATCATTTACCTATTTTAACAGTACCTCAAGTATCCAGTAGCTAACCAGAATTCTCTTGCTTCTGCTTCACTTTGTAAGTAAGCAAAAACAACCTTCCACTTTCCTTTCAGCGAATTTTTTTTCAGTGACATTGTACAGTAGGACTTCATTTCCCTACCGATACATGTTCCTATAACCGATAAAGCGATATGTTCAACGAGACAATGGCTATTTGGGAGCTGAAAGAGAAACTGTTTTACGATTTTCAATGTTGCAAGAATTGCCCAATTTTAGTCGGTAAACTATTGAGCCCTTTAAAATGAGGAGCTTGTTGTGGTAAGGTTATTTGGGCTCATAAGTGTTCTTTTGGTGCAGTAACACATACTCTTGCACTTCATAAACATTCTCCGCAGCAACTCTTACAACTGACCTGCCACACACAATTGCCCTTCGAAGAGGGGACAAACGAGCTGCATTCGGCTGGCGTCAAAATCGCGTGCAACCCGAAAACAATGTCTTCGCAACTTTTATGGGTCAAATGTTAGGTGTTCTTGATGAATAGACGTTTACCACACTAACTTCAAACACCCTTTGAGAATAACAAATCACACTGCCAGCTCCAGTTGTGGTTACATACCTGCAGCCAAAGTATTGAAAGTGTACTGCCCACGAGAGTCCTTACACGAGCAGAATTAATTAGGTTAGGGAAGCAAAACGACCATGGGCACCGCAGCGAACAAGCCCACATCACGAGCAGCTTCCATTAATTGTAGCCCAAATTCGATTATGCCACGCTCGTACAGCTATTTGGAGTAGTTCACATTTTTTGCACGTTTACTTTTACTTGACGTTCTCAGTGCTTGCCAAACTATCTGCATTTAGTCTTACTCACATGTTCACGATTCGTAGGAGAGATGCAAGCTGTTTAGCTGGCTTTCTTTGCGTACTTTTCGCTTAGCGATTCCGCAGCAACTGGGTAGTTGGATGGGAATAATGCGCCAGTGCGCTTGCCTAACTGGTTTCACATAGCTTCTTGTTTGAGCTAGGTTACCTCTGTTCTGGTTTTTAAATATCCCTTATTTCTGTTATTTAGCTTCGGTTAATTAGCTCCTTATTTCTGTTAGGTGTTCTGTTATTTAGTTTCTTATCACAGGTGATCTGAACTTGCAATAGTTCTAGATGTGGACTCGAGCAAACTGCGTTTACTGTCAGAATGTGTGTTTAGAAAAAGTTGTTAACGAATGCAGCCATAGTATAGTACGAGGTAGTCTGCTATGAGAGAGCGCAAAGCTGTCCCGTGGGCCCTCAACGCAAAAGCAGCAATAGCGGAATCGATTGAATTCGCATAAAACAAGAGCTGAAAACCAAAAGGGGAGACCTTTCTGAATGCAGTTGATAGATTAAGTTTCAGCTTATACAAGTAGGTAAGGAGTGTACATGATGCTGCTACACAAAAGACTACACAATTGTCCGTTATGAAACATCAATATTGAGTCTAACAATGCAAAACGATTCCTTTAAATTGACACTTTTGTTTATACAAACGAGCGTCACATAAGGCAGTGCTCGGAACTGTGCATACGATCATAGGTACGACAAAATTGAAATTACGTTCAAGTTGTCTCACTACGAGTAGAGGACTAAAACGGGGAGAAAGAAAGAAAGAAACATGAGAAAAAGGAAGGGCAGGAATGCTAACCAGTCTAGGACTAGCATGCTACCCTACACTAAAGAAGTTAAGGGATGGGGGAATGCACAATGGCATTTTGATTTATCTATCTATCTATCTATCTATCTATCTATCTATCTATTCATTTATCTGTCGATATATATATATATATATATATATATATATATATATATATATATATATATATATGTGTGTGTGTGTGTGTGTGTGTGTGTGTGTGTGTGTGTATGTGTGTGTGTGTGTGTGTGTGTGTGTGTGTGTGTTATTAGGTGTCTCGATTGAAGGGACATTTATTCGACCCAAGGACTCGGCAGCGAACATGCAGCCAGTGGTAGAGCGTGATACATCGGTGATGAGACCCGAGGATATGATGAGAAGCGGGAGACAAACGTATGATGATGACTAGTGTAAAAACCAGGAAGAAGTGGGTGTAAACGCTCGCAATGTATGAGAGATTTACAAGTGACGGACGAAAACGGAGCAAACTTTTTCAACATGAAATTCTTTAGAATGCGAAGGGTATATATTATTATCTCTACTTAACCTAAGTGTTTATGAAGCTTTCTAACGCCTGCACCTGCAGCTTCCAAAGTGATAACGTTCTATATTTCTGTATCTTCAGACAATTAATTTAGGAGTACTTTGTGAATGTGAGGGTTAACCAATCGTAAATAGCATATATAAGGAGTTGACCACCTATAGTAAGTAGTATTCGTAAGTAAACCACCTTTTACGTCCCTGCCATAGCAATAAGCGCAGCCCTAAACATCGAGGCCTTGGTTCTAGCTCTGATCGTGATGGCCGCATGCTGAATGAACTCATTCCTAGCTATCAACGATTAATCACACGCTATGTATATACCAAGGCTCAACAAATGTGGCCAACGAGAAACACTTCCGCCAACTTCACAGGTGAAGTAGCGACGAGACCAGAGATGCTGAGACGCCACAAAAAAAATGAAACAGGCTTGCTATAGTTGGTGACGATGCTGGAAAGGAGACAAGAATAATTACAGCTATTCAGGTAACAAGTTTTCGAATGAAATCTTTACTATTTCGTATCTATAAAGGTTACCTACTGCACCTCAATCACTTTCAGCCTTGGTAGCATAAGCCACCACAACGCAAGTTTTAAAGGCGTAACGTCAGAGGACGTGATGCACCAAGGTTAGACATCGCAGATTCGCTCACTCAGATCTTCGCCGCCGCGGAGCCACATGACCACATGAAGGATTAAAGGGCCATAAAACACCCAGATGTCGGACATTAGCTGTTGCGTTGCAGTTGTACACGAGCCTACAGCGAACACAAGTGGAGTTACACGCGCTAGATATTCAAAACGTCGCCCTTGCTCGCATTGTTCTTTTTTTAGCTACGCTGCATTCATCCACTTGCCCCTGCATCTTCCCGATAGCTTCTCCTCGCCATAGCCATACGAGGAGAACATGGATGAAACATACGGATCTGTCGCTTGTGATAGCTTAGTTCTCAAGATACAAACTTCAATCAGTTATTTCTTCAAAGTGTCTCTTGATTAAATTACAAGGCTCTAAAACATTCTGCTGGCCAAGCCCACAAATTTAGGCCTTGGGTGCCTCGAGAACAACTTCGTAGTCTGTATTGCTATGACACTATAACGATGAGTATCTTCTATGTCAAAGTAGGAAAGAAGCACGCTGAAAACCAGGAAGTAGGGGATTATGGCATAGGTACTAGAAAAGCCTGAGAGTAGCTATTAGTAGAATTTGCAGAACGTGATAATTTACGCATCTTGATTACCTTCTACCAAAATCGAGTGAACTGTAAGTAAAAATGAAGAAGCCCTAATGTGTGAAAGTAAGAAAAAAATAGGCTTTACACTGGGTGCACACCCTGACATCGTGCAGGATGCGGAAGTGGTTGATAAGGTTCAATGCAATGACCATAAAATGGCAAGTTCTTGAATTCGCCTTGATTTAAAAACGTAATGACAAAAACTGATACGCAAGAAGCCAATCAGTGAGCTAGCACTGAGAGGGAAAGTACAGGAATTCAAAGTCTCACTTCAGAACAGGTACTCGGCTTTTATCGAGAAAACCAGCCTTAACGCTGACGGAATGTATGATAATCTGGCTAGTATCATTACAGAGTGGGCAGTAGAAGTTAAAAGTACGCTAGTTAGACAGGACACTAGCAACCTATTCCAGCTGAAGACGAAGAACCACATTCAGAAACGTCAAAGCATAAAAGCCTCCATCACAACAGAAAAGTTGAACTAGCAGAGCTTTCGAAGTTGATTACCAAGTGTAACTTATTCGATGTAAGAAGATATAACATGAAGGGAATTGAATATGCTCTAAAAAACAAAAGAAGCGTCATGGTGGTGAAGAGAAAACTTGGAATAGGCAAAAAGCAGATACATGCATAAAGGGACAAGGAAGGCGAAGTAACTACGAATATGGATAGGATAGTTAAAGTAGCGGACGAGTTTTACACAGATCTGTACACTAGCCGGGACAAGAACGATCTTAAAGTAAAAACTAGCAGTAACCCTGATGGCATCCCACCATAAATGACAGAACAAGTCAGGAAAGCTTAGAAAGAAATACAAAGAGGCAGAGCTGCTGCTGAGGATCAGGTAATACCAGATCTGCTCAAAGAGGGTGGACAGATTGTGTTAGAAGTACTAGCCACCCTGTTTACGAGGTGTCGTTTGACAGGAAAGGTACCAGAATCCTTGGAGAATACTAACATTATCTTAACCCATAAAAAGGGATGACAAGGAGTCAAGGACTTAGAGAACTAGAGGCTGATCAGCTTCCTCTGCTTTATATAGGAGGTATTAACAAAGATATTTTTTTAACAGAATTAGGCAAACGTTAGAATGAAATTAACCAAAGGAACAAGCACGATTTTGAACAGGCTACACAGCAGTCGAACACAGTCATACTATCAATTAGGTGATCGAGAAGGACTCAGAATACTCCCAACCACTGTACATAGCCATCATATAATACCAGAACGCTTTGATTCAGTAAAACTATCAGCAGTCATGCAGACACTGCGGAATCTGGGAATCGAAGAAACATATAAACATCCTGAAAGGAATCTACAGAAAATCAACTGTTACCATAGTGCTTCATAAAAAAGTGGCAGAATATCAATAACGATTTTTGTAATACAAGGATGACAATCTCCCCAATGCTATTCACTGCGCGCTTACAGAAGGTTTTCAGAGGCCTAGAATGGGAAGAGTTACAGATAAGAGTTAATGGAGAGTACTTTATTAACCTACGCTTTGCCGATAATGTCGCATTGCTGAGTAACTCAGGGGACGAGTAGAAATGGATGATTATGACATTAGACAGGGTGGCCAGAAAGGTAGTTCTAGAAATTATTCTGCAGAAAACGAACGTAATGTACATAAACATCTGAAGAGAACCACGCTTTGAGATAGCAGTGCACTTGAAGTTGTAAAAGAGCACTTCTACTTGAAACAGGTAGTGACTGCCGAGCCGAACCACGAGATTGAAGTAGCTAGAAGAATAGGAATGTGGCGGAGCACATTACGCAAGCATTTTGAAATCATGACTGGTATATTGCCGCTATCTCTCTCTAGTCGAAAGTATATAAGAGCTGCTTATAACTTAATCATGGAGTAGAAACCGGGAGGCTTACAAAGAGTGTTCAGCTTAAATTGAAGAAGACGCAGTGCGTCACAGAAAGCAAACTGGTAGGTACAGGCTTAGGAGACAAGAAGAAAGAACAGTGCGTCAAGAAACAAACCAGGGTTAAGAATATTATAGTTGAAATCAAGAAGAAGAAATGGACATGGGACGGGCACATAGCACGTAGGCAGGATAACCGCTGGTCATTAAGAGTAACTGACTGGATTTTCAGAGAATGCAAGTGGGTGAGGGGGAGACAGAAAGTTAGGTGGGCAGACAAGATTAGGAAATTCGCGGTTATAAGGTGGCAGCAGCAAGCACGAGTTTTCTGGCAGAACACGAGAGAGGCATTTCTTTTGCAGTGCGTGTAGTCAGGCTGCTGATGGTGATAATATTTATGATAATGATGATGATGATGTGTTGCTGTGAGGACGCAATGCACGTGAACCGTATTCATTATTTGCATAAACCTTCATTTGTGTAGCTGTACGCGCACGCTACACAAACACAAATAACCTGACTTATTCCCTTATAGTTGAACGCCATTCTGAGCCATGTCAGCACAAACGTGACGTTGTTGAAGGTAGAAAGAAAATCGACAGCGGTAAGTGAATGAAGTGATGGAAACACTTTGATGGGTTCACTCACAGTTTGCGACAGGCCAGGAGTGCCTGATGAGGATTGTAAAGGACAGCGGCTAAGGGCAGTGGCATCGTTGTGTTTCTTGCCGGATTTGTAATAACGTCAAACTTGTATTCTTGGAGACAAAGTATCCAGCGACCGAGACGTCCAGACAAATTCTTCAACGTCGACAGCTAGCACAAAGCGTGGTGGTCAGTGACGACGGTAAATGGCGGCTTTGAAGATATGGTCGAAACTTCTGGATGATCAAGACGACGGCGAGACACTCCTGCTCGGTGATGGTGCAGTTTTTCTCTGCTGCTGTGAGGGTGGGACTTGCGTATGCAATCACACGTTCCTCATAACGCTCTGTTCGTTGCAGAAGTACAGCGCTGGAGGAGAGTGCAGTACGGAGGAGAGTGGGTGCGGCGTTATCGAATTGACAAAGCACTGGCTCCGACGTGAGGGCACGTTTGATGGTGTCAAAAGCCATTTGGCATTCGTCCGACTATACGTATGACACTCCCGAAGAAAGGAGTTGGTAAAGTGGCGCAGCAAAGGTGGCGAAGTCTCGTATAAAGCGCCGGAAGTACGACGCAAAGCCAAGAAAGCTTCGCAGCTCTTTGACGCGTTGAGGCACCGGGAAGTGAAGAACGGCGGTGATCCTGTCGGGATCAGGCCAGATTCCATCTTTGCTGACGAGATGTCCGAGTACTTTAATACTTTTGCAAGCAAAGTGGCACTTCTTGGTGTTGAGCTGAAGGCCAGAAGCTGCGAGACCCGTCAGAACTTCATCATGGCGCTGCAAGTGTTGTTCGAATGTTAAAGAAAATATGACGATGTCATCAAGAAAACATAAGCATATTTTCCACTTAAGGCCCCGCAATACAGTGTCTACCAGTCGTTCAAATGTTGCTGGCGCAGTGCAGAGGCCGAAAGGCATGACATTAAATTCGTAAAGCCCGTCGAGTGTGGCAAAGGCAGTTTTTTCCTTGTCATCCTCGTGCATTGGAGTTTGCCAATAACCGGAGCGCAGGTCAAGGCTCGAAAAATACTTTGCTCCTTGTAAGGAATCTAAGGCATCATCAATGCGAGACGAGGGATATACGTCTTTTCTGGTTACTTTGTTTATGGCGCGGCAGTCAACGCAGAATCGCACCGAACAGTCTTTTTTTTTACGAGAATGACAGGTGGCGACCAAGGGCTTGAGGAGGGGCGGATGATGTTTCGCTTGAGCATATCAGCAACGTGCTTGTCGTTGATATCGCGTTCGCTGGAAGAAACACGGTATGGTAGACGACGGACAATAGAAGTTCTGTCGGTGTGTATGCGATGAGCCACCGCAGAAGTCTGACTTAGAGCAGTGGAATGTACGTCGAAAGAAAATTTATGCTTAGATAACAACGCCAGTAGGTCGTCTGCTTGCGGGGAGTGAGATCTGTGCTGATGGTATTGACGACAGCCGTAGTGGGTGGAGCATCTGTTGGTATTGAACGTGATTCCACCAGACTGGTATCCGAAGCCACTACAGAGATGGGTTGTGTGTTCACACTGGAAACTACAACAGTGCCCTTGGTCAGTAGAATCGGCTCATTGGTGATATTGAGTACTGCGAGAATTGCGGTGCCATTGGAGAAGCGGACAAGACTAGATGAAAGTGCAATCCCTCTGGATAGACAACGGGCTGATGGACTGACTAGGACGTCACCGTGGTCAATAGAGTCAGACATAACTGTGATAATGTGCTCGTGGTTAGGTGGCACAAGGAAGTCATTGGCTGTTCGTAGCCGGTCACGTGATAATTTCGAAGAAATATCATCCGTCTCTTGCATATAAAAGAGTCGTTGTCGACAAGAGATGGAAGCAGCTGCACCAGAAAGAAAGTACCATCCTAAAATAAGCATAAAAGCAGAAGACTCCAGCACGGCAAACTGAATATGATGCCGGATCCCATCAATGAAAACTCAAACGGTGCACTGTGCTGATGGCCGTATCTGCGAGTCATTTGCGCTACGTAAGAGAGTGCCAGTATAAGGTGTGGTAACCTTACGTAGACGAGTACACAAATCCGCATGAATAACAGAAATAGCAGCCCCCGTACCCACCAATGCCTGAACTGGTACCCCTTCCACATACACTAATGACATTTTGGCTGGGCCCTCTGGAGGTCTTGGTGTTTGTTCGAGCGATGCAGCTTTCCCTCCAAAAACTGTACCAGCTAGTTTTCCGAAGGGTAGTCAGAAGTAGGCACAGCCGGTCTCAGAGGAGATGTTGAGCGTCGTAGAGGTGAAGGAGACCGGCGGCGTCCGGGATAGCAGGGGCGAGGTGCGGCGAGTGGAGAAGTCGGAGAGAAGGAACGTGTCGTAGGGCGTCGCTGGTTAGGGGATGGCTCTGAATCCCTTTCGTAAACATCGTAGCCACGGCGTTCATCCTGTTGGCGCTTGCGGCAAAATCGTGAAATATGGCTTCAAATGCCACAATAGTAACATATTGGGCGAGGCGACCGCCAGGGGGCGTAGTGTGCTGGAGCTGTCACAGGCACTGGTACTGGCGCTGGGACAGGCGAGTGCGGTGCAAATGCTGCTACTTTGGACTGCGCAGGAACAGGATGCGCGTGCTGAACCAAGGCAGGTGGCATGGCAGCGACTTGCGCATACGTCATGGGTGGTGTTGGTAGCGCTGTAGTGTTCGATGGGAGAGTGCCAGCCATGGATGAGAGCTCCTTTTTGATGATGTAGCGAACCAGTAGATTGAGAGTGAGGCCGAGGGGCGGGTGCAGATGACAACCTTTGTGCTTGAAGTTCCTCGCGAATCAGAGTGCGAATCAGCGCGCGCAAATCCGCACCCGAGGAAGGCCGGCTGTCACTGGCGTCTGGGTAGTCTCGGTGCAATCGAATGGCTTGGAGTTCATCAAGATGCTGACATGTCGTGATGACGTCCTCAACGGTGCTGGGGTTTTTAACAGCCAGAGCGTTAAACGCGACATGGCCTATCCCTTTGATGATGCGGCGAACACGATTAGCTTCTATCATCGCCGAGTTCACGCGGTGGCAAAGGGCAAGGACGTCTTCAATGTACGAAGTGTACGTCTACCCGGGAAGTTGGGCACGCCCATTGACTTTCGTTTTGACACTTCGGAATGGATGTTCAGCTTTCCAAAAATCCTACAGACTTGTCGAGCAAAAGTAGGCCAATCCGGGAAGCTGCTCTCATGGTTAAGAAACCACGTTTCGCGACATCGGACAGATAGAAGGCGACGTGACAAAGTTTTTGACGCTCATCCCGTTGGTTATAAACACTGGTCATGTCGTATTCTTTTAGCCATACCTCGACGTCGTCGCGTGGAAGACGACAGAAGATGGGTGGGTCGCGCTGCCGGGCGTTGACAATCCACGCAGGAATAGTTTGTTGGACAGGGATGCTGGATGTTCCGGACAGCGGTTCTTGAGCCATGACAGCGGACGGGGGAAGCAAGCGGCGACCCAAACGAAGCTCCAGGGGAACGTGACGTGGGAAAGGGCTTGGGGATCAAAGCACTTCCACCACTCTGTAAGACAGTAGCAGCGTTGGAGTCTCGACGGCGTTTATTAGGCCGAATCGCCTGATCAACCCTTCGAACGAAGACTACGTTTTTTCGTGATGATGATTATATACAGATAAAGAAGATGAAGGTAAAACGTTGTCAATATTGTGCTTACAATATAAATAGATGCCAAAAGTGCTTGCAGTACACGCAAAAATGCTTCTAAATATTAACAAGATACTACGTGATATTGAGTTCCGAAAAAGTAGTTAACTATTTAGAGTACTTCGTACTCTACTATGGAAGAGCTCAAAGCCGTCCCATGAGCCTGACGTTTGATGAGGCCACATTGACAAAAATTAAACCATGTGTTTTGGAAGAATATTTAACTATATATAATAATTCGTACTCGACTACGGGAGAGCATAAAGCCGTCCCGTGGACCTGAAACTTCATCGGTGAATCGTTTGTGTTTAGAAAACTTGGAAGATTCCATGTTATGTGGAAATAAGTGATATACCCTCCAGAAAACACGAGCAACGACGCGTTGTCTTAAAACATTCTGATTTGTTTCCCGTAAGAAGCAGTTCGAGCATGTTGCTGACTGGCTCATTTTCCACCTTTTGAGGTGGTCAAGGGTAGGCAGAACATCCCTCCTTAGCCGCCACATGAAATCCCGGAGGTGGCCACACAGAAATGATGCCGTCAGCTTGCTCCATGACACACGAGTAGAGCGGGTACTGCGTGCCGGAGGAACGCCGGGAGCAACAAAGCGGCTGATGTGTCACCAATAGGATTGTCTAACACATCTACCTCAGGGCAAGTCGACTGGATATGACAAAAATATGCAACAGCTGTTGCAAAAAATGAAGGAAGTGCTACTGATTGTGGGCCCTCATTAACGTGCACAATAGACAATAAATACAAAAGGTGAGTGTCTAGAAAATATTATGCCAGAGTTCGCGCGGGGGATTTTTCTCCTTGTACGAGGCGCAACAGGAAGCGCGGGGCCAGTAGCCGGCAGCGTATTGATACCGAAGGGAAAGCAAAACCTCCCTAGGAACGCTGCTGTCCTAACGCCGCACGAGAAACCGACTCAGTGCCACCGCACCAAAAGGAGGAACACAAAGCAGACTGTAATGACCTCACGATGCGTAAAAGCGGCTGCTTCACTTGATAAAGGTACCAAATGCGACCGCAGAACACAGTCTGCGCAAGGTACCTCCGCTCAGGAAGCGGGAAGTTGAAATCCCGTGTGTTCTAAATTTTTCGTTTTACTTCATCGAGGGTGTATGACCAAACGGAGTTACAAATACCGTAGTGGTTGTACAGAATTCTTAAAATGCGAAGAGACGGAGCCGGCTGTCAAAGAGATGCGGAACTAAGTCCAAAATTTGGACAGCTGATGAACAAATACCGGGATTTAGAGAAGTTTAGCGTTGCACCTCAAATGGCACCATACTAAAAGAATAAACACAAGCTATGTGAAAGACTGTCTTCATTTGAAAGGTACAGGATTATGTCGTCAACAAAAACTGTGACTTTCACGGCACTGCTTTTCGGAAGCGCGAGACCCCGTACTCGCGAATCTGCTTTTAGAGCATACAAAAATGGTTCAAGGCTAAGGACATACACAACAGAAGAAAATGGGCATTCCTGACAGACCCTACGTGTATTAGAAAAGGCAGAACTCTCCCAACCATCTAGAACTAGTGTTCCTCTTATACCAGAGTAGGTGTTTCTAGTTAAATCCACAACAAAATAGCAGCATATCCACGGAGTGAATGATGGAGAGTGGGACGAAGCATTCGTTCGTCCATTTGTTCTTGCTTCCGTCCTTCCATGCGTCCATCTGTGTGACCGTCTTTGCGTCCATCCACCTGTACGTGCATGCGCCTGTTTGTGCGTCCGTCCCTTCGTTCGCCCATGCATCCGCCCCTGCGTGCGTTCATGCGTCCATCCATGCATCTCTCTGTGTGTCCGTTCATCCATCTATTCAACACTCCAAGTACCACCATCTCGCATCTTTTCATCATATATTCCCCATATAGAAGCACTGCCATCCAGTGGACATTCCAAGGACTAAACGAGAGGTGGCACACGCACACTTTCTTACGGCTTGCGCTCCGGGTCTACTTCCCACCTTTAACCACCTCGAGTTCATGGTATATACTAGTTCACTGTATTCACGGCACTACGGCCCAACGCTCGCTAAACCTTTCTAAAACCAAGGAGGTTACGCCAAGCTAGTATAATGTAGCAACATTTTCCTGTCAGATAGCGCTCAATGTACATGCCAATGGCTGCTAATGGGAAATGAGAGACAGGATAATTTGGCTTTTACTTTCTTACAGTTGCGCTTCGGGTCTACTTTCCACCTTTAACCGCCTCGAGTTCATGGTATATACTAGTTCATTGTTTTCATGGCACTGCAGCTCAACTCTCGCTGAGCCTTTCTAAAACTAAGGAGGTTACACCCAGCGAGTATAATGTAGCAATCCTTTCTTGTCAGATAGTGCTCAATGTACATGCCAATGGCTGCTAATATGGATCGCAGCGTGCGCGTTAACTAAAAACCGAATGCTCCTGTCTCTCATTTCCCAGTAGCAGCCATTGGCATGTACATTGAGCACTATTTTTCATTGTTCAACAACGCACAGAAGAAATCTCTCACCGGCACCAACTTTAGGGCCAAAATGTTATACTTGTTACGTACTACAACAGCTACGAGGGATGAACGGGTGCTGCTATAAGGAGCTTCGCCCCTAGAATTTGTCTCTTGCACGAACAGCGAATCACAGTGCACTGAACGCGTCAGAGCCAATACCTCAGCCTGTTTTTGTGGATTGCGGAAACCTTGAACTTTTAAAAGTAATAATAATAACTTTTAGAGTAAGAGCCACGAGAAAAAATAAAACACAAAAAATTGGCAGATCCCACTTATAGTAGGAATCGATAATATGCGAAGCATGAATTTGAAAGGTTGATATGTCACTTTAAGATCAGCACTACGCAACGAGGTAGAGGTGAATGATGCCGTTTGTGACTTTCGTGTCATGATTATCATGTTTGGATGTGTCGTTTACCTTTATCTATTCACCTCACGTGATACCAAATTCAGTATATGTGGAGCTAGCAAAACGGCCGCGAGCACGCTATGAGCGTGGTTAGTTGTCATGTTCTTACATGACGCACGTATCAGGATTATCATGTTTGCACCAGTCATAAATTTCTTCAAGCGTTGACGTCTCGTAACACCGAGTTTGGTATATGTGAAGGTAGCAAAACGGCTGAGAGCGCAACTTGACGGCGCAACTACAATGTAGCAAGCGCAACTCCACTGTAGCGTTGAAGCACGCGCACGCTGGACACAGCGACGCAACGTTTGCAAAACGCGAGCACTCTATAGTCTGACGCCTGGCGTGACTGGCGCATCCAGCGTCCGTCTGCGTGGCCTGACGGCAACCGGTGCGAAATGTGCTATGCTGCATTTTGTGCCGATGCGTTACCCAGACAACCCTGCGTCTCCCTGTTTTCGTGATAGAGGGACGCTGGACGTGCTGAAACGCGCATGCATCAAAGCAACGCAGCGCGTCGCGTGCATGCGAGTATATGGCAGCCGCGCCTGGCGTGGCAACGCTGGCTTGACGCTACAAAATGAACGCCGGCGAGCACGCGCACCGCGTCACGTCAAAATGTATTCGCGCCTTGACTGTGGCAAGTATTCATGTTCTCACATGTCACGCATGTTATGATTATCATGTTTGCACCAGTCACATATCTTCGTCATCCATTGGCCTCACGTAGTACTAAATTTGGCATATGTGAAGCTAGCGAAATGGCGAAACAGTTACAGTGGGCTGTAAAGAACATCGAGATCATAAAAGCTCACATAACGTAGACTTCTTATTCTGTGAGTGGCAGAGTGTCGAAAGAAGTTGGAAGGTACATGAAATGTTAGATCTTTTTTGGTTAACTTAGGCTCGAATACGAAACTTTACAAAAACGAAGAACAAATGGCAGGATGTCATACCCTTAACTATAGTTTGTAAAGAAATGAAAGAACAGCGTGATTTCGTCGGCAATGAAGGAAGGAAGGAAGGAAAATAGGGAGAAAAGAATGGCAGGGAGGTGAACCAGCCTATAGGCAGCCGGTTTGCTACCCTGCGCATGGGAGAGGGATGGGGGAGATGAAAGATAGAGAGCACAGAGGGAAGAGAGAAACACAGCACATTCGGCAGCACACGCTCTCACGCTCAGTCATAGTCCAGTCTTGTCTTTCGCGGTGTGTGACATTGCTGTTACAGCCGCTTGATCAAGTCCGTGTCGCGTAGGAATTTCAACAGAGCTTTCGTCGCCTTCTGTTGCAATGTCTTCTCTCGGGCACTTGACAGAATAGTATCCACAGACATTCGGCTATTGTCGATGCGCGCAAAAGCGGACGCCAGTGACTGTCTCTAGATCTCCTACAACGGACAGTCACACAGGATGTGGTGTAGCGTCTCTTCGCAATGACATGCATCGCAGAGAGCGTTGTTGGCCATACCTTTCTGCGGACATCCACCTTGGTACCCCTTAAACTTGGATTTATCGTCACCGCCAAGTTCTCCGCTTCGCCTAGACAACACCTTCGTCCAGGTGGGTCCAGTTTTGACAACTTGAGGGACGTCCTTCACTCCCGGCTACAACGCCGCCTCGCTAAGGGCTCTCAGCCCGCGATGGCGGCCGCTAACGTGGTTACGAGCTATGATCCTACCTCAAGCCAAATGCTGTCCATGGAGATTTCATCCTCCGAAAACCCTATGCCATCAGAAGATGAATACCTCGACGACATGGTGAAACTGTGGCAACGCAAGCAAGCGAAATCGAAGTCTGCGTCTCAACAACAACGAGACGCCACGGCGGGCCACCATTCCCCAGCCTTGCAAGGAACGCCAGCGCGCCATCCCTCCGGCGGTGTGCCTACCTCTGCTCCGTCCTCGCAGCCAGCGAAGCAACGCAAGTGGCGTCCGCGTCAAACTCCTCGCCTCTCTCGCGACGACTACATCGTAGTGCTGAAACCTCGCGTTCCCTGCGAGCTACGCACATTTGTCCCGGCCGATCGCGCGGGCGACGCCATCCGCAGCTACCTCGGCGACCGGACTACCACGCAAATTCAAGTGTGGCCAATATGGGAACAGAACATCTTAGTCTGTAGCACCACCATTTTGCCTATGGCACAGCGACTCCTCGGGGACTTCCAGCTGCAAGTGGGGGATCAGCAGCTGCCCGTTCGAGGCCACGCCAAGGCACCAGGGGATACATGCAAGGGCGTCATCAATGTAAACCCTGCTGAAAGCCCGGAAAAGATAAAGTCTGAACTGTATTGGCCTCAAGGTACTATCCTTGCGGTCCGCAAACTCGGAGATTCCGCGGCGGCGGTGGTGACTTTCGAGGGCACGAAGTTACCCCGCTTCCTCTTCTACCACTGCGTGGCGACGTATATCCGCGCCTATAAGAAAACGGTCCCTGTATGCACCAAGTGCGGTACCATTGGTCATCGACCACCTCAGTGCCCTCACGCCGCTCCAACCCAGTGTGCCAAATGTGGGACCCCCGCACCTGCAGGTCTCAATGCCCACGACTGCCACCCCAAGTGCCTCCTCTGCCACGGCGCCCATGAGACTGGGACCAGTGGCTGCACGGCAAAATACCGAAAATATCGGAAACGCAAGCAGCCCTCAACATCTCCTCGAGGAACCACCTCATGTTCGTCACAGCCAGACAGCAGCACAAACCTGCATCATTCGGCTCCACCACTCCACGCCGACTCTCAAGCATTCCCACCGCTCGAAGCACCAGCGGCGGTACCTCAGGTGAGCAGTTGGGCAGGGAAAGCTGCTTCTAAGCCTCTCTCACCCCCTTCTGTCGATCCTCCTTCTCCCGAACTTGCGGCCCTTCGCCAGCAAGTTGCGGCACTTCAAAAGCAAAATTCTCTTTTAACTAAACAACTCGAACTCTTAAATAAGCGACTTCAACCCCAACAACAGTGTACTGCAAGGCCATCCGGTATTACCTCCTCTGTCCAGGCGGCTACGCCAGCTACGTCCAAGCTTAGTCCTCGCGCTAAGTCCACTCCCATTAAACCGCCGGTTCAAGCAGCCATGTGTACTCCAGCACTCGGAACCGGTGCCACATCTACTCCAGAAGCTCTTGAGGCTCCTGAGGCACCTCAGGTTCTCTTGCCCGCTAACCAAACTCTCCCTAGCGAAGAGCACACCCCGTGCGTAGAGGAACGCCTCACGCGCGTCGAAGCTTCGATTAATCACCTCCTCACCAGCTTCTCGGTCCAACGCATAGTAGTACAGGTTACCCAGGCTATTCAAGCCTGGGCAATCACCCAGTTTCAACCCAAGGCGTCGCGTTCCCGCTCCTGCTCGGTGAGCAGTGAGGGTACAGCTCCACGGCGTCGTCGTAAGGTGGCTACCACCACCCCGCCGTCGGACAATCCGGCCTCCGTGCCCCTCCCTGCCTCTGAGGATTCCGAGCGGGACATGGAGGACCAAATATAAAACCTAGGACAGTCACGATGGCTACCAATCGTACGTCCCGTTCAAACATTGCGTCTAAATTCGAGATCATACAGTGGAACCCTGGAGGCTTCGGGAACAGGCAAAAGCGTTCACATCTTTCCCTTTTCCTCAGCTCACTTGGCTCTCAGCCGGCCGTCTTGGCGCTCCAAGAATCTGGCCCTGCTCCATCCCTTTCTGGATACTGCTCCTATGTAGGCGGCACCACCACATGCCTCCTCGTGCATAAAGCTTACACGGCGATACAGATCGACCTCGATCTGGATCTTCCTTAAGACTACTGCATGATATCAGTGCTGTCTCAGCGGAGGGGCCAACCATCAATACATATCTTAAACGTGTACTGTGCCCCTCGCCTTGCGAGGGCTTCGTTCGCGCATCTCTTCCATCGGGCACTGCGTATAGCGGCCCGACAACCACTGGTGATTGTCGGGGACTTTAATGCCCCCAGCCCTCACTGGGGCTACCACTACGAGAAGGCCCGGGGCAGAGAGCTCAAGGAGCTCATTTCCTCGCTGAGCCTGACGCTTCTTACCGATCCGGCACAACCCACACGTTCCGGCAACTCGGTCACGCGAGACACATGCCCCGACCTCTCCCTCACCCGTCACATCCGCGATGCTAATGGGAAAATTTAGGCGAAAACCTAGGCAGCGATCACTTTTTACTCCGCATTTCGTTCACGCCACGGCAGAAAATGCGCCAACACTGGGGCCAAGCCCGTCTCACCGATTGGACTCAGTTCAGAATGCAACCATTCCCCGCCGGCCTCTCCTCGACCGAATATGCAGCGTGGGCATCATACGCTCTTCATATGAAACGAGTGAACACTCGCACCCTTGCAACCTCTAATTTGACTCCTGCAATCGATCCACACCTCCTACATCTTTGGCACGCTCGCCGCGGGCTCATAAGACGCTGGAAACGCAACAAACTTAATCGGAAACTTCGCGCTCGCATTGAGGCGCTCACTGCAGAGGCGGCCGCATACTCCACACAACTTTCCGATGCTAACTGGGCAGACACCTGTTCGAAGGCTGCAAACCAGATGAGCTCTAAGAGTGCGTGGCGACTCTTTAGAAGCCTTCTCGATCCCTCCACCACCAGGGGAGAAACGCAACGCCAGCTCCACCGTGTTCTGCATGCATTTCAGGGCACTACGGATGAACTCGCGCGAGAACTTTGTGACCGCTACATCTGCCGCACAATTGATCCCGCAGGCCCAGCATATACGTATTCCGGCGCCCCTAACACCGAGCTCGACGCCCCATACACGCTTTCTGATTTACGATTTGCACTCACGAAAATGCGACGGGGCACGGCCCCTGGACGCGACGGAATCACAGTATCGCTCCTGGCAAATCTTCCCGACCAAGCACACCTCTCGCTACTCCAGCTTATAAATTCGATATGGGACGGTTCTCCGCTTCTAACGGAATGGACCACATCGGTCGTGACATTCATTCCCAAATCGGCAAAGTCCGTTAGTATTGAGGCACTGAGACCCATCTCACTTACGTCTTGCGCAGGCAAACTCATGGAAACCATGGTTCGCGAACGCCTTTCAGCCTACTTGGAGGCCAGGAGCACCTTTGCCGACACGATGTTTGGCTTTCGCCCGCATCTGTCGGCACAGGACGTCCTGCTCCAGCTTCAACACGATATCATAGAGCCGACTACTATGCGCCATAACGATAAAGCCGTGCTCGCTCTCGATCTCCGCGGGGCGTTCGACAACGTCAAACACAGCACTATACTCACTAACCTGTCTACCACAAACTGCGGGCAGAAGACTTTCAACTACATTCGCGCCTTTCTATCACATCGCACCGCCTTCATTCGCCTTAATTCTACCGAACACGGCCCGTACTTATTAGGCACGCGGGGTACACCTCAAGGGGCAGTCCTGTCTCCTCTGCTTTTTAACCTGGCGATGATGAACCTCCCCTCTCTTCTAAGCGAGGTCGAGGGAATACAACACGCACTATATGCAGACGATATCACAATTTGGACCAACACCGGCTCCTTAGCGCAAATCGAAGAACGCCTGCAAAAGGCTGCCCTTCTGGTGGACACCTACGCAGGTTCATGCGGCCTGGAGTGCTCTCCAGCTAAATCGGCTCTTCTTTCAGTCTCTCCGCTACCACCGCCTCAAATTTTTCTTCCGTCCGGGCCCGTCCCGTCAGTGCAAAATATTCGGGTTCTTGGCCTTCACCTCACATCGTCCTTGGATCCAAAGGGCACAATATCAGGCCTCAGACGCACCAGCGAACAGGTGAGCCGCATGATACGGCGAGTTTCTACCAAGCGCGGCGGCCTCCGCGGGTCTCAGTCCCTCCGATTGGCCCACGCGTTTGTGACCAGTCGCGTCCTCTACGCCTTGCCTTACCTTCGCCTGCGTCGTCGACACGAGCACCAGCAGGACATCCTTCTTCGTTCAGTATACAAACGCGCTCTGGACCTACCTATTGCAACTTCCAACAGCCGATTCACGGCTCTGGGGGTACACAACACCTTTGCAGAGATGCGCGAAGCTCGTCGCGTTAACCAAATCAATCGACTGTCGCAGACGCCTTCAGGGCGCCGTCTTCTACACAGACTTGGCCTTAACCCGATATCTGACCAAGACCCTCTGCAGCCGATACCAGAGCTCTGGCGTAAAAAGCTATGGGTGGAACCTCTACCCCGTAATATGAACCCTGACCTCCATCCTGGCCGTAGGCTAGCACGCGCCGCGGCCCTTCATACGCGACACTCCGATCATCCTGGTGTTTTCTACGTGGACGTCTCGGGTCCCTCCCCCTCGGGTCACTTCACGGCTGCCGTGATTACAGAGGGCAAACACGTAGATGGCCTCTCCTTTCGAGCAGACACAGTAACGCACGCTGAAGAGGTTGCCATAGCTTTGGCCGCCTTTCACCCTGCCTCACGCACCATCCTGACGGACTCGCGCTCGGCCTGTTCTCAGTACCTTCAGGGTTCCATTGCTCCGCTGGCGGCTAGCCTACTACAGGCAGCCTCTTGGCGCTTTAACCCTCATCCCATTCGTATAGTGTGGACCCCAGGCCACTCGGGCCTGCCCGGCAACGAGGCGGCAAATGCCGCTGCCCGCGCTTCTTCTGTCCGGGCCGTTGCCCCTTCATGTTCCGAGACGGAATCTGGCAATACCAACCTGACGAGCTTTCGCGAAATTTTGGCTTATTACCGGGCTTCGCGCCGCCTCTACCCGGACCCCGCACGCGGTTTGGAGAAAGCGGACGAACGACTGCTACGCCGCCTGCAGACGAACACTTTTATCAGTCCGGCGGTCACCAGGCACTTTTTGCCGGAAATCAATGGCACCTGCTCGACCTGTCATGTGCTCGCCGACACATATCACGTCGTAGCATCGTGCCCAGTTAATCCCGTCCCTTTCTCATCCCCTTTTCCTATCCCAACTAGAGAGGCTTGGGAGGAGCACCTGCTCGGCTGCTCTACCTTGGCTGCACAACGCTCCTTGGTGGAGCGCGCAAGGGCAGCTTCCAGCTCCACTGGCGTCCCGGAATAGGGTCTTGCCACTCTAGCACGCCGATGGGCCACGTCGGCACTCTCTAGTAAACTTTTTCTGAAATAAATGTTTTTTACCACCACCACCTGGCCATTCCTATGACAAAGGAATAAGATTTGGTAAATGCCACTCCTAGCCATAAGCGATGAAGAAGGGTGGCTTCTTTTCGGTCGAGTCTAGTGGGCATGCGGAGAGCCATCAAAGAGGACAGGTGGTGTTGACGATTCATATTAATGCTTGGTGGGCACCATAGTGAAAACGTGATTTCACGCGCAAGTCATTGAAGATTACTGGCAGTATCAGTCCGCGAAAGTGGTATTGCTTCTTCTCGTGTTCCTTCAAGGGCTGCCCGCGTGGCAGTATCGGCATGTTCGTTCCCTATGATGCCGCAGTGACTTGGCAGCCATTGAAGCGTCACATGATGCCCTTTCTCGTGTGAAGTGTCGAGAAGGCATCGAGTTTCGAAAAAAGCTGTTCGTATGGCCCGCGACGCAGTGCTGAAAGCACAGATTGTAGGGCAGCCCTTGAGTCGCTGAAAATCAACCATTTTTGCGGTGGTTCCCAATTGACCACACAAAGTGCAGTGCGCAAAGCAGCTCAGATTTCGTTCGTTCGGGCGCTCGCAACGAAACGAAGAAGAAGGATCGCTACGTGGCTCATCGGAAATCGGCTCAACGTCGAGCGGCAGAATCCTTGTAGCTAAGATTTGGTTTGCTTTTTATTCCTCGTATTTCTTGTTAGTTTATCTCAACTGAAACGTTGTTGCAGCCCTTTGGAGGTCAGGCAAGTCAGAATATTCTGAAGTCTTTCACATCACCCGGCCAAGGCCACTCCCCTTGGTGGCCTCACTACCGGTCAAGGATTGGCCGCTCGATACCTTGCTACGCAGTGGAAATAGCTACGTCCCTGTGGCTCTGGCTCCTACAAACGGGGGTTCCATTCCAATGAATAATCCGAAGGTGATACAAGTGAACCTTCAGAAAGCGTCGTCGGTTTTCCAGAAGATTACTGAGGTCCGTCAGTTCGGCTGAGGGGGTATCCTGTGCTGCTCTGCAGACCGGAATTGCGTCTGACAGCTTCTGAATTGCTCTGAATTTGCTGCACAGCCGGTGAGCCCGTCATTCCAGCTAATCTTGCATGTACGAAGGGCATAGTCCGTGGGGTGGATACGAGTCTGGCACCTCAAGAAATTCTTGACTTATTTGATGTAGCTGGGATAGTTTCAGTCTATCGATGCGCCCGAACGACTGATAAAACAAAGTCGCCTACTGAAACAGTTATAGTAACTTTTGCATGAAGAGTTAGGCCGACAGAAATTAAGGCATGGCCACTAATCTACAAAGTAGAACCACTTTCCCCGAAACCTTTGCAGTGCTCAAAATGTTGGCGATTTGGCCACAGCATGAAAGGATGGAGATCACAGGCTAGATGTCGTCTGGGCGGAGAGAGTCATGACAGCTTTGATCGCAAATCTGATGACCAGAAGTGCTACTTCTGTGATGGAGTGCACCCTGCAGACTCTGCTGAATGTAGCGCAAAAGAAATAGAAATGGGTGTTCTACAAGTTATAGAACGCAGGCGTTGCTCTAGGAGAGAGGCGGTAGCAGAAATGCATGAAAGATCGAAAGGTTACGCAGGCATAACATCCCGGCACACAGCGGCAATGAATGCATCGCTCGCAAAGTCGATAACTGAGGCTATTGAAAAGTCCACTGAAAAGGCAACGCAGCGTCTGGCAGCTACTCTTTTTGAAGCCTTGGCTGATATGTTAACACAACAGCTGACACAAATCATTGGTACAGTTTCTGTGCAAAACCGGGATTCGCACGCTCTGTTGATTACAAGGGGTACAGTGGAGAAAAATCAGACAGTCAATCATAAATTTATCTCTCCGAAAGCAGGACTTTCAAAAAATAGAGTTCAGGCTGAGTCAGAACCTGTGACAGATGATTCAGGAGACTTTACAGATATGGACACAGAATCTCCAAGAACTTTGAAACGTAACAGATCTCCCCCTTCTAAAAAGCCTTCTCAGAACCCAAAATCTAAGAAATACTTGTCAAAGAAAGACTTCTTTGAGAAGCTTTCAAAAAATGATTTCTCGAAAAAAGATATTTTGGATCAGGCAGTTTCTTCGGTTGGTATAGCATGAAAATAGGTTCCCTAAAAATTCTGCAGTGGAACTGCCGGCCTATTTTGTCGGCAACTACCGATTTACAATATATTTCTACGCCAATTTTTTCCGACATAATTGCCATTCAGGAAACCTGGCTTGCTAACGGTAAAAAATTTTACATGAAAAATTATCGATTAAAGCGGCTGGATTGGCCGAGTAGAGGTGGCGGTCTGGCGTTCCTAATAGTAACCAAATTTAGTCACAGACCGAAGATATCGTATCAGTGTGTGGATACGAATTACGAAATTCTGGTGTTAGACATAACACTACCAGAAATGCATTGAAGAAGAATGGCGATTTGGGCTAGTTGGTTTGAATTCATAGTAATAAGGGCTGCAGCGCGAGCACGAATGTGCTAGAAGAAACAGACAAAGTCGAGGTGCGGAAGGCAAAAGAGGACAACACGAAGTGTCTGTTTCTTCTAGCACATTCGTGCTCGCGCTGCAGCCCTTATTACTATAACACTACCAGACTGCTCGCCTTTCTCTTTTGCAAATGTATACTTTCCTGCAGGAGTTCAAGACACGAGATGCCTCGATATCAAGGTCGCTTCATGCAGAAAAAAAAAATAGTACTGTGTGGTGATTTCAATTCACACCACGTTTCTTGGGGCTTCAGATCTGATGAATGCGGAAGACGTTTGTGGGAATGGACACTTGATAATAACTTTTCCTGCTTGAACTCACACGTTTTTACATTTGTAAGAGGTAACTCTAAATTGACTATTGATTTAACATTTTCCAGCTCCACTTTTAGCATATCCTCGTGGAATATATTAGATTGTGCTACAAACAGCGACCACCTTCCCATTACGTTTGAAATTAAGTTCCCAAGGTTTAGTTTGGCAGGGAAAGTTGGCTCATTCGTAAATTATGCTAAATTACAAAAAGACTTAAAATCTACGTTAACTTTTTGCGAGGAAACGCAGGAAGACCTTAGGGCTATGAGTCTATGTGTGGTGTTGAAACGATCATTAAAAAATTCAACGTTTACTGTAAACTCGAACACAGCGGGATCTTTTAGCCCATGGTGGAATCTAGAATGTGTCAGGGGGTATAGAAAGCGAAAAGCAGCTTGGAAAATGCTGTTGAATAACCAATGCTCCGAAAACTAGTGCTCAAAGCAAGAGAAGACTATGATATGAGTAAATTTATTTATCTGTCTAAGTCTAAAAATAAGAAAATGCTTTTCAGGTTTTTACGTGCGAGAAAAATGATTCCACAGACAGAAAGCAGTCATTCCCACATTATGTCTCCTCGCGCACTCTCTTAATTCTTGGAAAATATTGCTAAAGGCTTGCAAACCAGGTTTACGACAATTATGCCAAAGTACATAATCAAATTAAGGGTGGACTGTGATTTCCAGGAAGTATCTTTAGCTGAACTGGCGGATGTGATGAAGAGCTTACTGCCCGCTGCTCCCGGACCTGATGAGGTGACCTCTACAATGATTAAAGTGCTATACAAAATATCCCCACATGAAATCCGTAATATAGTCAATTATTCACTGAGAAATTCTTGGTTTCCGGCAGATTGGAGGCTTTCCAAAATAATTCCGATACTTAAGAAACAGGGAATCGAGTTTACTCTGGATAACATATGGCCTATTTCATTGACATCTAACCTGGTCAAGCTTGTAGAGAGAGTCCTAAATGCCCGTATAATAAACTTCATCAATGAACATACAATACTAAACCCCACGCAAATTGGCTTTAGATCGGCATACTCCATTTGGTGTGCACATGTGGATTTGGAAAGTCGCATACAGCTGCCTCGGCATCGCCACGAATACTGTGCACTAGTCACTTTAGAATTAGCTAAAGCGTGCGACAAAGTGGAATATCCTATCCTAATCCACCAGATGCAAGACTATCGCTTTCCAAAATATATAACAGCATGTATTACAGAGTTTGTGAAAGACAGAGAATTTTATTGCTTCTTGGATGGATGCTCTTCTAAAAAAGATAAACAAACACGAGGTGTACCTCAGGGCTCAGTATTATCCCCGGTATTATTCAACATATTACTAAGTTCCATTCCAACTCATCAGGATATCCAAATTTACGTATATGCAGAAGATATTGCTTTCTTCGCAACAAACAGTGATCTGCACTCATTGTATCAGGCATTACAGAATTACATGAACATGCTAGAAGGATGGCTTGACAATATCCATATGTCATAGCACGGCTTACACGATGAGACAATTATAATATTAGAAAGAGAAGCTTTGCGCTTGTTTCTTGGACTCCGCAAATTTGTGGCAAATGATTTTTTGTATGTGGAAGCGCGCCTTCCACCTTTGTTAACTCGGTTTAGAATACTTACAGTTCAAACTTTCTTAAAAATATACAATTCTCCTCTGCGACAAGCTTCATACGTTTTTATTCAAGAACCAACCGCATTCTTTGGAACACAATGGTCTAGACTACACTCCCCTCAGATTAGGTTTGTCCAAGCGTTGCTAGAGCCTCTCATTGTAAATATTTATCAGATTGGCATAACGAAGACGCCTAATTCAAAACTTGAAATAAATTTGATGATATTTTTTCCTCTAATGCGAAACAACTGCCCCTTCCTTATTTAAATACTCAGTTAAAAGATTACTTGACTCAACTGTCCATAAACAACATTATTGCGACGAATGCATCCGTATTGAACGAAAAGGCTGCAATAGGCATCTTTTGTACTCTCTCGGCTGGTCTTTCTCAGTTCGATTACCAGATTACACGCCTATATTCATCGCTGAAATATTTGCTATATTTCTAGCGCTTCGTAAACTCCTGCAAGCGAATCAGAAGCGGTCATACTGACCGATTCGCTCTCAGTATGCACTGCACTATCTACAGCAAAAAATTTGACATTATTGAGTATTATTAGCAGTTTTTTACCGGAAAACCTGAAAAAATTTCTTTTGCTATGGATACCTGGCCACTGCGGGATTTATCCAAATGAGATGGCAGACTCGTTAGCCAAAGCATATTTAAGCGGACCACTCTGACCTATTTTACCTGATTTTGCCTACGTAAGAGCATTCAGATATAGAAACTCTTGTTTGCACACAGAAATAGAAAATTATCATTGGATAAAGTTAGAGACTTCGTACATCTAAGATATTGCTGGAACAAACAGTGGTGTGTATCTCGGCAGTTAGAAATTACAATCACTAGATTAGGAAGCGGAATTCCGCATCTGAATTACTACCTACATAAAGCTGGACTAACAGCATCTCCGTTGTGTCTCTTTTGCAAGGAATCGGAAAAAATTGATCTTTTTTTTATCCTGTCAATGTTATGCTTATCAAAGGAAAAGATACCTGGTCGAACGAATTGAGAAGCTAGGTTTAAAAATAAACGTGGAACTCATTTTATCCTTCGGAGGGACTACATTAGGTTATAGCCACAGGGAAGTTTTCTCTGCTTTGTGCGAGTACATAAGGGCAACAAAGAGATTACCCTGTTAGCCTATTGTTATCATCTACGGCTACGAGACTACCTGAATGCCTGACTTAGCACACTTGATGATCCTGCCTCCCGGTTCTTAGCCGATCCCCCTTTGTGGGCAAGGGCCAGTAAAGCTGGAGGTTGATCATCAGCATCATTATCTCAGATTTCGTCCTGATCCCTGGTACACTTAAATGCACTGTGAGTCGAATAAGACACCAATGGGGTATGGATGATTTAGATGCAGGAGTGAAGCCCGAAGGAAGTTTATTGTTGTATTTCACAATCATTTTGGCGAACGATGCTTGGCGCCTCTCTGAAGGCAACAGTGCAAGGTGATGACAGGGAGCGCGTGCGAAGTGTCTGATGTGCGTTCTCAGGACTTCTACATCAATGTGAGTTTGTATCGGATAGTCACCAGCAATTGCAATTGTTTCTTCTGTTGACGTAAATCTTGGCAGACCAAGGCACACTCACAGTGCTTGGGCTTGTACTGCCTGTAGAACACGAACATTGGTCTTGCAGGTATTGCTAAGCACGAGCAAGCTATATCTGAGGAAACCGAGAAACAGGGCTCTGTAGAGCTCCATCATTGCGTCTACTGACATCCCCCACGTCTTTCCTGCCAGGAACTTGAACAGTTGGGAAATAGCGGTCAGGCGCTTCTTCATAAAGGTCACATGCGGACTCCAACAGAGGTCCCTATCAATGATGATGCCCAGAAACCGGTGGGTTTTGGTGTAAGAAATTGGTCGCCCGCTGATTGAGATGACTTAAGGGGTCATTGCTTTGCGCGTGAAGCCCACCAGCGCACATTTTTCTGGTGATATGCTGAGACCTTGTTTTAACAAGTAGTTGGCAAACATAGTTGCTGCTTTTTGAAGCCGGGAACGTATCTGAGAACGTGTGCTGCCGAAGCCCAGACACAGATATCGTCTGCGTATATTGAAATTTTAATGGTGCTTGACAAGTATTCAGCAAGGCCAATTAGTGCAGGATTGAATAGCGCCGGGCTAAGAACTCCGGCTTGAAGAACACCCCTGGAAGTATAGCGTCACCTAGTTGGGCCATCTTCTGTTAACACAAAGAATCATCTTGCAGCCAGGTAACTCAAAATCTACCGAAATACTTGACCACCAAGGCCAACCACCGCAAGAGCACCCAAAATGGCTTCATGTAGTACATTATCATAAGCGCCTTTCACATCATGTAACAGAGCTGCAGATAGTCGCTTACGGGATCTTTCGTGCTGAACGCACGAAACTAGATCAACAACATCGTCAATAGAAGAGCTGTCGCGTCGGAAACCAGCCATTGAATTTGGATAAATCTTATAGCATTCAAGATACCACTCCAGGTGGCCTAGTATCATCCGTTCCATTATCTTTCCTACGCAGCTGACCAGTGCTATTGGGCGGTATGAGGTGAGTTCGAGTGGGGATTTGCCCTGCTTAAAGATGGGTAACAAACGGCTTACTTTCCAGTCATCAGGTCCATTTCCATCCTGCCACGAGATGCTGTATAGCCTCAACAGTTCTCTCCTTGCACCTTCCACAAGGTTGCACAAGGCTCGGTACGGAATACCATCTGGGCCCGTAGATGTTCAACGCCTGCAGAGAGCTAGTGGCGCCTCGAGCTCCTCTATTGTAAAAGGGAGGTCCATGTGGTAGTCACGGGAACGGGGGACGTCACCTCTCACTGGAAAATCTGGACGAGTGGCTTGGTTGGCGATCGGCGCACAGAAATCGACGTCTTACCTCCTTTGAAATAGCGCGAGCGCTTTGAATAGAAAACGCTGATCCGTAGGGTGACACAGACCTTGCACCGTTTTCCAAATGTGTGAGAGTGGCTTGCGAGGGTCTATTGACTGGCAAAACGTTGTTCAACGTTCCGATCCTAATCTATCCATGCGACGCCGAATCTTCTTTTGCATCTTTCTGGCTGCCCTGAGATAGTGAATTGATTTTGTACGCCGATACTGACGCTCCGCCCGGCGTCGCAGTGCTCGGAGTCGCTCCAACTCTACATTAAAGTCGTTTCGTGTAGAAGATATCATCACCGTGCGAGTGGCGTTTTGGATTGTGCTCTTACTTCATTGCTATAACCCAGATCATAGGCCATCGCTGCAAGCATGTTCCATGTCAGATTTGAAGTTGATCTATTGGAGTGCTCGAATGGTCGTCCATGGACCATAACTAGACAAGCCTTTGATGTTAAGGTAGATTGGAATATGATCACTTCCTCGTGTCTCAACATCTGGAAACCAACTCACGTATCTCGCGAGGGAGTTGTAGACAAAAGCAAGGTCGAGACAGCTGCCGTATGTCATCTCTCGAACAAAAGTGGGGCTGCCATCGTTCAGGAGAGTAAGGCCGAAGTTGTAGGTGATATTTTCTCACCTGCGTCCTCTTGCATTTGTCCGCGTACTTCCCCAAGCGTGATTGCGCGCATTGAAATCACCTATTATGACCCATGGTGCAGGACACACTCTCAAAATATCCGCTATTCTTCTGGAATCGAGAATATCCGACGGCGATATATAAACGACGATGAGAGTAAACATGATTTTGTTCTTTTTCACAGTAATTCAGACATACTGATTGTCATCGTGAGGTGCAATTGGTTGCACAACATACATCAGTTCACGACGAACAAAGACGACGATTTTGCTGCACGCACCGTTCGTTGAAGACATGACAGCTTGGTACCCCGACAGTCTTATTTGTTTCGACAAATTGGGTTCACAAATGACGATGATTGGAAACACGTTGGTAAACACAAACTGACGAAAATCTGAAAGGCGTTATTTTAGTCCTCTGGCGTTCCATTGAATGACGGATGCAGCCTTGACTTCTTTACGAAATTATGAGGTGTGAGTAGCCACCTTCCTAGTCGAGAGATTCAAGCACTGGGCTTAGGGCGTCCAATAAACCAAGTGCGCTTCGAGAAAATGGTGTCTTCATGTCGAGTAATATCGCTCGGATGGCTTCTATGAGGAAACGCAGCACCGAGATCACTTGACGATAAGTTTTAGGCAAATGTTCTATGGCTGGAGACGGCTCTGGGGTGGCCACAGCCTGCAGAAATTCCTTGGCAGAAGAGCATGTCAGGAGCGTGGGCCATTCCTCCAGAGAAGGAGGCTTATCTGTTTCTTTCGTAGAAGTGGTGGGCCCTTTCGTGGCGCCACTGGATAGAACCGCTAAAGAGTGGGAATGTGCCTTCTTTGAAGACTTTCGATGATGCCGACGTCGACGCCGATGCCGGAATACTTCGGCTGCCTCCCTGTGTGTCGAGTTGTCTCGGGTCATTTGTCTGAAAACCGCACGCTCCTTTTGGATTCGAGGACAGTCTTTCGACGAGGCAGCATGAGGACCGCTGCAGTTAGCGCACTTCAGAGTAGTCGCCCGACAGGCGTCTTCAGCATGAGGTTCAGCGCAGCGGAGACACAGTCGTAAGTTGGGGCATACGTTATTGACGTGTCCTAGCCTGAAGCACTGATCACATTGAAGTAGCTTTTGAATGAATGGTCGAACCGGATGTCGGAAATGTCCAACTTTAACGTGGGATGGTATGCAATCTCCCTTGAGAAACACTTTTACGCATCGCGTATTTCCAAGGCGCCGCACCTGCGTAATGACAGTTCCCTCGTTTGCAGGCTTGATGAGGGTACACAAGTCAGCATTAGGAATGGTAATGTCGATGTCATAGATTACACCGGCGATTGATTTATCATTCATCGGGATAAAGGGGCACATTTTAATGCCGCCTAGCTCAGTCATTTGCTGCAGCTGTCCTAGCACACTCACATCGTGCACGTCTATGGCGAGAATGTTCTTTCTTGGGTTTACTCGTACGTCCTTAATCTGATGTGGCACCGCACAATCGAGAGCAACGGAAAGGGTTTGCCTGTTCAGAAGCATTAGGTTGCTTGATGAATCTTCGGGCATGAAGATGATGACACGTGCGGCAAGCGCGAAGGCCTTGACTGCACAGTCGCTGTGCTTGCAGGAGCTGATGCTGCTGTATTCGCCGTTCTTCTCTTCGCCCTCTTACCCCGGACAGGTATAAAGCTGTCATCAGATGTGTCGTCTTCCGACATAGAATAGAGATCGGTGTCCTCAGTGTCACTGGGAGAGCCAGCTCGCTTCCTTGTGGTTGACTGGTGTGAGGACCTGTGACCAGGCGGGCCTTTGGCATGCTCCACGGCCATCACCGCAAGACGGGGAGGCGAGGCACCTCAAAAGACCGATGATGTCACTGAAAATACAGAGCGCAGAAACAAGCGTTCTTCTAAAGAGACACTTCTTGTTCTGCTGGCTGGAACAACGTTTGCTCCGTCGGCAATGAAGTGATCGCAATGATAATAATGTGACAGTGTTAGAATGAGATCCAGAGTCATTTCTAGCAACATGATAGTTGAAAATGCTTACAATTTTTTTCTGCACTCGCTCAATGGCGTCACTGCCAGATTTAGTGATTCCATTCAGGATCACACAAGCATACTGAAATTGAGGAATACATATTTCGGGGTACGATTTTTGGTGGATGAACGAGAACTGAATTCTCGAGCGATTCTTCGAAGTCAGCTGCCAGAACGAAGAACTCCAGTGAAAAAATCCCAGGTGTTCAACATTTCCAGAGCCCTCCACTGCGGCGTGTCTCGTGGTGGTTTTGGGACGTTGAATTCTACATATCAGTCAACAAATCAATCATTCATTCAAACTAAGACATCCCGTGCCCATAGGGTTAGTGTGAGCAGAAAAATTTAGCATGCTATCAAAACGAAAACCAAGATCAGTGAACGCATAAAATTTACATAACGACATGGTATCGATAGAGCATGGAAATGACACGATTACTTACTCTATGTTTTATTCTATGACATCGGCGAGAAATGCAGCATGTTGCATTTAGCGCCAGTTGTCATGGAGACGCACCGATGGACGCTCGTCGCGCCTGGCGTCAGACTGCAGAGTGCTCGCGTTTTGCTAACGTAGCGTCGCTGCGCCCCGCGTACGCGTGCGTCAACACTCCGTTGGAGTGTATTGGGCCTTTCATGATGAGCTCGTGACCATTTCGCTAACTCCACGTATACCAAATTTGGTGGTAAGTGACGTCAATGGATGACGAAACGTATGACTGGTCCAAACGTGATAATACTGACACGCGTATCCTGTGAGAACATGACAACATACCACGCCCATAGCGTGGTCGAGGCCGTTTCGCTAGCTCCAGATACACTAAATTTGGTATCAGGTGACGTGAACAAATGACGAAGCTAAGTGACACATCCGAACATGATAATCATGACATGGAAGTCATCTACGGCACCATTTACATCCACCTTGTAACGCTGTGCTGATTTTAAAGCAACGTATCAACATTTCTCATTCATGCTTCGCATATCATCGATTCCCACTGTACGCGGGATCTGCCAATTTAAAAAAAAACGTTTATTTCAATAAACGCTACTCAGAGTTTCACTTGGAACCGTTCTTTCAGCACCCACGTCGACCCCCGTTTCAACCAGGTAAACGCCGTGCGCACCGCTGCTGCTTTGCATTCCTTCACGGTACCCTTCATGGAGATGGCCCATAGTCTTTTTAGTCACATCCCTTATACTTCCATTGGCATCATTGTCTGTAAGTTTGATTAACACTTTCTTCAATGTCAGTCACGATGTTAACTCTTTCAACACTTGGCGCTTTTTTTCTCTTTTAGTGCCTAAGTGACATAAGAAAAGAAGCCCAAATTATGCATAAATTGATGGAAGTGACTCCGAAGAGGAAAAATTTTGACCTGAATCGACAAAGCATAAGTTTTCTTACTGGCTTGCTTTTAACCACGTACATCGTTCACACGAACGTTTTTCTGCCGCGAAAGAAACAAGTAATAAAGGACCTTCCATGCATGCGGTAAGCGAAGAAAAGTAGTGGAGGTTTGTAAGGGTATGGCATGACTCTTTTTGAACCGCGTCGATATAGAAATCTCTATATAGACGCGGTTCAAAAAGATGTTATACATGCGTACAAGGTGCACAAACCAAGCATGAATAACATATCAAAAAGAAAAAAAGAGGCACTACTCACGTTGAGCAACTGCGAAGATCTCGTCATTAAACCAGCAGACACAGGAGGCGCGATTGTTGTTCTGAATAGATCGTACTACATTGAGGAAGGCAAGCGACAACTAAATAACAAACAATTCTACAAACACCTCGACTTTGACCCTACCACGGAGCACAAAAAGATCATTGTAGCAACCCTAGAGGATCTCACACGTGAAGGCGCCATTGATTCAAGGCTTAAAGAGGCACTGATTACGGTACATTCGGCGCCTGGTCATTTTTACATGCTGCCGAAGATTCATAAAAAGAATAACCCTGGCAGACCCATTATATCAGGCACGGGAACGTTAACGGAACCCATTTTCAGTTTTATTGATTCTTTAATCAAAGACATATCACCCACACATGAGTCCTTCTTGCGTGACACAAACCATTTCCTTCGGGAAGTCGCCGACGTGAAAATTCTAGACGGTGCATTTCTCGTAGCATTGTACGTTAGCTCACTCTACACAAATATCCCACATGACGATGATGTAAGGGCGCTTGTTGAATCGTATGGCACACACAACCCTGTCGCTTATCCAAGCAAAAAAGTAATTGAAATCTTCACAAGACTTGTACTCTAATTGAACAGCTTTGAATTTACCAACCTGTACTACCTTCAAATCAGCGGCACGGCAATGGGTTCAAGAATAGCCCCAAACTACGCTAATATATTCATGCACCACGTAGAGTCCAATTTTCTTTCATCTTGTGATGTTGAACCAATATTCTATAAACGGTACCTAGATGATATATTCATAATTTGGACACATTCGAAAAACGAGCTTCTCAAATTCATACAGGCATTCAACCAGGTACACCCCAGCATTGATTTTACACACTCCTACTCTAACACTGAAATAAACTTTCTTAATGTACTCATTTGAGTTGACGATGGTGTATACACCATCGTCAACTCAAATGAGTTTTCTGTAACTAGCGTATACAGAAAACCTACGGACAGGCAACAATACCTGCACTTCAAAAGCTGCTACCCACGACATTGCAAGACCAGCATTCCCTATTCCCAAACAGAGATTCCGACGAATCTGCTCCCGCACCGAGGACTTCCACGAAAACAGCACACATATGCGCGAAGTACTCCTTAATCAAGAATACCCGCCAGCTATCATCGATGACGCCATCAAAAAAGCTAAAAATCTGGACCGCCAGATTCTTCTCAACCACCAGAAAAACGCCGACCAACACCGAAACAAAAACTTGCTATTAACTTTCATGAGCAACCCACCGAACATAAACAAGGTCCTAAGAAAACACTTTAACATATTAGAACAGAGCGTGCGACCATCCAAAATTTTTCCTTCTCCTCCTTGTGTTTTATACAGACGGCCGAATAATATAAAGGATCATTTATTAAATTCAAAAATAGGTGTGAAATCTCCAATTGGGCGTCACCCTTGCGGAAAAAGCAGATGCAAGGTGTGCAAACACTTGCAGACAATGATCGTGGCGAAAAGCACCCACTCGGATTTTAAGCACAGGATAAGAGGTGCACTGGACTGTGACTCAGACAACGTCATATACCTCTTGGAATGTGGGGTATGTAACAAGCAATACGTGGGTCAGACAGACACTCCGTTTAGAATTAGATTCAACAACCATCGGGCACATGTACGATTTCTGCCAGGCCTTCCACTTTCAAAACACTGCACATTAAAAGACCACAGCTTTCATGTCATCAGGGTTACACTACTAGAAAACAACTTTCAAACAATAAGCGAACGGTAACAACGGGATTATAATCTTATCTACAAATTTAACACAATAAAATACGGAATAAATGAACACCCAGGCACTCTGTCAGCGTTACGACCGCTAAAAGACGCAAACGCTTCTCTCTAATCAGTTCGGTTTCATTTCGACAATACTACTACTCGCTAACAAAGCTTTTGGCCTATGCATCTGACAACATAGAACTGATTTGCCTCATCAAGCACAGCCGGAAGGCACAGATAAGTGGTCCCGGATGTCGTACGGTCCCCCCCCCTTTTTTTTCTTTTCTTTTTTTTCTTCTTTAAGTTTTAACGCACATTCTGTTCCTTCACTGACAAGGAGCTGACAGCTAGGTGGTTTCGTTAACTTTTTCATACATGCGCCCATGTCTTCCCAGTGAGCCGCAACTGTGTGGTGACTGTCCCGGATGTCGTACAGTCTCCCCCCCTCCTGTTCTTTTTTTTCTTCTTTAATTTTTAACTCACATTCTGTTCCTTCACTGACAAGGAGCCATTGCATATATTGAATATCGATGGCGGCGCCTGAATCACCGGCTTTTTCATTCCTCCCGACGCCACCAGCACGCACTCGAAGCGCTTAAGCTCTCCCCATTAACTTGTCTTAAACTTCAAAGAGGAACGAGCCGCCAGTGGACTACAGGGAAAGGTGAAATACAAGAACGGTGGCACACTGCCCACTTGGGGAAGAGTGGGTGCGGGGGAGGCATTGTTGACAATGATGACATTGCTCATCTACCTCTGCCCTACTTTGTTGAGATGCTGCCCCTTTCTAATTACGCCGTGTCGGTCTTGCTTCTTCTCCTAGATTTTATATATTTTATTTGATGTTTCTCCTCCAGTTTTGCTGTTTCTTCTTCTTTTTTTCTCTCCCTTTCTTTTCTTTTTTTACTTTTCTTTTGACCCCTTCCCTCCTGTCTGGCCAGGCTATAAGAAGACACGAAACATGTGTAAGTATTATTATGGCTTGAAAAAACGGGGTTCCCATCGAAACGTTGGCACAATAAACAGTTGTTATGTGAAAGCGCATCCACTTTTATATGTATATATATATATATATATATATATATATATATATATATATATATATTTATGGACAATTCCATGAATACCTGGACCACCATTTTCTCGATTTTCACAATAAAAGCAATTTCTTAATGTCACGTGCACTGCATTTCAAAATAATTATTTTTGCCTCCAGTAAATCATTTATTAACAAAGGAACACTAAAACATAACATTTGTCGTGCAGCATAGTGGCGCAGTGGAAGCGTTCTGGGCCCATTACATTACATTTGTCACCCAAAATTTGTTCTACAGAATGGAAGGTTCCAATGTTGTTGGTGACAAGTAGGGTACAGAATAGCATGCGTTTCCAGTCCAAAAATATCTAAGAAGGCACGATTGTTATGAAAAAGAGATTGCTTATATTTTATTGCTAGGGAATACTCGTAAAGTTTGTGAATTGGGACAGTAATATAGCGCTGAAACAGTTCATCAGTGTGTGCAGAGTAGTCGACATTTGCTATAATCCTGATCGCTTTTTTTGTAGTCTGTATATTTTACTTATGTTGGTTGCTGTCGTACTTGCCCATACCAGAAGACAATAATTTACATGCGACAAAAACAAGCTGTTATAAAGTGTTAGTTTAACAGAAACTGGAAGAAAATAATGCATTCGTGCAAGTATGCCCACACCTTTTGACAGGGTGGAAATTAGATTATTATACTGAGGATCCCACGACATTGTGCAATTAAAAAGTACTCCTAAAGTTTTAACTGTTTCAAGAATTTCAACAGTCGCGCTACCTATACGTATTCTATTGTCTAAAGAAATCTGTCTCCGCGAATGAAAAACTACAGCTTTTCTTTTTGTTGCATTAATGAGTAATGGATTTCCTTCACTCCATGTGTTTAAGCTTTCTAACGTAGAGTTTATAAGTGTGGTTATGGCAGTTATGTCGTTACCTGTAAAGAAAATGCTGGTGTCATCCGCGTATATTATGTAATTCGGTTTGTCACTGACCTTGACAATGTCATTTATGTATAGGTTAAAAAGCAGCGGTCCTAGAATGCTACCTTGCGGAACCCCTGTGGTTATTGCCCGGAGAGAAGAAAATGAATCCTTAGTTTTTACACATTGTGAGCGGTACTTGAAGTAAGATTTCAAGAGCGAAAGTGGAATGCCGCGAATACCATATATGTTTAAATTTTCAAATAAAGTATGACGACAGAGACGGTCGAAAGCCTTAGAAAAATCTATGAAAACACCAATGCAAAGTTCTTTACTCTAAAACGATTTAAGGATTATTTCTTTCTGAGCTAGTGAAGCAGTCTATAAAACCATGTTGAGATTGGGATATTATGTTAAACTTCATACAAAAATTTATGAGTCTATCAAAAATAATTTTCTCCAAGCCTTTTGAAAATATGGATAATATAGAAATTGGCCGATAGTTCGTAAGATCATTCTTGTCTCCTTTCTTATATAACACGCTGAAAACGGACGTTTTCAGTTGTTTTGGGAAACAGCCTGTTGATAGGGACAAATTATAATCGTGAAAGAGCACGGGAGCTATGATATCGATTGCATGTTTGATCGGGGAAATCTGAATACCATCTATGTCACGAGCGCTGCTCTGTTTTAGCGTGGAAAAAATTGAAACTATTTTTTGATCATCGGTTGGTCGAAGAAAGATGTTCTTTGTCTCTATTGTCATTGCGTTAGTTATAGCTGTCTGCGCTGTTTGCTTCGGCTGTGCAACGTTTGTGAGAAAATGATTAAATCTTTCTGCGAGCTCTGAATCTGTAACCGCTCGACCATCTCAATTTACTTCAGTAACCCATGGAGAGATCGGTGTCCTGTGAAGCAAAGCGTTAAGTTTCCTCCACAGTTCTGCACTCCCTTTGCAGTTGTCTGCATGGAATTGTTGATTTAAGTAATTTCTTTTTTCTTTCTTGATAAAGACGTTCGCCTTATTTCGGTATTCTTTAAATGCGGTTAAGTCTGACGCATACTTGGTTTTTAAAAACATTCTGAATAACTTTGATTTCTTTTCGATCATTCTTAAACACTCGCGATTGATCCATGGTTTGCGACTTCTACGGCACTTCTGTAGAACGTTTTCTTTAAAGTATCTAAAATAGTCTTTTTTTCAATATAATCAAGAATATTTCATAGGCTAAATCTGCAGTTTCTAGGTGGTATACCGCACTCCAGTCTGTTTGGGAAAGGCTTGTGCTGAATTCTGGTAAAGTGTGAGGTGTGATATTTTGAAATGTTCTAGCGGGCAGAGTTTGGGACTTCTTGATTGCACTCTCCGTACCAAAGTTGAGTGCAAAGTGGTCGCTGATGTCACAACATATTACACCATTCTCTATGTTATAATTGTTTACGTTAGCAATAAATATGTCAAATAACGTTTCTGAGGTAGGTGTGATACGTATGGGAGTTTCCGTTAATATATCGTAGCCACTCGACTCGACCGTAGACACAAATGTAATTGCGACAGCACACGACTCCAGTATGTTGATATTAAGGTCACCGCCAAGAATAAGTTTTAAATTGTTGTCATTTACATAATTAATTAATTCTTCAAGGATACTAATAAATGTATTCACAGATGAATCGGGTGGTCTGTACATGACAGGATATACGTAATTACGTGTAATCAAAGTTAAGCACTCATTGTCAGCACTGACATAAGAAAACTGTGGTATTATTTGAGCGTCTATGCAGTTTTTTACAAGAACCATGAGGCCACCGCCTTTTTTCTTTGTTCGGTTAATAAAGTATTTTAACCATCTCGCTTGTAAATGTCATCGTCTAAAGTATACCGAGGTTCCGTTATCATTATTACGTCGAAAGAAAAAGAAAACGTATCTAGAAAATAGATAGATCTTCTTCCTTGTTCTGTGCTGAACGAATGTTTAGATGAAGGCAGCACAGACTATCCCTACACCGATTTCCTACAAAACTATTGACGTCACAAGGTGATACCGCCATGGCGAAGCAGAAGCTGCACCGCAATTCCGGATAGCGTTTTTAGGAAATCTTTTCAATGTCGCTTGCGTCGCGAATGTGCAATACATGTGAGCCTTCATCGTTTCGCGCGAGAATAAGACCATCATTCGTCCACACGAACCTCCAGTTCGCTGCTTTCTTTTTAGCTATTGCCGCTCCAAGAAGCTGCTTTAGGACTGGGCATAAGTGTTGATTGATGAACACAGGTGTGTTAGAGGGGTGACCGAGGTCCTGTGTCGAGATTCGCGTCTTCTTTGCTTTCTGCACCACTAAATCACGTTTTGAACGGCTGCGGAATTGGACTATTATGTTCGGTATTTAACTGGAATTCTTCGCTGGTGCACGGTGACATTTTTCAACATCATTTTTGGTTAAAGGCACATTCAGCAGTCCGCCGATCCTGTGAAGGGTATTTCCAAGATCTTCCTCAGCAATTTTGGGTATTTCTTAATCTCAAGGTTACATTTGCGGGAGTATTGCTCAGATGCAGTTATCCTCTGCACTTGTTGAGACATTTGTTTCTTGAAAGCTTCGCACTCAGTTCTCAACTGCTCATTAGCACTTCTGAGTGACTTGTTATCCCACACAAGATCCGCAATCTCCTTCTTTATTTTCTCAACTTCGTCGTTGAAAAAGCTCACACTGTTTTTCAGGTCTCTTATTTCCTTTCTCAGCTCTCTTTAAATTCACGATTTGAATTCATTTTTCTCCTTTCTCATTTGTTCTCGCAACTTAGTCAATTCACTCATGACTACAGCAATACTTCACACAAGAAATGTATCACCACCGTGGTAGCAGAAAGGCAGCAAAAAAGAATAATCTTTGTTTAGTATGTAAAAAATGAATGCAAGCCTGAAATAATCAAACACAGGCGTGTGAGGAACAAGCTTTCGCGGTCCCCGCCTCCGCCAAGTGAAGTGCAGGCCTCCATTGTCACTGGTTTTAAAGACGGTTCCCCGTGGTGTTGCTTCACGGCGGTAGCTTTTTTTGCTTCGTCAGGGCTTGCCACCCGAAACGTGTGACGCAGTCAGCGATGCGTGGCAGCACAGCAGGTGACGTTGTGCCGACGATGATCAGCCGTTGAGTTGTCAACTCAAATAGTGGAACACAGGCGTGTTAGGAACAAGCTTTCGCGGCCCCCGCCGCTGCCAAGTGAAGTGCAGGCCTCCCCTGTCAATGGTTTTAAAGACGGTTCCCCTGGTGTTGCTCCACGGCGGTAGCTTTTTTGCTTCGTCAAAGTTTAGCTCCCGAAACATGTGACGCAGTCATCGATGCGTGGCAGCACAGCATGTGACGTTGTGCGGACGATGACCAGTCGTGGAGTTGTCAACTGAAATGATCGAACACAGCCGTGAGAGGAACAAGCTTTCGATGCCCCCGCTGCTGCCAAGTGAAGTGCGGGCCTCCGCTGTCACTGGTTTTAAAGACGGGGTCCCTGGTGGTGCTCCACAGCGGTAGCTTTTTTGCTTCATCAGGGCTTGCTTCCCGAAACGTGTGACGCAGTCAGCGATGCGTGGCAGCACAGCATGTGACGTTGTGCCGACGATGATCAGCCGTTGAAGTGTCAACTGAAATAATCGAACACAGGCGTGTGAGGAACAAGCTTTCGCTTCCCCCGCTGCTGCCAAGTGAAGTGCGGGCCTCCGCTGTCACTGGTTTTAAAGACGGTTCCCCTGGTGTTGCTCGACGGCGCTAGCTTTTTTGCTTCATCAGGGCTTGCTTCCCGAAACATGTGACGCAGTCAGCGATGCGTGGCAGCAAAGCATGTGACGTTGTGCCGACGATGATCAGCCGTTGAAGTGTCAACTGAAATAATCGAACACAGCCGTGAGAGGAACAAGCTTTCGATGCCCCCGCTGCTGCCATGTGAAGTGCGGGCCTCCGCTGTCACTGGTTTTAAAGACGGTTCTCCTGGTGTTGCTCCACGGCACTAGCTTTTTTGCTTCATCAGGGCTTGCTTCCCAAAACGTGTGACGCAGGCAGCAATGCGTGGCAGCACAGCATGTGACGTTGTGCCGACGCTGATCAGCCGTTGAAGTGTCAACTGAAATAATCGAACACAGGCGTGTGAGGAACAAGCTTTCGTTGCCTCCGCTGCTGCCAAGTGCAGCAGGGGCAGCGAAAGCTTGTTCATACATACATGTGACTACTACTGAAATCTAAAAAATAAAAGATTTAGGTGCCTGACACAACGCTTTCATCTGAGAATCGATAGGGTAATCTAGAAAACATGCATCAATTTTAAATTTTTATGTGGTATTGAATTCGTACATTCGGTAGTACAAAACAGCAATCAAGTGCCTAATGACAGGCCTGTCAGCTTTGATGTCTAAAATTTATGAAACTCTTCCACGAACGGGCCACATTGACAAATTACGAAGTTGTAATGTTAGTTGTAGGATGCAGACAGCAGATATTTTATTTTGTTTCAGCCTTTTCGTGAAATCATTGGGCAGCCTACTTTGTGATTAGGCGCTTACGCTCTCTACCATTGCACTTTTCCATTAAAAAGGTGACCCTTCTTGCACACTCTTTTCTTAACAAATGTTCCGCCTGCATGAAAAACGCAGGAAATGCAGCTTCGTCACATTTCTCTATTTTTCACTGAAAGTGTTATTTTATTCTGTAACTTATACGAACTGGCCCAGAGAGAGAGCAAGGCAGTTTTTCCCTTCTTTGAAAAAACAAACGTGACATCAATTCTGCTCTTTGTGTCATCCTTTTTGCCGCGAACGAGAAAGCACGACATCACAAAAGAAGCAAGCGGGTTCTATGGGCAGCCGAAATGGCCGCGCGTATGCGTGTGTGGCTGGGCTCACGGCATCAGTGTTCCAGGGTTAGAAAATTTATCATTCTTTCCCCGCCCCTGTCTGACGTTGACCCATAATTTAAGCTGACGTCCACCCGCTCCAGAAGAGGTGATTTTGTGGCAAACTTCCCAAGACGCATGCGTGCTTTAGCTTCTTTTTTTGTTGTTGTTCGTATTACTACACTGCAGCAAGTGTTCGTAAAAAAAGGGGGGAGGAGCTCAGTCGGTGACGCGCAGAAGCTTAGGCGAAAACGTCCGCACTGAGCGAGGAATCCAGAATCGCGCCAACCGTGCATTACAAGACAGCAGGTGGTCGGCACTGGATGGATATCCTGTTGATTGCGGCTTTTGCTGGAAGCCTGGGGCTCTTTCCGTTCTGCATTTCTAGCTTGTGTCACTTTACTGAAACTTCAAAGACAGTGAGAACCCTGCCGTCTTGTGCCGCGCTATGGTTCACCAGGCGACAGTTTTGAACCGGTATACTTGCGAATCGGAAGCGTGTTAGCAATTCAATTAGGCGCGGAAAAGTCTGCAAAGCTGGGCGTCGCGGCTACTGCGATAGGAAAGTTGTCCAGAGGGCAGAGTGATGAATTTGGAAAAAGGTATAGTCATGAAAACGTCTATAGCCGCGGCACTGCAACTGAGTTATCCTTCATGGTTCTATGTCTAGAATGACCCTCGTATAGCTCTGTGTTATATTTGTTCATTTCCTTTTCTTCAACTTTCAATGTATCAATGTCGGACTACTGAAACTCTCAACTTAAATGCGATGATTCGAGAAATCAATGCGCAGGAAAATTGGTTGATTGATATGTAGGCTTTAACGTCACAAAAGCCCCATATGATTGTGTGAGATGCCGTAGTGGAGGGCTCCGGGAATTTCGCCCACAAGGGGTTCTTTCGCGTGTGCCCAAAATATGAGCACACGAGCCTACAGCATTTGCGCCTCCATCGAATAATCAGCTGCTGCAGCGGGATTCGATCCCGGGTCAGCCGCCGAGTACCTTAGCCGCTAGACTACAACGACGGGGCATCAGGAAGAATTCTCAGTTAGAAAATATATTGCAGCTCTATGGGAAACCTAACGGCTACGGGATATAGAAGGGTTTTCCAATGAGAGCAAATAAACATAAAGTATACATTGCCACGTTCCTTTCCACAAGTTCTGTTATCATTCCTTTACACTACGTTCAGCGCAAACCCCGCCTACGATGTTCGAAAAGCCTCGAGGCTGTAGGTCGGTATGCTGAGATCATGCCAACCTCGTGAAGATTACAGTTAATTCTGTAACCTACGTCGCCGATAGCGGTAACGCTAGAACATTTGATGGCAAGTTTATAAATGCCAACGCGCTTCGCTGCTTGTCAGTTGATCGACGGTTGACACTCTGCGCGACACTGTCAGAGCCAGCTGTAATCTAATTTTTATATGTCCACAAGTTACACTCAAATAAACAGTTTATTACCCAACCTGCAGTCTGCTCTCTTTGTCCACGTCCAGACCCCGTAAGGTTCTGCTGGTGGAGGTGCTGCTCCTTTCATGTACCGGACTCTTCCGACAAACCGTGAAGCCAGCGCTGGTCGTGAAGACATCGATGACAACTCCGAGAAGCGAACAAGCTGCAAGCAACAAGGTCTACCGCCAGAGTTCGGGCCTCTACCTAAGAAGACCCTGCAGAGCAAGACCCTGACCAAGGCCGTAGCAACGATGACAGACCCTGTGCCGTCTACACCGATCCTGCTCCGACAATCCAAGGAGTGGCCGAACTTCCACGGTTCAGTTCTTGAAGACCTAGAAAGTTGGCTGAAGGATTACGACTGAGTGGCCCTTTTCAATGCTTGGACTAGCGAAGGATAAGCTTCGTCATGCGTACTTCGCCTTCCAAGATGCCGCTTGTACGTGGTTCGAGAACCAAGAGCGAACCCTGACAACATGGGACGCATTCCGCACAAAGCTCCTCGCTACATTCATGAGCGTCATACGCAAGGAGAGGAGCGAAGCGCTGCTTGAAACCTGGTCGCAGCTTCCAAACGAAAACCTGATGCTCTTCGCGGAAGAGATGAGCCAACTCTTTCGGCACGCCGACCCCGATTTGCCTGAAGACAAAAAAGTTTCCTTCCTCATGCGAGGAGTGAAGCGGGAGCTGTTCGTGTGTCTGATGCGAAATTCACCGTTACTGTAGAGGCATTCATCTCTGTACTGACCCCGATTGAAAAGACGCTGGAGATGCACATCCATCAATTCATTCGCCACTCGACGCCAGAGTACGCAGAAACGCAACCACTCAGCTCCGACAGCCTGCGGGAGACTATCCGAGTGATTGTGCGGAAGGAGCTGCGCAAGCTGTTACCTTCAACGCAGCCTCAAGCGGACTCGATCACCGACATTGTCCACGAAGACGTTCGGCAATCGCTTGGGGTTTCCGAAGCACAGCAGCCTCAGCTGCAGGCCATGAGCTTCGCTGATTCAGCACGACGCTATACACGCTCCCCCTTCACGCTCACGTCAAGAAACCACACCATCGCCGTCGACGCTATGCCGTACACCCGCTGGTTAGCACTAGAGTTACTGTATATGCTACCTTTAGGTGGCAGAGTTGCGCCAAGGTACGCCATCTTGGGTTTAAATGTCTTGCGTGAAAGCCACTCACCAACCACGTAGGAGCAGCACTCGCACTTATAGCGTGGATTTTATTTCTTGCTTTCTTTTCTTTGTATTTTTTATGAAGGCACGAGGCAAACTCAGTTTCTCTCGTCATGCCTGCAAGCCTGAATTTTATGTTTACGTTTTTGATAAGTAATAATGAAAAAACGTGCGTCAGCTCAATGAACCAGTTGTACATATGTATATTTATAGTAGGCCACACATTAGCTTCGGCTTCTTTTGCACTTTTTCCCATTTACATATATAAAATTATTTTTCACTCTTGATCGCTACGGAGCCAAGGATGAAATATATTGATCGCGTTGGGCTCATTCGTTAACCGTGTGAGTTAACCAGCTAAAGCTTGGTATTCTTAAACTGAATCAAGCTGGATAGCGATCGAGAGTGGCCGTGCGACGCCCGCGATAAACGCACATCCCGTATTACGATCATATTACAATCGCGGCTCACAACAGTTTATGCTAATCGTCGTTCAACAACCCTGTTGTGTCCAACATCCTTTTAGCCTAAGGTTTCAAAGCTGCATTCAATTCACGCACTAGCAGCGACACCTTGCCGATTCAAATAGTTATGGTTTAAATTCTTCCTTTATTTTTAGCGTTTCAACCATTAAACTAAGTTGTACGTATGCAACTGACACACGCTACCCAACTCTACATGTGTAACGTATTCACTACTGCATCTGTGGTCAATAAAATAGAGCAAAGTTTGTAGTGCCGCGAGCCGATAAAAAAAAGCCAAGTGCATGGGCGTCAGCAGAGAAGAGGAAAAGTGGCCATAGCCTCCCTAAAGCCACAACAGCACTTGCCCTCACCCAAGCAAGACCAGTGCTCTTGCTCTCCCTAAGCTGCAATGCAACAATGGTTTGAACCCCCAAGAGAAAATCTGGCCGACGACAATGGCCAAGCGTTTAATCCTTCCGACTGAACATAATCTTTCTATATAGCAACACCCGCTGCACCTGCGTCTAATCGCATGGGCTCTACGTAGTACAATTCAACACAGAATGCATTTTTTGCCGCACTTCTTGTGACCAACAGGCAGCATAGCTACATTACTGAAGAAGCGCGCCTAGAATCACAACAGCCGTTGTCGACCCCGCTTGATCTACCCGGAATCTGCGTAGCATTGGCTTCTCCGCAGTGCAAATGAACCACCTATGACCACATGATGGCGCTCGGCGAATAGGGGCGCCAAACTCCTGTAGGTAGAGCGAGTGGCGCCCGGAAAACAGTGGCTCAACTCTGCTACCTAAAGGCAGCATATACAGTAATTCTAGTTAGCACAACACTCCGAGGAAAACCGACGTGTAGCGTGCCTCCGACCACCGACGTCTCTGTTACCACTCCGGAGAAGCTGGCCACACTTACCGCCGCTGTCAGTACCGTCAGATGGGACTGCGTAGTTTTGCCGTAGATGCGCCGCATCCAACACGGGGGGAAAGACCACGTGATATTATCGACTACCTCGTAGTAGCGCAGTGGACACACCGAGGATCTCGTTCGCCGTCACCCGGCCGCTACATGCCGCCTCACCGCCGGCCGTACACTAGCCCGACCCGAGACCGGTCTCCTAGCCCTTATCCGGGAAACTAAGGGCAGCAACCGCTGGAGGTGCTGTTGCTGTGCGATGAGCTACTGAAGATGCTTTGACGATGGTACTTTCCAAACATGACGCGAACCAGGGAAAGCCTGGACGACGAAACCCCACGTACTGATGATGACCTCACGACGCAACATGAAAGCAGTGGAGTGAACCAACGTAGCCGTGACCCAACGCCACGACCGCATCGAAACGCATGGCGACGAACTAGAGAATTCAACGTAATGTTCGACGGCCACAGCATCACAGCTTTTGTTGACACTGGGGCCGACAATTCCATCGTCAGTGTGCCTTTCGTGACGAAGTTAAAGAAAGTGAAGACATCTTGGCAAAGCCCTGAAACCCGGACCACGGGGGTTCATGTAATAACGCTGGCTGGTGTTAGCACAGCTAGAATCACAATCAATAACCAATTTTATTCCGCCAACTTTTTCATTCTACAGCACTTCTCCGGGCATGTGATACTTGGAATGGACTTCTTAAATCAACACGGCGCAGTCATCGACCTAAGGTCAGAGGCAATAACACTATCCACAGAAAAACCACTGCCACCGCACAAGCCCTCAGGGAGGCACGCTATGAATGTGCTGGAAGAGCAAGCCACCGTTTTTCCTCGCTCCAGCGTCATCATTTCCATAAGCACTCAAGAATCAATAGACATGCAAGGCTTCGTTGAAAGTGACCAGCACCTGTTAATCAACCGCAAAATTTGGGTCGCCAGAGGAATATGCTACCGGGAGGTAACGCATGAGTGATGCTTACGAACTTCAGCAATGAGTACAAGCACTTGAGCAAAGGTACGACGGCTGCTTACATCGAAGAAATACTGGAAGCCAGCAACGTTCCCGCTGTCATTGATTCTGCCGAATGCACCATGACGACTCAAGCGCTTCAACCGGCTTTCGACGTTCATCCGAGCCTTACGACGTATGAACAAGAACAGCTTAAAAACCTACTCCTGAAATACAAGAACTGCTTTTCGTCATCATCAAGAATTCGATGATGACGAAATTTTCGTCATCATCAAGAAATCGTAACAGAAGGAAGAACCAGGCCACTCCGTCAGAGCCCGGACAGAGTGTCGACGCTAGAAGGCGAGGCTACAAAGAAACAAGTCGACGAAATGCTACGCGACATCATTCAGCCTTAAAACAGTCCATGGGCGTCAACGGTGGGGTTAGTGAAGAAGAAGGACGGAACTCAACGCTGCTGCGTCGAGTATCGCCGCCTGAACAAAATGACGAAGACGGACGTGTACTTACTCCCAAGGCTAGACGACGCCCTAGATCGCCTTCACAATGTGAGCTACTTGTCTTCGATGGAGCTTAAGACAGGCTATTGGCAAATCTTAGTCGACGAGAAAGACCGAGAAAAGACTGCTTTCATAACACCGGATGGCTTGTTCAAGTTCAATGTGATGCCCTTTGGTCTGTTGGGCACCTGCGACTTTCCAACGAGTCATGGATACGGTCCTGGCTGGCTCGAAGTGGCAGAATAGCCTTGTTTACTTAGATGACGTCGTTGCGTTTTCGTCGAATTTCAATGATCGCCTCCAGCGCCTCGAATCCGTACTTCAAGCAATCAGGCTGGACTTACACTAAATACAGAAAAATGCAGTTCGCGGACAAGGAGCTCCTCTTTTAGGGTCACGTGATCAGCAAGTCTGAAACACGCCCACACCCACGGAAAACAGCTGCCATCGCTGCCTTCCCGGCACCCGCCGACAAGAAGATCTTGCGCCAATTTCTCGGCTTGTGCGCCTATTGCAGATGGTTCGCCAAAGTTTTTCTCAGATCACCAAGCCACTAACGCAACTCAGGAAGACTGACGTCGATTTTAAATGAGATACAACACAAATCAAAGCGTTTGAGAAACTAGAAAGACACCTGCATACACCGCTAGTACTTGCACATTTCGACGAATACGCCGAAACTAAGATACACACCGACGCAGGCAGCATAGTAATCGGCGCTGTCTTTGTACAAAAAACCGACGGCCTGGAAAAGGTTATCAGTTATGCTAGCCGGTCGCTATCAAAGACCGAGGCCACCTATTCCACAACCGAATTGGAGTGTCTTGCCATGATCTGGGCAGCGTCGAAATTTTGCCCTTATCTTCACGGCAGGCCTTTCATTGTTGTGAGCGACCACCACGCCCTCTGGTGGCCAGTTAACTTAAAGGACCCTTCAGGTCGCCTAGCACGATGGAGCCTAAGACTTCAAGAAGACGACATTACCATCATTTACAAGTCTGGAAGGAAACACTCCGACGCTGACTACCTGCCTCGTGCCCCAATCGCTCACCACCGCCGGAAGATCAGGATGATGAGTACTTCTTGGAAATCATAGGTGCCAACTACTTCACCGAGTTACAGCGAGGCGACCCGGAACTGAGAGGGCTAGTAGAATACTTAGAGGGCCTAACCAGCGTCGTTCCAAAAGTCGTCAGGCGAGGACTGACATCACTTTTTTGAAGAGCAACGTCCTTGTGAAGAAGAACTTCTGTGCGGCCCGAGCCAGCTACCTTAACGTCGTTCCTTCGGCAATGCGACCAGAAATAATGCACGCCCTGCACGTTGACCCAATGGCTGGCCACCTTGGAATTTCTCCGCACACTCGCTAGAACACAGGAAAAATACCACTGCCCAGGCCTTGCCGCCGACGTCGCTCAATATGTGAGGACATTCCGGGACTGCCAGCGACGAAAGACACCGCCGATAAGGCCAGCAGGACTTCTGCAGCCCATCAAACCACCTCGCCGTCCATTCCAGCGAATCGGTATGGACTTACTTGAGTCGTTCTAGACGTCGGCTGTGAGAAACAAATGGATTGACGTAGCTACCGACTACCCTATCCGCTACGCTGAGACGCCGAGCCCTGCCGAAAGGTAGTGCACCTGAGGTAGCCAAATTCTTCGTCGAAAACATGGTCGTGCGTCACGGCGCCCCAGATGTACTTATCACCGACAGATGTACGGCATTTACTGCTGAGCTAATCCAACCGATTTTGGCACACAGCCAGACAAGTCACTGCCATACAACAGCGCACCACCTACAGACCAAAGTCTCACTGAGTGCGTAAACAAGACCATCGCTGACATGCTGGCCATGTGAGTTGACGTTAAACACAAGACGTGGGATGTCATCCTTTCGTACGTAACCTTCGCATACAACACCACCATACAGGAAACGATGCAGATGACGCCGCACAAGTTGGTCTACGGAAGGAACCCGACAACGACACTTGACGCTATGCTGTCAAACGTCACTGTTGAAGAAAAACCTCGACGTCAGCGTCTATCTTCAGCACGTGGAAGAAGCTCGTCAACTCGCTCGCCTGCGCATCGAGAATCACCAGGTGGCCGAAAGCCGCCGGTACTATCTTCGACGAAGCTTCCTGGAGTACCAGCCTTGTGACCATGTCTGGGTATGGACACTGATACGCCGACGTAGATTCAGTGAAAAACTTCTACGACCGTACTGCGGACCATACAGGGTAGCTCGACGTCTCGGCCCACTCGACTGCGAGACTGTTCCTGACAGCTATAAAAACTCTCAAAGGTGCCATGCTCGACATGAAGTCGTACATGTCATACGTCTCAAGCCATCTCATGCAAGAAACTGCAGACTATGTTTTTTGTTGTCACTGTTCTTTACTGCTTGCACTTAGTGTTTATTGTCTTTATTATTGTACCTTCGTCTTTTGTAATTGCATCGGGGTGTTGCCTTTTTCAAAGGGGGTGATGCCACTTTTTTTTTCACAAGTTTGTTATCGTCCCGTCGCACTACATTCAGCGCAAAACGCGCCTGTGATGTTCGAAAAGCCTCGAGGCTGTAGTAGATCGTTTTGTCGCGATCACGCCCACCTCGTGAAGATTACAGAATATTCTGGAACCTACATCACCGGTAGCGACAACACTAGAACATTTGATGGCAAGTGTATAAATGCCGACGCGCTTTTGCCGTTTGTCAGTTGATCGACGGCTGACGCTCTGCGCGTCGCTATCAGTGCCAGCGTCATGCTGTAATCTGACTTTCCTTTTACGTGGCCACAAATTAGGCCCAAATAAACAGTTTATTATCCAACCTGCAGTCTGCTCCCTTTGTCCACGTCGCGACCCCCTGGCAATATTGTCGCATTGAATATGCAGCACCAAGAGAACAACGAGGAGCATGCGCAGCGAGAGAGAAAGACGAGGTTCTCATCCGGTCAGTTTGTCAGTGTACTGGTACAATTAAAGTAAGTTGTCCTGTATTTAAGTGCAGCTGTTTTTCTATTGGGAGACTGGCGGAGGTGCTGGGTACGTACATGTTCTGGACACCTGACAACAGCCCCTCATCTAGCCCAGAAAGACTTCCGCGCATTGACACCTTCGATCACCGCAGCAGCCACCGCCTGTTAGGCCTCAGCTCCGAGTTCGATACATTGCTGGAAAGCGTCACCATGCCAGAAAGCATGACGGTGCCTGGCAGCACTGGCCAAGACTTCAAGCTATTGTGAAAAATTACGTGCGCACGTGCCTCTATGGCCAACAAGGAAATTCGCCGCCGTTAAAACCAACTGGACTATTGCAACCAACTCAAGTACCTACGGTACCTTTTGCCCGAATCAGAATGTAACTGCTTGTAACTTTGTAAAAAATATCACCCTGAGGAATGGTGCTCCGACAACCATAATAACGGATCGAGGTACCACTTTCACGGCAATGCTCCTGAAGACAGTACTTGAGCTCAGTGGAACAGCCCATTGGAAAAACCACTTCTTATAAATTATCACCCACAAACGAACGGCTTAACAAAACGCCTGAACAAGACTATTGCTGACATGTTGAGTATGTACATGCATTAACGTGGATCACAAGAACTGGGACGACATTCCACTGTACATGACGTTGGCCTAAAATACAGCGTAGCAATAGACTACACGAAGAGCGCTGTTCAGTCTCCTTCACGGCCGTGAAGTGATGGCGATGCTTGACGCCATGTTACTGCACGACTGCAATGACATCAATTTGGACGCTGAATCTTTTACCCAACGAGCAGAAGAAGCGAGGCAGCTGGCACGCAGTCCGAATCACCCATCAGCAAAATTACGACGCCCAACGTTATAATCTGCGACACCGACATGTCGTCTATCATCCCGGCGGCAAAGTGTGGGTATAGAGTCCTATCCGCCACCGGGGACGGTCTGAAAAATTGCTGAAGAGGTATTTTTGCCCCTACACAGTTGTACAACGCTTGAGTGACGTTAATTACGTAGTCGATCCTGAGAGCCCCGCGACAACTCGCCAGCAAAATTCAGAAATCGTGCACGTTGTGCGAATGAAGCCCTATTGTTCTGGCTGATTTACACCATACATCTACTGCGCCGTCTTTTGTAGAAGAGTATCGGGACGCTGCTTCCTGGAGGGGGGCAAATGCCGAATTGAATATGCAACACCAGGAAAAGCACGCGCAGCGAGAGAGACAGACGAGTTTCTGATCCGATCAGTTTGCCAGTGCTCTAGTACAATTTAATAGGTTGTCCTGTATTCAACTGCTGCTGTTTCTTTCTGCATTATGACAATGTATAGATGCTGCGCTCAGTGCACGAAATCACATAAATTTGTCCGCATATTACGAGTGCACAATTTATTTTATTGATTGTGTTTATCAGTGGTTTAACTGAAAGGAACGCAATGCGACCAATTTTAGCTTCCACGTAGTGATTTAATCATATTTAAAAAAACTACGAAAAAACTCCGTAACAAGGGTTGTGTCAAGCCAGCATTTTGATAACCAAGCTTGTAATTCTCAGGAATTGATGCAATATATACGATATACGCAGCTTATTTCATCCGATGACTTACCCAACCTTTTAATCCTTAAAAATAAGAAAAAAACATGAAAGGAATATCAAGCCTTTTAGTGACATAGCTGGCAAACCCTGAACCTCAAGAAATTGCTGTGTAGGTAAGTTTTCAATGTCACTTGTGAGTTGATGCACGTGGACTCAGTCACTCCGACTTTGATCTGTTACACAACTCAGCTCCATATCAGTCTTCCCTCGGGACCGATCCGTGAGGCCAAGGAGATCCGCGTCCTTGGCCTCTTCATACACCACCAACGCAAGGCCGACACCACAATAGCCAAACTTCGCACGGTGGGAGATCAGGTGGGCCGTATGGTCCGCCGGGTCTCCAACAAGCGGGGCGGATTACGAAGCAGGGATGCAATGCGGCTTGCCCATGCTTTCGTAACGAGTAGAATACTCTACTCGACTCCCTACTTGCACCTACGCAAACACGAGGATGATCAACTCGAGGTCATCCACCGTAAAGTTATCAAGCGGGCTCTCGACCTCCCTATCACCACGTCCAACCAGAGACTTCTGGCCCTAGGCGTGGTGAATACCTACCGGGAACTTCGAGAAGCCCACCTCGTTAACCAATACACGCGCCTTGCACAGACCCATTCCGGTCGCCGCCTCTTGGACCGAATACACATCAAACACGATTACTATATTGAGGAAAGGGTGAGAGTGCCAGAACCTTGGAGACGCGCCCTCCGGGTCCGACCCCTTCCCCGCAACATGTCCAAAGAAAACCACAGTGGTCGCCGCCAGGCGCGCGCGGAAGCGTTGCAGCGACACTTTGGTCAAGAGGAACACGTGTGCTACGTGCACGTTGCCGGCCCTCACCATGGGGGGCGGTATACTGCCGCAGTCATACACAACGCAAACACCGTAAACGGGCTCACTTTCAAAGCCTACAGCGCAACACACGCGGAGGAGGTTGCCATCGCTCTGGCTCTCACCTATCCCTTTTCTAAACATATCATCACCGACTCACGAGGAGCCTGTCGGAACTATCAGCTAGGGTGGGCTTCACCGCTTGCTCAGCGCATACTGGAACCTAGCTGCCGATACGTTAATCCAACTCCGCGAAATCTGGTTTGGGCACCCGGTCACCAAGGACTCAGGGGTAACGAACAGGCCGATCAGGCCGCCCGCGCACTCTCTTCCCGGGCTATCTCCCTGTCTTTGGAAGCCTACTCGCAATCAGACAATTCGGCCCTTTCATTCAAAGATATTACCAATTACTACAAGGAGTAGCACCGGCGCTATCCAGACCCTTGTAAGGGACTGCATCGCGCTGACGAGCGCCTCCTTTTAAAACTGTTTACCAATACTGTACTGTGCCCGGCGGTGCTAAAACATTTCAATTCATCCTTTGATGGCACGTGCCAGTTCTGTGGTGAGGTGGCTGACACCTTTCACATCGTCTGGGCGTGCCAGTCTAATCCATCTATCCCCCCCAACCCCAATCCCACGAGAGAGGACTGGGAGGCGGCCCTGCTCGGCTGTCAAGACCTGAAGGCCCAAGAGGCTCTGGTTCAACGTGCGCGGGCGGCGTTGCTTGCCAATGGAGCCCCGGAATAGGGGTTCCACCTAGTGCTGTGAGGGTAGGAGGCCAATAAGGCCCCAACCCAATCACCTCTCTGTAACCATTTAATGGTTATTAAATGTTTTCACCACCACCACCACCTGATCTGTTTCTGACTCTGCGTATGATCGAGCCTACACGAGTAATATTTTCGTTTGTGTGAGCTCGAGTTAGTGATGTTAAGTAAACATTTGGTGAGGCTCCAACTCTGTCCGCCTAAAGAGCAAAATATATTTTTTTATTCAGTGTAAGGAAGCTCCATTTTGTTTGCCGATTTATGCAAATGAGAAAATTTTATATCCTGAGTCAGATTCATCATCCACGCATTCAAATCCACAACTCCACAGCACTTCTGTAATATTTTATATCAAAACTAAGCACTTGCCAGTCGCTGCCCGACTGTGTGCTCGAACTTGAAGAATGTAGGAACCTTGCTCTAAAAGCCAGCTTGTTTTGTCAGGCCGTCAAACTGGCGACACGACTGCACCTTTTCACGGCGTGTCGTCAAAGAAAGAACAAGCATATGGAGAACACTCTCGCTAAAAGTGTGTGGCTTTTTAATAAATTCAAAGGGTGTTAGGGGACAATGCGACGGGGAGAACTTCTTAAAGATGGCGCTTCTTTGTAGTGGTCCAGATAAAAACAAAGTACGTAGACAATGGACACGCTTGTTTAGAGTGGCTTTTGCCATCACAGCACCCACGACAGCACCACTTCACGCCTGCCTGGGGTCAACAGCGTATAGTAAGCTCGCCACAAGTGCTAACAAAGATGATACAAAAAAGTTGGCATGTTCACACCCCTCAAGGATGCTGTCATGTGTCTTTGAAGCCTTCGATTTGGGTTGAAAAACAGCAAACCGTTTCACTGCACCAGGGGTTTGAAACTCAACTGCGCTATAGTGGGCCGCAGATACTAAATTTGGTCTCTCGCTGGGTCCAAGAGGGAGACAGCGATAGAAGTAGGTGAACATATGTGAAAAATGCCAGCTGATGTTATAACTGAAAAGAAGCCCTTTTCAATATATCAGATAGAGGTCAGTTGTAAATCGGGATTGTTGTAAGTATTCTAAAAACCGATCTATGCTGATAACTAAAATGACTAAAATTTTGATTGATTGATATGTGGGGTTCAACAGCCCAAAACTACCATATTTTTATTTATTTATTCAAAATGCCTTACAGGCTCTTCAAAGGACGTCATTATGAGAGACGCCATAGTAGCGGGCTCAGGAAATTTTTAACACCTGGAGTTCTTTAACCTGCACCCAAATCTGAGCACACGGGCCTACAGCATTTTCGCCTCCATCGAAAATGCAGCTCCCACTGCCGGGATTTGATCCCGTGACCTGCGGGTCAGCAGTCGAAAATTTTAGCCACGAGACCTACACGGCGGGGCGAACAAAAAGAATAAAGTGTGCACGCCGATTGTGAAATATACAGCTTTTTTTATTTGCTTGCGTTTTGAGGCATGGACGGTATGTGGCTCCTCATTAAATAAAAGAAGTGGATGCCTGCAAAGTATGTCCGTCTCATGATCAAACCTATTAAAAACCGAAAAAAACGAATGGGACTAGAATAGCCACGTCCAATCAGTGCCACTAATGAAAGGTCCACAAGCTTCGTGTTAGAGGCCCCTACATTATGCATTTACTGAAATTATGCCACGACTAGGAACGATATGTAGGATCGCCTAAGTTAGGCAAAACTAGGAAGTTCCCTTTGCTAGTAAGAAAAGTTCTAATTTCATACATTTAGAGAGTCACTTGTAGGCAAAACAAGGTCACTTATCTGAAAAAGGTGTGCTGATTGCGTTCGGAATGAGAACTAGGTGTCTCTAAAGGTCACCTTTCCTTTCACTTATCACGCTGCTATAGGAAGGCGCAATTTTCTTTACGGAGACTCAACCGATGCAACACGGACGAATGTGTCCGAGCCAGTAAACTAGGAAAACGAGGCTGTAATTTCTCAAGTGTTTGTACCAGTTGCACTAGTGATCATGGAACAATTTTCGAAAGTACACTGCCTGGGAAACTTTTTTAATTACCCGGGCTAGTGTAAGGAAATCTGTTTTTTTCCTCAACTAGTTTCAATTTTTCTTTAACTCTTGAAAGCTAATCTGACATCGTTAACCAATAAGCTCATATTCGTCTGGTAAGGTTGAGTGCGTGCTATTGTAGTCTTTCTCTATTGTTTTTGTTTATGTCCAGATAGTGCATCGTCTTACGACTTAGGCTTCAGAAACACTCTCAAACCAGCGTAATTTTTGCCATTAGTTCTCTGATTCGCTCGACTCGTGTTACGAAAGGTCTGCTTTTACGATCCCTAAAAACCGTTGCCCGGTTAATCGAGGTAACTTGAAACAGACTTCAAGTGCTTAAAGTTCCGAACTATTACGCGATACTAGCTGTTTGTCGCTGTCTTGGCAGGCTCATTACTGGACATTCTACATGTCGTGCTCGAAATTTGAAAGGATATCAAGTGAGAAGACACGAGGGACGACGGTGAGCAATTATTGTTAGGACAGAGCTATTGTTGCATAAACTGATACCCCCCCCCGTGCACAAGCTATTACAGCGGCCTTTGTTTTTTTCTTCAATATAAAGTGGAAACGCGTGACTGTAGGCATTCGCTTTTCTTTTTCTAGGGGGGGGGGGGGGGAGGGTTGGTGGGTTAAGTGGAATCACTGATGGGTAAAGTGGTACCGAAGAGCTTCGAGTTGCCTTTATAACCTCAGCCAGGCCCCAAGAGGCTGATCAGACGACACGCATTGTTCAGTGTACCTAAGGCAAGAATGGCAAAAGGATAAAACCTGCGAGTGTACAGTAAAACGAATCGAAAGCAGAGTATTTATGGTAACGGAAAGTGGTCAGCGTACTCAACAGCTTATGTAGGATCATAACTCCATTACTAATGCATCCAGATGCAGCCACTAACAAGTAGAACTATTCTATTAAAAGGAGAAAGTATTACATGCACCCAATAAACTGATTTACGTTTCGAGAAGTAAGGCTCCTCTAATAATAAAGGTGGTATTGCTGAATCCTGCTAAGATAGCGCAGTATGTTCGTGCGTATTAAAAATATTTTTGTGGGTATTATCATAACATAAACGAACACATCCTCTTGCTTCATTCTTCTTTCTCCCCTCTGCGGCGGCCATCGAGCGCGCGCCATCGCATAGCGCCGTAGTCGTTAGCGACGCCTTATAGAACATATCCAGAATTTCTGGAAGCTTGTTGATGAATGTTGATCGGTTTTTGCATTTTTGCACTCCTACAATCGCTTCACTGAGGATACATATGTAAAAATAAAATAAATAAATAAATAAATTTTCTCTTTCGCAAAAGAAGAGAAAAAGACGAAAAACAAACACACACACCGTTGTTCTTTATTTATATTATTTATTTATTTATTTATTTATTTATTTATTTATTTATTTACTTATTTACAAATACTGCTGTCCCATGCCTGGGACATTGCAGGAGCGGGTACAGAAAAATCAACGAAAGCACAGAAACAAACAATAGTGCGCACAAATTTATGTGACTAACACATAAAATTTTTCCCGAATTCTACAGTGTTCAGTCTACGCAATGCACCATCAAGCTTGTTCCAAACTTCCACCACACGCGGAAAAAAAGAAAATTGGAAACAATCCAAACGAGACCTGAAGGGTGCAAGGTTCAAAGCGTCTGTACTACGTGTTGTATGCGCTGGTATATCAGCGAAAGATAAGGGCGCGTGAACGCGGGTCATATTGTGTACAATCTTGTGCAACAAGACAATACTCTCACGTGTACGGCGGTGTTCCAGCGAATGAAGTGACAACAAATGAGCATGTGAAGACGGGGAGAAGTCTCGATCATAACGGTTAAAAACGAACCGTATAGCCTTATTCTGCACAGATTCTAACCTGTTTTTATCTTGCTCAAGTTGAGGCGACCAAACCACAGAGGCGTACTCGAGCATCGGTCTCACTAGTGTCTTGTAGGCAGTTAACTTACAATCTTTTGTCGAGTTTTTCGATCTTCGCTTTAAGTAACAAAGTTTCCTTAGAGCTTGACAAGTTATCTGATCAACATGTTTGCCCCATTTAAGGTCATGTGTGAAGGTGATGCCTAGGTATTTGAATTCACTCACTTGTGCTAGGGTGGACCCATTGTAGTTATAACTAAAACTGAGAGGCTGTTTTTTATTTGAGAAAGTCATAGCTACAGTTTTCTTGTAATTTATGGGCATTTGCCACGTTGAGCTTCAATCGCAGAATAACGAGAATACGTTGTTGAGGACTGACTTGTCTTGAAAGCTCCGTAGTCATGCAGTTATACAGTACACAATCATCGGCATACAGATGTATATTTACAGGGGTTCCAGAGATGACATTAAAACATCATTAATAAATATAATAAATAAGAGAGGCCCTAGCACAGAGCCTTGCGGGACACCAGATGTGATTTCAACAGTGGATGACTGCACCTGGTTGAAAGTAACGAACTGAGATCGAGAACGCAAGTAATCCGCAAGTAACTGCCTAACGTTCAATTCCTTCGCAGTCTTCTTACGCTTTCGTCTTCCTACGTGTGCCTCGATTCCTGATAAATTTGTTGAAACTTACGTGCACTCTGCAGCAGATGATCCATGGCCTGCGTTTTCATGGCCACTCGCTCCTGGTGTGTCAGGTTGTGGTACTCTAGATGATTCATCAGGTCCAGGTGACCAGTAAATAAAAGCAGAGGTGCCGGATTTTGTTTTGCCGACTCCTCCATGGTGTCGCATATAGCGGCGTAGTCGAGAGTGACGCTTTATACAGCAGTATCGTCATCGCTATCATCGTGGTCACTGCGGGAACAGTCAAGAGGCGTGCATCCTTCTAGGGGCCACATCATTTTTCTCTAATTTCTAAAACGCAACAGAAGACACCATAGGTAATTACTGTTTTTGCTTTCATTTTTATTGCACTCGAGGATCCTCACTGGCACATCTCTCACAAACTCCGGCTCTATTATGTGTTTTTGAAGCCGTTATAATTTCTAAATTAGCTTATTTATGTGTGTCAACCTTTTGCTTTATTCCAGCGTTTCTGAAGTCAAGTCCAACAGACTTTCAGCATTCGCCGACTTTTTTTCTGTGTTGTCTAAAATTGTATACTCTATTTTAAACAGAATGATTTCGTCACTTGGGTGCTTCATTTGGATACTCTAAGTCCTTTCTTTGAGTTGTCAATTATATTTGATTAGGCAACAGCGCACATAATTTGGTTCTGGGTGAATTGCTAGATATAGCCGGGATACTATACATAGGTATATGACCCTGATCACACAATATCGGATGAATAAAGTAGCTGCAGATGCATAATATTGTTTACGTTGACGTTACAGCTAATATCCTAATGGCGACCAAACAGTGCTACCACCCACCATCCCACAAGTCTCCCCCTAAAAAAAGGCGAGGGGATTTCCATGATTTTACATTTCAATGTTGCTAAAGCTCGGTTACTTTCGCTCGTTTATAAGTCCAGAAGACAATGAAAGCAATACTAACGCCGAGAACGAACACTGCAGCGTCACTGAAATCGCGCTGGTGTGACGGCGTGGTACCGATTGAACCACTGCGGCTCCGAGGATTGCCATTTTCTGCGCCCGTCATGTAACTGCTCCTTCGCGAGATGGTGGGGATTACTTCTCAATTTTATGTTGCTAATCTCCCAAGCGTAAATGTTGGAGTTTTCTCTAATAGCGAGAGTTAACGAGGTCAGCAAGCGTTTGAACAATATGCACCTTAGTATAAGGTTCCCTCCCGAATAAAAAAAAGTAATGAATAGGGTGAAACATTTCCACCAATAAATGCTGGTGCACGTTTATCTTTTCATGCGTAAACGTTCATGATTGCTTACGGCGTTCGCACGAGAAGAATTACGCGGCTGGTGCCAGCGTGTTCGTGACCCGTCAAAAAAGGTGCGAAACTGTGCTCGGCCAAATGTTCAAATCCATGCATGAGGCTGCTCCTGCGTCACTACAGCAGGGTATATATTTATTTCTTTACTTTAAATTACAAGCTAACTAACACAAAAAGTTTAGTTAGTTTGGTGTCCTTGGACAAGGCGGATTTTGTTTTGTAATTCTGCCCTGTGAGAGGGGTAAGACCTGAGAATAAAGCAACCAATTGCCTTAGAGAGTGCGTTATTAACTTAGCTATTAACTTACGCTCGTTATATATTTCATTTATTTCTTTAGGAGGGTCTCGAAGTACAAAAAAACAACATATAGAGCTTCCTAGGAGGGGAACGACTGGAAAGAGCACTGATTTCCGTTCAGGACATCAGTCCTTATATTCGCGCTGCATCAAGGTTATTTCCGTGTTAATAAGGATGTTCTCAAATGACGTACAAAAAAGTGGCGCAATCACTAAGTCAAGTCATTCGAAAATACGTCTCCGCATTGAGTTTTAATGAAGCTTCTCATATAAGCTAACTGAAAAAAAAGTGCTACAAAATCTGAATATAGCACAGTTTTAAACTCAGTGCCTCACAAAGCCCGATGAACGAAGTTGAAACCCAAATGTTCACGTTTTGTTCTGATTTGCAACATTGAGAAAGAACCAACAGAGGACACATCCGAGAGCTTTGTATACAAATACCATTCATTAGTGTTCAGCACTAAAGTGAACTTAAGTGCAGAATAAAAGTGACACCCGGAATTTTCTGCGATGCAAGCGCTTTGCCCAAACCACAGGTCATTGCGCAGCTTTCCTAAAAAAGCACACCCAAGTAGCAGCATGAGTGAATCGACTGCGTTGCTTAGTTGTAGAACCAAAAAATCTGCAAAAGTGGCGCGATACGCCATCTTGTTGTTTGCGCTCTCAAACGACGTCATAGTAATCGCAAAATGTTTAGCTGCTCCTACTTCAGGAGGCTATGCGGGTGTTTGCGAAGTGTAATGTGACAGCAGGGCCTCTCCTAAGTATTCCTTCCTCAATGAGTTGGCCACACCACGAAGGAAACAGGTGCTCGACCGTGGTGCTTGATGTTCATTTGCGCCACTGCAAACGCGTGCTTTCGCATCTTGGCTAAAGTAAGCACCTTCAATTTTAGGGGCGAAGCTCCTTAGGGCGTGGGCTGTGCGTCCCCTGTAGCCTGTATGTAGCCACCTCTAGTTTAGTTCCTGCAGTGTTCACTAGATGGCGGTACCGTCTCCTGTATGTAGCCACCTCTCGTTTAGTTCTTGTAGTGTTTACTAGATGGTGGTACTTGTAGCTGATGATGAAAAGATGCAAGATGTTATAAACTAGAAAGCGGTACTTGTAGTTGATGAAAGACGCGAGATCTTATAAAAAAGGAATGATGTCAAATATGGCGCGTGTCATTGGTTGAAGGCAATCGTTCGATTTAGTGCGGCGACGTACGCTAGGGGGAGCGATGTAATAAAATCGAGTGGGCAAAATGTACAGAGGATTCATGGTGTACCAGGTTTACCTCCGGAGCTTCGCCCACTCATCATCATTCACTTCGTGGATATGGCGGAATTTTTTTTCCGTACTGGTTAAGGTTAGTGCCAAGATACTTAAATAAAGAAGCGAAATAACTGTCAATGGATAAAATATTTAACGAGAACAGTGAAATTTTCCTGCTTTGCTAAGCAACTATTGAACGCAAACAAACAAAAAGCATGACTCTGTGTGGGTCTAGTATAAAAATCAAGAACTGCTGTACATTAAGCCCTAGATTATCGGAAAACCTTGCTACTCACGTCGGCACTGCGTGGAGAACAGATATTAAATTTAGGCTTCAACAAAATTATAAAAATAACAGCGAGTTTCTAACGATGTTCCTGAAAAAGAAAGAAAACGTCTTGAAATGTACAGTAAAAGCAAGGAGTCTTTTTTATTACAGCCGCCGGAGGAAGTAAGTTGATTAGGGGTTCCAATATTGCTGCGAATCGATGCGAAATTGTGCAACTAACATGAACCACGATGGTTTAGTGGCTAAGGTACTCGGCTGCTGACCCGCAAGGCCGTGGGATCGGATCTCAGCTGTGGCGGCTGCATTTCCGATGGAGGCGGAAATGTTGTAGGCCCGTGGGCTCAGAATTGGGTGCATGGTAAAGAACTCCAGGTGGTAGAAATTTCCGGAGCCCTCCACTACGGCATCTCTCATAATCATATGGTGGTTTCGGGACGTTCAACTCCACATACCAAATTTATAAGTAAACGAAAGGGCGTGTGGTCGTTTGCATATATCGCTTCATTTGCAATGCTGCGTGTTAGATTTTATCGTGTACTATAGTATTGTTACACGCAAGAAGTACACGAAAAGGTTGAAAAACAGGCGAGCCTGGATGGTTCGCGTTTACTTCCACAAGGGGTCTCGAGACAGCACACCCAACGTCGTCTTCCTTCTTCACCTTTTTTCTGAATGTTCATTCGCGCTGTATGCGCCGTGCATTGCAACCGCTCGTGACATTTCCCCGTTTGCAGACGAAGCCCGCCGGGCGAGTCACTCAGTGGTTCGTGCATTGCATAGCTTCATGCGAGCGACGTGCGCCACTTCTGTTTTAGCCGAGCGCCGTCCAGTGCTTGTGAGCCGTGCTATGCGGTAGTTGACCTCACTGAGGCGTTCGAGGATAACGTAGGGCCCGACATAGTGAGCGAGAAATTTCTGGTACAGGCCACGTTTCCGTAAAGGCGTCCAGAGCCACACCTGATCTCCAGGATTGAAGTGAACATGTCGGTGACGGTCGTCATAGCGGATCTTTGACCGGTCTTGCGAGGTGACGGTGCGTAGCCGAGCGAGGCGTCGCGCTTCTTCTGCTCTACAGAGAATCTCGTTGATCGGCTCACTGTGATGAGCAGAGTAGGGAAGCATAGTGTCAAGATTATAGCGTGGTGGACGAGCATAAAGGAGAAAGAAAGGTGAGTAACCAGTGGTTTCGTGTCTTGCGGTGTTGAAAGCATAGGTGATGAAAGGCAAAATTGTGTCCCAGTTTTTGTGCGCGGAGTCGATGTACATGGACAGCATGTTGGCAAGCGTTCGGTTCGTGCGTTCCACTAGACCATTAGTCTGTGGATGGTATGGAGTGGAATGGCGGAAGCTTGATGAGCACAGACGAAGGGTCTCTTCGACAACATCCGCGGTAAATTGCCGCCCACGGTCGCTGATTACGATGCGAGGAGGTCCGTGTCTGAGGATAACTTGAAACAGCAAGAAGATGGAAACGTCTTTTGCTGTGGCCGACGGCAGTGCTGCCGTCTCACAATAACGGGTTAAGTGGTCTACGCAAACGATGACCCAACGATTGCCGTCTGTGGATCGCGGAAAAGGGCCCAGAAGATCTATACCAACTTGCTCAAAGGGGGTGCTAGGAGGCGAAACAGGCTGAAGGCGACCAGACGGCGCGTCAGTTGGTCGCTTGTAACGCTGACATTGGGTGCAGCTGGCGACGTACCGTTCGGTATCATTGCGCATCCGGGGCCAATAAAAGCGTTCCTGAGCACGGTAGAGTGTTCTTGTGCATCCAAGATGTCCGGAAGTTGGTTCGTCGTGCATGGCAGATAATACGTGACTGCGAAGGCTCTTGGGGACAACCAAAAGGTAGCGCGCACCGGTAGCCGAGAAGTTCGTCTTATATAGGGCGCCGTCACGTAAGCGAAAACGATTGTCTGCAGCGGACTCCCGCGCGGCCGCGAATAGCGGCTGTAAGCTGTCGTCTTTCCTCTGCTCTGATATGATGGTATCCATATCCGGAAATCCCGTGGACACAAAAGCGATGTATTCATCAAAGTTGTCCGCGTCACATTCAGTCGTTGGGAGTGGCAGGCGAGAGAGACAATCAGCATCAGCGTGTCGCCGGCCGCTCTTGTAGGAAACAACGAAATCATACTCCTGCAGACGGAGCGCCCAGCGTGCTAGTCGACCAGAGGGATCCCGAAGATTCACAAGCCAGCATAAAGAGTGATGATCCGTGACGACAGTAAAGGGGCGCCCGTAAAGATACGATCGAAACCGTTGCACAGCGAAGACGACCGCCAGACACTCTTGTTCGGTGACAGTGTAGTTGCGCTCGGGGCGACTCAATGAGCGGCTAGCGTACGATATCACATGCTCGCTGTCGCCGACACGCTGAACTAGTACGGCGCCAATGCCAACACCACTAGCATCGGTATGAACTTCTGTCGGTGATGACGGATTGAAGTGGCGAAGAATAGGCTGGGACGTCAACAGTAGCTTTAGCTGCCGAAACGATGAGTCGCATTCCGAGCTCCACTCGAAAGGAACACCTTTTTGGAGAAGGCATGTGAGCGGATGAGCTATGTCAGCAAATTTGGGAATGAAACGGCGAAAGTAGGAGCATAACCCTAAAAAACTTCGTAGCTGCTTCACAGAGCGAGGTGCCTCGAATGCCTCCACAGCTGTTGTCTTTTGTGGATCTGGTCGTATACCTTCTTTGTCGATCAGGTGTCCCAGCACAAGTGTCTGTCGTTCACCAAACTGGCACTTTTTAGAATTAAGCACAAGGCCGGCCTTCCTCAAGCAGTTCAGTACCAAGTCCAGGCGCTCGTTATGCTCACGAAATGTTCGGCCGAAGATCACAACGTCGTCTAGGTAGCACATACAAACTTCCCACTTCAAACCGCGAAGTATAGTGTCCATGAACCTTTCAAACGTTGCGGGGGCGTTACAAAGCCCGAAAGGCATCACGTTGAATTCAAATAGTCCATCGGGCGTTACAAAAGCGGTCTTCTCTCTGTCATCCGGGTGCATAGGGATTTGCCAGTAACCTGATCGTAAATCCACAGAAGAGAAGTAAGAAGCCGCAAAGAGGCAATCGATGGCGTCGTCAATTCGTGGGAGTGGGTATACGTCTTTCCTAGTAACGGCATTTAGGCGACGGTAATCGACACAGAATCGCCACGTGCCGTCTTTCTTCTTCACCAGTATTACTGGAGCTGCCCAAGGGCTAGACGATTCCCGAATTACTCCTTTACCCATCATTTCTTCGACTTGAGCGCTGATGATCTTTCGCTCCGCAGAGGACACACGATATGGTTTTTGACGAATCGGTTCAGCGGATCCTGTGTTGATGCGATGGCGAGTACGGGATGCAGGAATCGATGTGGGGCCGTCGTGCTGTGCAAAGTCGAATATTGAAGAGTGTTTCGAGAGCAGGGCCATCAAAACACGACGTTCATGGTCACTGAGCGATGTAGCTACCATTCCGAGCATGTGTTCGTTTGCGGTGTGCGAGACACTGGTTTGTGCTGTATCCGGTAGTTCTGTAAGCACTGCCATAGGTATAAATGACTCTCCCTGAAACGTAGCAAGTTTTAGGCCTTGAGACAGCACTACGGCTTCAGTGGAGCAATTTAGCGTCCATAGCCCTGCGCATCCATCGGTAACTGAAACCATACAATACGGAACCAACACATTTTTCTTAAGACAGTTTCTATGGACCGGTTCCACCGCAACATCGAACGAAGTACTAACAGAAGACGAACAAACAACAGGAACGCGCATCGCGGATAAAGCGGGCACAACAGTGTCTTCAGAAACACAAAACACACTCTCTTGCTGGGATGATTCTTCTAAGAGCGCAGAGGACACACTTCCGCAAATACTGAGTTCTCCTGTTCGGCAGTCAACATTGGCGCCACACAATTTCAAAAAGTCAATGCCGAGAATTACATCGTGTGTGGAACGCGGAAGCACGGTAAACTCAGTGTTAAAGGTTTGACCACCCAAGGAGACATCCACGTTACACACACCAACCGGGTATAATGAGTCCCCACTCACTCCACGAAAGCTTGTGCTGTGGTCCCAATGAAACATAACCTTGCGTCCCAGCAGATTTTTGAACACCACACTCATGACAGAAACAGTTGCTCCCGTGTCGACTAAAGCCATGGTAGAAACGCCATCAATAAGTACATTAACCTTATTCTTCAGCATGAAGATAGGTGGAGGTATCCGAGTCGGCAGCAAAGATTTTCCAGCGACCTCACCTCCATCGGCCGCGCTGGCTAGTTTCCCGGCGGTGGTGACGCGAAGCGGCGTCGAGGAGATGATGACGTCACACGCCGTCTGGGAGATGGAGATCGAGACGCTCGGAAAGCTGGTGGTGGTGTCAGAGTACGTTCGGAGGCAGGAGAGCGGTAACGGTTTCGATACCTTTCTTGTTCTCCAGAATAGCTGTCCAGAGGGAAGTGACGGCTTCTTTCTTCTCGGAAGTAGCCTTCAAAAGTGGTGTTTCCTGGCCTATTAGTGTCCATTGCACGACCACCGTGTTGCATAAACGATCCCGACTGTCCATTGCTGAATGCCCGACGTCGGTTACAATACCTAGCTATGTGGCCAGGCGTGCCACAGTTGTAACACACGGGCAGAGGGCGAACTTCCGGACGCTGATTGAAATATTCCACAGCGGCCACAGGCTGAGAGTAACTCATCCCCTCCCCTTGGATGTCGTAGGCAGTGCTGGGTCTTCGTGGGCGAACGTCGCGTGAATGCTGATCAAAACGCCGATCAATCGAGTCGTAATGGCGTTGTTCGGTCTGGCCATAATGCGGGTCGTGTCGGTAGCTGTTACAATCCGCAGCATTCACCGAATGCTGCCAAGTAGCCGGAGGAGATGCGCAGACGGCGTCTCGGAAAGCGACGGAGGCGCAACGCGGCACCGCATAACGCGTTTGTTCTTCGTGCCGCAGGAGCTCCTCACGGACAATCTGCCGAATGGTAGCTGAGAGGTCTGTCTGCGGACTCGCGTCAACGCTGGCCACAGTCGTGACATTGGCTAGCCGTCCAAACTTCGGCGTGATTCGGCGAGTTTTCAGCGCCTCGAATGTGCGGCAGTGCCGAATCACGTCTGATACGGTGTTCAGGTTGTCTTTTCCAATGAGGAAGTTATAGACGTCTTCCGCAATACCTTTTAAAAGGTGTCCCACTTTATCTTCCTCGGGCATTCGAGAGTCGATGGTCTTACACAGCTTGAGAACTTCTTCAATATATGTCGTGCAAGTCTCGCCGATCACCTGAGCTCTCTGAGCTAAAGCTGTTTCCGCTCGTTTCTTCTTAGTGTCCGAGTCGCTAAAGCACTTCTTCATTTCTTCAATAAGACTGCTCCATGTAGTAAGCGTGTCGGCGTGGTTTTCATACCAAACCAGGGCCGTGTCCGTCAAATAAAAAACGACATGCCTGAGCTGGCTGGCCGGGTTCCAGTTGTTGCATTGGCTTACCCTTTCGTAATGGGTCAGCCATTCATCGAAGTCTTCCCCTGGCTTTGCTGAGAACGGCCGTGGCTCTCGGTAATGCTGATACAGCGGTGGTCTTGCCGAGGCATTGCTGAGGGGGTCATTTTGCTCCAGAGACATGTCGGGGCGCGATGGCGAAAGTCCGGCAAGGCGACGGCTTCTACGAAGTTCTGGTGCTGACGGCTCCGTCGTAGGTCGTGGGAGGTACCCAGCACAGCTCCACCAAATGTTACACGCAAGAAGTACACGAAAAGGTTGAAAAACAGGCGAGCCTGGATGGTTCGCGTTTACTTCCACAAGGGGTCTCGAGACAGCACACCCAACGTCGTCTTCCTTCTTCACCTTTTTTCTGAATGTTCATTCGCGCTGTATGCGCCGTGCATTGCAACCGCTCGTGACAGTATATATTCTTTTCGGTACATGTTTTCTTTAGGTACAATCTCCATCTCCTGTGCACGTGCATACTTCGCAGTCGTTATTATTCACGAGTGATATCCATCGAAGGGCTCTTTTTTTTTTATTCAAACACTTGATGCCAATGCGTAATGCAGCCAAGGAAAACACAGAGGACACAATACTTACAGGGTTCAGCTGACGTGTGGAAACCATGAATATAGTAGACTACTACAAAGTTTACGCATTCTGACTTTCAAGAAGATCCTCATGAAACTAGACACAACGCTATTTGAACTTCGAAATGCCCGAAATACCCTAAAAGGAAATGATAATGTAAAGATCACTTTCAAGATGTCGAATAGTACCCCGCTTAAAAGATCACTAACATTTGCGGCGTTTTATTTACTACAGTTCCCAAAACTCATCCCATGAAAAAAAAAACAACTTGAGTGATCCCCTATTTATAGGAATCGGTATAACACTTAAGTGAAACATGTCTCTACCGAGCTAGTTGATCGTTTATTGTGCATTATTTCAGTCACAAGAACAAATTTCAAAGTCACTTTAGAAATGGCAATCACCTAGAAACATGCAGCACACTCCTCAAGCAGAAAGCTAGCACGCAATAAGAATACACGTGACGACAGCAGACTAATAACTGTAACTGTTCGACACTTAAAGCGTGTGGTTGTTCGAGGAGGAGGAAGACGACGAAGTTGAGAGTGCAGCTAACCCTATCCTCGATCTTCTATTTTTCCTTGTTTTGTGTTATTTTCCGCCTTTCTCGTGAAGACCTCTGCGGCATCAAGAACATTTTGCTCTTACCGGGCCCATTCTGAGAAGACGCGACCGGAAGAAGTGTCCAATTCCGGGACTTCGGCCTTGGTCCAGCCATGCGAGCGACCAGGGCTGGCACCTGATCCATCTCACACGCCATCAAAACGACCAGACCAACGAGCGGGCGGACGTAACTGTGGTGACACTAATGAACCTACAACCGATGACGCAGCATCTACAATAGTGGGACTCGATGAGAAAAAAGACGATTGGTCGGACATGGAAGACGACAACTTCAAGATGGTAAGCCACCACAAAAGCAGAACTGTGGGTATTCCGGTGATTATATTTATTTATTTATTTATTTATTTATTTATTTAGGAGAATACTGCCAGTCTGAATGCCAGACTTTGGGCAGGGGTGGGCGGTACAATGAACACAAATGCAGGAAGTACAAAAAAATATTGAACAGATTATACAGTGGTACAAAAAAAAAGGAACGCGTTGATTCACATAGAAAGGAAACTGGAAATGCAGTCCACAATTGCCGTGCCATACAAGGCTATACTGAAAACTGCACGAAAGTAGTGCTCAGCAGGTTTTGCTGTGTGGAAAAAAAAAAAAAAAAAAAAAAGTTCAAGTACAAGAATAGTCAGCAACAATTCAAAAAGTACATCCGGGCATGTTAGTTACAAGCGTGGCAAATTGTAAGGCAAATATTTTGTCTAAAATGGGCACAAGAACAAAGGCACTGTAAAGGAAATGGGAGTGTAGCTATCAGAAAGATGGAGCAGGTAACGCACGGAGAAATGATTTCAGATCGACACTTTCCAGAGCCTCTGGTGGCAATTTGTTCCACTCGTTGATTGCGCGGGGAAAAAAGGAGTACCGATATATGTTAGTATGACAGAGAAGCTCATCAATTCTTTCAGGGTGGGAGGAGCGCGTTTCGCGGCGCAAAATTGGTTTAATGTAATTGGTTTTCCGAATTGCTAGCTTGTCATTATATATGAGGTAGAACAACTTCATTCTTTCATGGTAACGTCTCCATTGCAAAGTTTCCAGCTTAGCGCTTTCCAAAAGAGCTGATGGAGATGTGTCGTGTCGGTAGGCATTAAACACGAACCGTACAGATTTTCGCTGTATTGATTCAAGTTTATCAATGTTAGCTTGTGTGTGGGGGTCCCATACAGGCGACGCGTATTCAAGTAATGGTATTACGTACGTTTTATATGCGAGTAGCTTAGTCTCGCGGGTTGCTTTAGCTAGCGTCCTTCGTAAATAACCTAGTTTTCTCAAAGCCTTTTTTTCAATGTAAGCTATGTGATCGTTCCACCTTAAATCAGATGTGATTACAAGGCCAAGGTACGTATATTGCGAAACGAATGATAAGGAGTGATTGCCTAGGTTGTATCGGAATTTTAAAGGATCTTTTTTGAGGGTTATGGTCATCGCAACAGTTTTTTTGGGGTTTATGTTCATTTGCCATTTCGTACACCAGTCTTGAATTTTAGATAAAGAATCGTTTAAAAGAAGCTGGTCGCTAGGATCATTCACTTCTTGATAAAGCACGCAGTCATCTGCGAAAAGCCTTATCTTAACTGGTATATCGCGGACAATGTCATTTATAAAAACCAAAAAGAAAAGAGGCCCCAGGACGGATCCCTGAGGTATGCCGGATTGAACTGGCGCGGATGGCGAGTTGGTTCCACCAACTGTGACGCACTGGTACCTGCAGCTCAAGTATGCTTCGATCCAGGCTAATAAAGAGTCATTTTTCAGAATCGCCTTGAATTTGATTAGAAGCTTACGGTGTGACACGCGGTCAAACGCTTTCTCAAAGTCTAGAAATAATATATCAATTTGGCTTTGTTTGTCCAGACCAGAGGCAAGGTCATGTACCATTTCGAGTAGCTGCGTAACCGTCGATAAGCCGCGTCGGAAGCCATGCTGGCGACTGTCTATTATGTTGTTGCTTTCGATAAACGCGGAAAGGTGCTTGAATATTATGTGTTCCAGAACTTTAACACATGCGCATAACAACGATATTGGTCTGTACGCGGAAGGTATGTACTGGTTTGCCTTTTTTGGTATGGGAGTTATTTTGGCGTAACGCCAGTCATGAGGAAGTTCTGCTCGAGAAAGAGATTTCCGAAAGATTAGGTTTAGGTACTTAGAACACCATTCTGCGTAGCGCACCAGAAAAGCATTAGGTATGTTGTCGATCCCACTAGATTTCTTATCATCTAACTTGAGCAGAAGGGAAAATACGCCCTCTTCATCTATTTCTATATTGTCAATCGGTGGCAAATCACCAAACAAAAGAAATTCAGGTTCCGTGCCATTATCATCAGTGAAAACTGAACAGAAGTATTCATTGAGTATGCGCGCTGTTTCTGAGCTGTTAGTCACCGCATTGCCGTCTAAGACAAGAGTAGGTGCCGATTTTTTATTTGGTGACAGATACCTCCAAAATTTCGCCGGGGACGAAGAAATAAACTTTTTTAGTTGCACGTTTTGATAATGAGCTTTAGCGTCAGCAATACAGTTTTTAAGCTGCAATCTCAGTGCGCAAACCAAGTTGCTTGTGGACGCTTCGTTGCGCCGTTTCAGTTTTTGTTTTACTTTTTTAAGTCTTCGTCCCAAGCGTACTATCTCTTTGGTTATCCAGGGGTTAGTGTTCCGTATTATTTTACGCTTACGTGGTACAAATTCGTCAATGCACTTTGTCACAAGGTTTTTGAAAAAGTTCCACAGGTGATTAACCGAGTGCTTATCCGACTCGTAGAGGGATACAAAGTGTGCGAAAGAGCTGTCTAGTACGTCAAGTACGTCAACATCACTTGCACGTGCAAACACAGGAACAAAAGTTTCTCGCTTTGTCACCTTGTGGATACAGCTTAATTGCATATCCAGGCATACAATTTTGTGGTCCGATATACCCTCTAAGATTCGGATAGTTGGATTTCGCTGTAATACCCTGTGGTTGACCAAGAATAGATCCAAGACTGATTGTTTGGTACCTTGGACTCGAGTAGGTGCATGAACAAGTTGTGTTAAATCATGAAACAACACAAGATCAAGAATATGTTCAGCCTCATTTGAAAGCGCATAGGGAAAGTCATTGTCCCAGGCAACGTGGGGAACGTTAAAGTCTCCAACAAGCATTAGATTACTGGAGTGATTTCTATAAGGCAATAAAAAGTTATTAAGCCTTTCGTAGAAAGATATGTCTGAACTAGGGGGCCTATAGAAACCGCCAATTATCAATGCACATTCTTTCAAGATAACCTTCACGACAACACATTCGATTCCTATGATGTCGGGCAGTCTCAACAACTCCAGCGAGTCCTTGAATATAATCGCAACTCCGCCACCACGCGTATCTCTATCGTTTCGAAGGATGCAGTAACCCGAGGGTGTAATTTCGTAATCACCAATGTCGCTGTTAAGCCATGTTTCTGTGATTACTATAATTTCTGGATTGTGCGCGATGACTATGCTTTCCAAATCGGTTGTTTTATTTACGATGCTGCGAGCATTAATGTTTAGGCAAGTAAAACTTTCTGTGTGACTGTGTGGTCACGCATCTTTTTGCCTTGCCCTAGATCGGCGTTTTGAAACTGATACTCTAGTCATTTGTTCGTCGTCCCATTCAAATAGCTCATCATCAATTCTAATTTTATCGTGCACGAGTCTGACTTTCTTTCCCGATTTGCGTAGGTCAGCCGTGCTATCCCAGAGCTGTTTTCTTATTTGCCTAGTGGCAGCGGAGAAGTCTTCAGACACTGACATGCGCTTTCCTTTTAGCTTAAAACAGTTTTGTAGAACGGTTATTTTTTCACGATGGTCGAACAATTTCAGTATCACAGGGCGAGGTTTATTTGGTTGGCGACGCCCCATTCTGTGTAATCTTTCTACTGAGTGTACTTCTACTCCCAAAGTATCTTTAAAAAGCTCAGTAACGACCTTCTCGCTTAGGACAACGGTTGATTCATTCTCGCTTTCCGGAATACCAAATACCACAAGGTTGTTGCGTCTGCTTCGGTCTTCTAAATCCACAAGCCTTTTTTCAAGGCACTGCACAGTTTTTTCGATTTTGTCAACTTTTTGCAGCTTGGATTCAATGGCGTTTAGCCTTTCTTGTATAAGTTTCTGACCATCAAGTAATTGTTTGAGAAGTTCCGCGGTACTAGGTCCGGGATTGAGCTCTACGTCTCCGCACAACATTAGCAAAGACCGTACAAGATCCCATGTATTCACAAAAAAAGCATGTAGACAGCTTGGGCACGTCAGCTGTATAAAACAACGATTGCTTGTTTTAACTGAGGAGTAATCGACACCAACCTGTACAAAGAACAGGAATGGGTTTGACATGACGCCGTTCCGATGCCAGCCGACGTGCCCACTGCGCGGGTGTTGCTGCAGCCGTCCTTTTATAGCCATAGTCGATGCAGTCGAGGCGCCATCACGCGGCGTAGAAAGATTCAGCACGTGCGGTTCTTGGTCATGGGTAAGCTGCTGATACGGGAGCGTGATGGCATTTATCTTCGTCTGCGTAGTCGATGCGCTGGCCGCCGTAGACACCACAGGCAGGAATACCTGTACAAAGAACAGGAATGGGTTTGACATGACGCCGTTCCGATGCCAGCCGACGTGCCCACTGCGCGGGTGTTGCTGCAGCCGTCCTTTTATAGCCATAGTCGATGCAGTCGAGGCGCCATCATGCGGCGTAGAAAGATTCAGCACGTGCGGTTCTTGGTCATGGGTAAGCTGCTGATACGGGAGCGTGATGGCATTTATCTTCGTCTGCGTAGTCGATGCGCTGGCCGCCGTAGACACCACAGGCAGGAATACCTGTACAAAGAACAGGAATGGGTTTGACATGACGCCGTTCCGATGCCAGCCGACGTGCCCACTGCGCGGGTGTTGCTGCAGCCGTCCTTTTATAGCCATAGTCGATGCAGTCGAGGCGCCATCATGCGGCGTAGAAAGATTCAGCACGTGCGGTTCTTGGTCATGGGTAAGCTGCTGATACGGGAGCGTGATGGCATTTATCTTCGTCTGCGTAGTCGATGCGCTGGCCGCCGTAGACACCACAGGCAGGAATACCTGTACAAAGAACAGGAATGGGTTTGACATGACGCCGTTCCGATGCCAGCCGACGTGCCCACTCACGTGTAGAGAGCAAAAAAGACTTAATACAGTTGAACCCTATTGCTTTACATTCTGCGGTGACATTAGTCATTGACGCTGAGCCAGTTCGGAGTTATTTCACTGCTCAAGGTTCGCTACTGCTTGACGTGGCCACTCGCCCCGCCACGGTGGTCTAGTGGCTAAGGTACTCGGCGGCTCACCCGCAGGTCGCGGGATCAAATCCCGGCATTGGCGGCTGCATTTCCGATGGAGGCGGAAATGTTGTAGGCCCGTGTACTCATATTTGGGTGCACGTTAAAGAACCCGAGGTGGTCAAAATTTCCGGAGCTCTTCACTACGGCGTCTCTCATAATCAAATGGTGGATTTGGGTCGTTAAACCCCACAAATCAATCAATAAATCAATCAATCAATGACGTGGCCACTGAAGATCAAGTAAACGCGCTTTTCAAATGTGGCAAGCCGTGTGGTGTAGAAGTTAGCGCTCGTCTTCCTAATGCCTATCTGCGAAACACCTGCTTGATCAGAGGTGTTCCGAAGTGGAACACAGAGGCGGATATTCTCGGATACACGAAACCCTTAGGCGTGTGGTGTAGAAGTTAGCGCTCGTCTTTCTAATGCCTATCTGCGAAACACCTGCTTGATCAGAGGTGTTTCGAAGTGGAACACAGAGGCGGATATTCTCGGATACACGAAACCCTTAGGCGTGATTCACGTAAGGAGGATAGTTAGAAGTTTCTTCTACGAATGAGGGGAAAGTTAGACCCACCGATGCGGTGGTACTTGCGTTTACTCCAAACACCGAGTGACCTCTGACTATTAACCTTGGCTTCACTTGACATAAAACCACTGAATACACGAAGCCACCACCTAGGTGCTTTAAATGCCAATGTTTTGGTCACGTGGCAAAATTCTGCAAAGGACAGCTGCGATGCAAACGCTGTGAAGGTTCACATTACTTCAAAACTTGCAAGACGGACTTCAAATGCGCGAACTGCAATAGTGACCATCCCGCGAGTTAGAGTGGGTGCCGAATCCGAGTGAGAGCGCTGCATAGACGAAAAGCCTTTCATACGGGGTCTAAACCAACTAAACAAACTACTGCCCGGTCAGTTGCTCAATCACCTGACGATTTTCCTCCATTGGTAAACGAAAGAATATCAACTAGTCCAAACAATGTAAGTGAGGTGCAATCAGAAGAATGCTTCCTGAAAACACCGGGCAATGCGAGTCGAGCAAACAAGGAGCCATGCCAACTGAGTGTACTCAGAACATTTCTACGCAAGCTACCTATGCCAGAGTGCTAAGAAAAGAATTTGAGCAGAAGGCAAAGAGACATTAGGAAAATATTCACGACACGGTGGAGATTGTTCCTATTTTGTTTGCCGCTCTACGTTCTCACCTAGCGACAACGCCACCAGGTACTACGACCACCATGCCGCAGGCCGTGCTGGATCTAGAATCAATGATGCTTGGTTGTTTTGGGCACAACCAGCAATAGGTTGCTGAAGGTCAAGACTCAGTGCACGTTGAATCGCCGAAAAGTGCCTTTCATATAGCAGTGGAATTGTGCCGGTATTGTTTCTCGCAAAAATGAACTACACCTGTTTTTGAGAGAATATCAAAATCATATCTTGAACTCTGTCGGAGGCCGGATTACCGAGACAAAGATCAATCACTGGATACGTCACTCACAAGAACCCCACCATAGCGACTTTCCCAAAAGGAAGCGCCGATGTGTATATACGAAGAAAGATACCACACGTAGCACTCAATTTGGTGGACTTGTGCAGAGATGGTATAGAAGTTGGTGCGATCAAGGCACAGATAGAAAACTGCAATGTCAGCATTTCATCGGTGTACGCGTCTCCTCACAAGGAAATTTTCACCGAAAAGTTTTTTGGAAGACCTGTGTCATCGCTGCCCAGCTCTGTGCATCATTTGTGGTGATTTCAATGCGCATCACCCGTCATGGGGGGACAAGAGTTTGGATGCACGTGGAGGTTGTCTGGGAAAGGCTATTGATAAGCTAGACTTATGCATTGCGAATGATGGCAATGTAACATTCTTTAGGTCCCCAGCTTGTACAAGTATTATCGACTTGACGTTGCATTCAAGTTACGTTCAGCTCACGTGTTGCACAGCTCCGGACAGAATGGGCAGTGATCATTTCCCTATATTGGTTAATGCTTCTGGCTACCATTTGACGGTAGCAAAATCCTGCAATGTAACTGATTGGGATCGCTACCAAGAGCACCTAGATAACTTATCAGGGGATATATTTTAGGATATGCAGGCGAGCAAAGCGGCTGCAACCATCATACTTAAGCTACCTGCACATTTTCCAGTCACGGACTCAAAGCTCCGTAATTAGTGTGCGGCCAGAAGAAAAGCAGAGAAAAGGCGTATGCGATGAGGTGGTGAACCTGCTAGAAGAACTCAGTTCAACAGACTTAATGCAGAAATACGGCGATACAGCAACAAACTTCGGAGGAAACAATGGGCAACGTTCTGTGAGAGTTCAAGTGTATGTACTCCTCTGTCAAAGATATGGCGAGTAGTAAATAGGGTAGGAATCATACCCGAGTCTTAAAGATTGTTTATTGCCCTCGCGTTATTCAACGATAGGTTAATGACGTCTCTAGCTGAAGACTTTGCTGGCGTGTAATTGGAAAGAAAGTGAACCACTTTACCCACTTCCGCCTGATTATACATCTGCCATCGATGCACCTTTCACGGTGCGGGAACTTACGTCAGCCATAAGTTGTCTCCATCGACGCTGTGCTCCTGGACCTGACGCAATCACAAACTAAATGATCTCAAATCGGCCTGAAGAAGTGAACAGGAGGCTTCTGATGCATTTCAAATATGTTTAGGAGTCGGGAAACATTCCTCAGGCCTGGAAAATGGCCTGGGTCGTGCCAGTGCTGAAGCCAGGTAAAGACAGAACAGAACTGGCATCACACAGGCCAGTAACGCTAACCTCGTGCGTAGCGAAGCTGATGGAGATTCTGGGCTGTGTTCGGCTGACATGGTTAATGGAGAATCACAAGGCCTTTCCAGCATGTATGACGGGCTTTGGGCAACGGTTGAGTGCACTGGACAACATCTTGGACTTGGTCAGTCACATAGAACACCAACGAGCATACGGCTTTTCAACTTTGGCATTATTCCTAGACATTTCAAAAGCATACGACTACGTGTTCCAAGGTGCGATAATTTGTAGCCTTGCATCTATGAGAATAACGGGGCACCTTTTACGCTTTGTTCAGGCATTTTTTAAAGATCGCTCGATGCAGGTGAAGTTATGGACAGTGCTCAGTAGCTCAAGGAAAATTACCAGAGGAGTGCCACAGGGCAGTTTCCTGTCTGCAATGTTGTTCAATGTGGTTATGGCTGGGTTACCTAATACTCTCAAAACTGTGAACAAGGCAGTACAAATATCAATTTAGGCCGATGACATATGCATCTGGCTGTCTGGATATCAGCATAAGCGATTGAAAATGATTGGCCAAAAAGTTCTACTCTCCGAAGAAACCTATCTTGAATCTCTTGGACTAACAATGTCAGCTGAAAAGTTTCCATTCATGCTATTCCCAGGTATGCGAAGACGAGAAACAAGGATGAAAATATTACTTTTTGATGCATCAATTAAACAAGTTAAGTACATGAGATTCCTTGGAGTCATACTAGAAGACACCAGGATGAGTTTGTGACGGGCAGCAGACTAGGAAATGTTAGCGATGTCACCCCGTTTAAACATTCTTCAAAGGAAGGTAGGAAAAAGCTGTGGGAACCACCCAACATCAATGATAAAGTTACACGAGACAGTAATTGTCAATCGTGTGCTTTTCCAATTGCCTCTGATTTCTTTGACTGAGTCCCAGTACGAACGGCTGGGAAAACGTCATCGTAAAGGCTTCAGAGTTGCTTTGGAAGTGCCAAAGTTTGCAGCGAGCATAAAGGTGCTTCATGAAGCTCGTCTTCCGCCATTAGGTCTTCTCGCCTCTCAACGACTGCTGACACAGCTTTGCCAAATTGGCGAATCAAGCCCAGGAGGAGCACTACTCAGTCGACATCGGCGACGCACGGGATTACGAGCTTTCGTGACCCTAACACCCATCGCCATCTTATCATTGTTTCCCCAAACAAAGACAACTTCTACAAGACCCACCTTGGTCACATGAGAATGTCGACTGTCAGGTGACAATTCCATGGATGTACAGCAAGCGTTCCTTGCCCACAGCTGGAGTACGTTCTTTGGTACTTGAATATATTGAAGAAAAGTACGCCAATTATTTGAAAGTTTTCACCGATGGATCAGTCGACATAGTGCGCGGAGCAAGCACGGCAGCGTTTGTGATTCCGTCTCTAAGGGCGTCCTGGGCAGCGCGACTCGAGTCCGTTGTTTCATCGACAGCATGTGAAAGCGTGACAATTCAGGCAGCCCTGAAGAAACTGAAGCTTTGTAGGCAGCAGCAAGTCGTGCTGTTTTTGCACAGTAAGCCCGCTTTTCAGCGACTAAAACATGGATTACTTTTAGATCAATTCAAAGATCACTGCGAATCCTTAAAGACCTGCATGGCATTGGTATAAGCATTAGTTTCAACGGATTCCATCACATGTGGGTATAGCGGGTAATGAGGTGGCTGACAGACTTGCCCGGAGTGCTCTGGAGCTTACACAAACTAAGAAGGCTCCCAAAGACAATCAGCGTATCTTACGAGAGGCTGCCAATAAGCATTTTCACTCGTTATGGCTGATGCCTCACCAGCAATTTGTAACACAAGGGCTATCAAGGGAAGAGGCCTGCTTGCTTCATCGCATCCGAAGGGCATCAGCGCGTACACCCGCATGGTTCCACAAGACCGGGCTCTCTACGACGCCCTTGTGCTTGAAGTGCAAGGAAAACGGTCACATAGAACACTATTTGCTTAAATGTCGTGAGCTTACTAAAAAACGGCAAGGTTTATTTGAGGAACTGCAACAGTTAGGCTGACCATGTGACAGCGTGACTGATATTCTGGTTCCGCGTGGTTCCTCGATGTTCCGGAAACAGGTGTCGCGACTTCTCTTGAAATTTTTGGTTGCTACGGACCTCGCATGTGACTGGTGATAAATGACAATTATGTTTGGGGTATAGTCAGCGAGATAAAGTGCCGGTACAATACTGCACGTGTATTAGCACAAAGGCCGCCGTTTTATGCAGGCTTGCTTTGCGCTATGCACAATTTTTATTTTAAAAGCCTGCTCGTGCTTAGTTAAAAAATAAAAGACATTATCTACAAGTAGCAAAGAGGAAACTGGGTGGGGCAATTGCCTGCAAATTATGCAAGGCCAGATCCGCCGGCTACCTACAATATCATTAACCATAACCTTAACCTTAACCTTAAAGCGTGCCCTTTAAACAGAAAGACACATGTACGAAACGAGCGCACAGGTATACGCAGGACAAGCGTGATCAACCGTCACAATTCTTCCTTCGTCGCATGTTTGCAGCATGTTACTTTGTAACATGCTGCAAACGCATGTTTTGTAAACGCGGCCGTGGCTTCGTCCTCTCCCAAATTACGAGTCTGATAAGCGCGCGTATGAGGGACCGTGCTCCGTGGAGTAGACGATATTTAGCGCGCCCAACGCTAGGGTCCCTATATGAAACAAGAAACTTGTTTCTTCTAGGGACCTTTCTTCTAGGGACCTTACCCAACGTGAGCCTGTCGCGCCATCTCGTCACTGATAACAAGAAGCGCTAAAGTTTCGAAGCTCCGAGGATTGCCAAACGGTGTGTAGTGTAAATAAATGGCTTTTCTGTTAGCGTGCCAGACAAAGTACGCTCTGTGGCATAGTGGTTAGCGCCGCACACTGAGAATCAATTCCACGCGAGGTGGTTGCTTTTTTTATTGCGATAGCAATTATATCGGCACTCTCCGCTAGATTTTGCCGCTGGCATCGTTGTCCGCATTGGCGTCACCATCACTCACTGTTTATGTATACTTATATACATATATGTAAACTCTATAAAAAGTAATCGAGAAAAAGACTCCGGCACACGGCATCTAACTGGCACCTTCGAATCGGGAATGCGAGGCGTTAACCACTGCGCCACCGAGGAGCACCTCATTTACCATACGAACGGCATACTATTTATATTTATATCTACCACTGACCTCTCTTGGCGGCATATCGGGGGGGGGGGAACTATCGTGTTTCCAGAATTATCAGCAAGATAGAACAATGAGTGCAAGGCGGCTCTCACCTCCCTTGCGTACTTTGCCCCGCGGAGAGGAGGAGAATGGACGCTCACCTGCGTGCCCTTATCTCACGGTGGGGAGGATCATACACTTTGGCTGGCGTTGAGCTTTCACTAGAACGATACCGTTGTAGTTACAAGGCGCACAAATGTCACTGCAATTGCGGCACAGTCCCCGTTAGCGATAAGGGCGCGCTTTTCAAACACGACGAAGTAACAACTGAGATGCTTATTCGCGTTCACCTTTACTTGTGAGTCCATTTCGTGCGTCATTTGCGAGTAAACAATAGGGGGCACGTCTCGACCTGTTTGAAATTCTGCGCATGACCCCCCAGTTTGCTGCTATCGCATTAATTGCTTTGTCTTTGTGGCACTTACTTTGAAATCTCCTAATATACGTTTTTAACGTCACTTTCGCAACGGAAATACGTCAGCGGTGCCGTGGTGGTCCCCGGCATGAAACACTTTTGTGTTAAAACGCCGGTATATCGAGCAGATGATATTCGAAGATAAATTTAAACTGCCATTGAAATGCGCCGATACTCCGATGCTTCCGCTTTTCTATGCGATGAGGAATGAGCTCCACTGAAAGAATGCCCACTGTCTACACGTGAAAAAGTGAGCTCGTTCTTTCTTTGGAGAGCAGTAAAAGGTTTAATACACCTGCTAAATTCTCAGAAACGCGCTTACTAGCAATGGCGAATGCTTAGCCAGCGATAAATACAATGCACACATTCAGGCACGCGGTTTTATGAGAGTTGTAAACTAGAACCCATAGTGATATCAATTGTAGTTTATGTTTCATTTTTATTTATATTATGCAAAATAAGGGAAGATAGGCTACATTAGATCCTGCTACCTCAACATCATGACCGTAATGTACTAGAAAAAGCGCACAAATAAGAAAAATTAAGAATAAAAGGCACAAGCTACATCATTTACACTATAGTGCTTATAATGCATGAATGGCCCCGCCGCGGTAGTCTAGTAGCTAAGGTACTCGACTGCTGACCCGCAGGTCATGGGATTGAATCCTGGCTGCGGTGGCTGAATTTTCGATGAAGGTGAAAATGCTGAGGCCCGTGTGCTCAGATTTGGGTGCACGTTAAAGAACTCCAGGGGGCCGAAATTTCAGGAGCACTCCACTACGGCATCTCTCATAATTATATGGTAATTTTGGGACGTTAAACCCCATATATCAATAATGCATGAATGAGAAAGAGATCGTCTACAGCCAATCGAGGAGCTTTTTCAAGTATCACAAGCTTCGAAGTTCATTGTTGAAAGCCAGCAATGGCAAATGTGGTTTATCTCCACTGCTTGTTCGTATAACGATGCAAATAAACACATCACGGTGTCCCGCCGTGGTGATCTAGTGGCTAAGGTACTCGTCTGCTGACCCGCAGGTCGCGGAATTAAAACCTGGCTGCGGCGGCTGCATTTCCGATGAAGGTGGAAATGTTGTAGGCACGTGGGCTCAGATTTGGGTGCACGTTAAAGAACGCTAGGTGGTCAAAATTTCCGGAGCCTCCACTGCGGCGTCTCTCATAATCATATGGTGGTTTTGGGACGTTAAGACCCACATATAATCATAAAACACATCATGGTGCCCTTTTGAAACCAGTCATTTCGAATATATCACTTGTTGCTCCACTGCAGAAAACATATCAGTATTTGACGTGAATTCAAAGTTACGCTGCAAAAACAGGGGCTAAGAGATCTCACAAAAAAAAAAACGCGACGTGTGTTGATGCGCCCTAAAAAAGTTTTCGCTATGTGACGCTGTTCTCAAAAGTTTTAGTATCATCCGCTTTAAAAATGGCAGCGCAAAGAGCTCATTGAGAGCGCAAAAAAGAGTGGCATTCACATGCACGCTGCTGTGCACCCTGAAACGCTCGTCCCGGAAGGAGATCTTCACGAAACCGTGCACCGCCGGCTCACGGAAAGCTCCGGTAGTTTCCTTTTTTCAGTCCTTTTCCTCGCATGAACAGAACGCGTCGGTTTCGCTCGATACCCCCGGGAAGTGGGCGCGGTGCCTTGATCTTGCGTGGCCGCTTTCCAAAAAGTACCATCCACAATGCAATCCGGGAAGGGAAAAGGCAGCGTCTAATTGCTGTACCGCTGTAGCTTCATCGTTCGCAGTGCACGAAGAGTATCATGAACGATCTATTCCCACAAAACCCTTCGTTCTGTCCTGCTTTCATTGAATTTCTTTTTATCCGTGATGGCGTGCATCAAGATTTCATGTAATATGGATACTTCACCTGCGAGCGATTCCGAGACTTGCAGTCAAGCGTGCGTCGATAGTGTTGCCGCACGTTCAGCTTCACTGCGCCAAATCGGAACACGCTCCGCCGTCATCCATTATAGGGTAGATGCGCTTTCGTAGATCCCGTATGGGGCCTCACATAGCTTCTCTTTCGTTTGCATGCTCGTACAATTTTGGTCTCTAACAAAGTGCTCGAAGTCCCAGGGAGTACTTTACTCTTTCCTTTACTTTCGACTGACAATCGTTCATTTAGTTCCCCGTTGCCATTGGCCGTTGAGATCACGCTTTTTCCTGTGAGCGCGAGTGTTTATTTCTGGATGTGTTATTCTTCTTAGCCAGTAGGTATGGGAACTGTTGGCGTGCATGAGTGCCATCCACCGCTGTGGGTAATTTAACGTCAAACGTCTCACACATTGCACTAGACATTCTCAAATTCTGTTTTAATAGTTTGGGCAATCGATTCAGTAAGCTATTTAACCTATCATAGTACTTTGGGATGATAATTTTTTTTCACTTCGTAAGTAGTTTGTGTGTTGCCGTAGAGGAGAAATGTAGGTTGTTGAAAATAAAATTCCTCGAAAATGCAATACTACACGGAGCGCTCTAAATATCAGCTGGTTGATAGAAAATCAGTGATGCATTCTTACATTATTTTGTGACGGGCTTACCACACGTTGTATCTCACAATACACTTAGCGGCAAAGCAGTGCGGTGATATTGTGCCCACTTCGACAGTTTTCTTAAAACTCTACGATGCCTTCAAACACATTAGAACTGTAGCACGTGTCTGTATGCTTACCATTGGGCCAGCCAAAAAGTTGAGGAAGGTCGATGACGAAGTAGTGTCCAAAAATAAGGGGGGGGGGGGGGGCGCAAACAGAAACCTGTGTGAAATGACTCATGTTGAGTTAACTGCAAATCGTTGATGCAGTCGACGAAAAATTGCCTGCTTACCCTAATGTGACGTTGTGCACATGAGACGAATTTATTAAAATTTATTAAATGTGGATTGGAATTTAGGCACATTGTTCTTTTTTTTTTGTCCAGCGTCCGTCCTTTCTATGGCGCCGGCCAGTAAGCCTGCTTAACTGCACTGCACACTACCTTGGAGCAACGGAAGGAAGCGGCGGTGGCGCCGATGGCAAGATCGCAAGCTGTTTTGTGTAAGTAGGAGTTTTCCGTTTTTGATCTTTCTGTCAGGCATTTGTCGGCTGTCTAGAGTGCTGCCAACACTGGCTCAAATGATTATTTGTGAAATGCGCTGTTAAAGTATAGCGAAAACGCATAACAAACCTTAAAGACCCAAGTGTTGTTCTGTTTAGTGCTTGTATAAGTGCTATTTATGCCAACTGTGCGTTGTAGCCGACAGCAGCTTCGGTTCCCTATACGCTCAGCTCTCGGAAAGATATGAGCAGTGCACCGGGAAACTCGTCACCGTTCGAGCGCACGGCATCCGCGGGTCGTCTTTCATCCGCATCCTTTGAAAGAACGCGACGTAAGCGCTGTGAATATTGAGACTTGCGTGTCACACTTCACGCGGAATGCCTTTAAAATGCAAGTGCAAGTTGCCAATATTTTAGGAACCGGTCTCGCTTTAAAATTACTGTAATGTAATGCATCGCGTGCTGCTTTAGTGGTGGCATTGAGGGAGCCTGTGGGAAGGAATCTTCGACTGCATACATTTACCGCGGCGCTGTTCACGATCGGTGAAAACCGACTGATGACGGACACGATGTGCCCATGGCTCTTGCAGTGTATGGTCTAAACGTCGCTCAAGTCCAAATGACCAGACAGTCTGCATAAACGCGAAAAAAAATGAAATATGTTCGCTTTAAAAGGAATTGATAATTTATAATACCCGTTCATTGTAATAGGCTCTGAGACTATTCAGTGCAATAATTTTTGGTGTGTTGCATGAGAAAACCATTATATAAGTACGAGGCACGCCATAAAAGATGGCTGCGCAAATATCGGTGCTCTTGCCTTCTATAAAGAGCACTCGCATCGCACAGCGTGCGACCTAGCAATCCTCCTCGATTGAAACGTTAACACCAAGGCCGGGATCGATTACGCGACTCTCGGCCCAGTGGCAGGTCACCCCTGACCATTGTACTATTAAGGCGTAGCTCATTCAGCGCAACATTATTGCGTCATCGACCGATTACCGTAAACGCTTAATGACGATAATACCTTCCAGTAAGTGCACAAACATGAACCAACGTTCAGCCCAAGTACACCAGTTGTAATCCCGCTCTAACGAACGTAATACCCAGAGGAGTGCCACTAACAGTAGCCAAGCTGTAGCCTGATTGGAAAGCACAGCCGTGTACTACTGCATGGGATATAGAAACTCAGATGTTGAGCTTGCTAAAGAGGTAAGCGTGGGTTTGCGATTACATGCGTTATCTGACTTACTAAATCGCATAACCACTCCCGGAAGCTATAGCAGGGGTGTCCCTAATTAGGCCGGGTACGTGAAAGGTGAGTCGCTTGTTACTAGGAGTCAGGATGGCATGGCGTTGGGCTCGATAACGAGTTTCGAGCAACAATCGCAGCCGGTGGTGCTAAGGCGAGGCTGAGGGAAACATTTATTCATGATGCAAGGACCTCTTGTGTTCGCCCTCCATTCTAAACATTCATTTTATTTTTATCTGCTGTTGGATAATGAGCTTCCGACCAGACCAACCACTCCACCCCCGTTCTCTGCACAAAATTTGAGGGCCCCATCTGGATTCTTTTTTTTTTTGATGGAGTTTCTTTTTTCACTCGTGTAATGCCACTGTATGTTCTTTATGAACATGCATGCTGCTCAGGACTGTCTTTGGGGGTCGGTTTAGATGCGTGCAGATACGGCAATGACGGCAATGAAACTTTTTGAACCCATGCGAGCTCACACAGGAAGAGGAGACATAAAGTGCGGTGAGGAGATGAAATTGAGACATTTGCTAATATAATGTGGCCGCAGAATGCACAGCACTGGGTTGATTGGTGGAACGTGGGAGGGCATTTCTTCGGCAGTGGGCGCAGTCAGTCTGGTGATGATGATGACGCAGGTGTCTGCACATTGTATCATAAGCAGGTGACTAACGTAACATGCCCATAAGCTTCGTCGCAAGCCTCACTGTAAAAGCTAGTCAAACTTTCGAACTTATTACAGTCAGGGCATCTACCAATTCAGAAACATTGTGAATCTCTCACCGAGAACGAAATATAATAAAGCGATAAGTAAAAGCCTGGAAAGTACTAAAGCGTGGTTGGAATACTTGCAGGTGCATGCGAAGGGCTACCTAATGCTATTGCTAATAATGCGATTGGAATTAAAGGTTATCTTGTCATTTCCTGCAAACGCTCCTGCACAGGTATAATGTTTATGACACCAGGTAACGACCCATGTTCTTAAACTAAAGCTCTCTATTGAGGAAGTTGCGAGAACAGGCTACTTGATTGCAGTTACGTGAATCATGCGGGGGTCAGATGGTCAGCACCCTTGCTGTGGCCAGGCACATCCCGTGCAATGGTCCCCGCCAAATGCCAATGTCCAATTTGAATTTGTTTACAAAGACAACGCACTTCCCGTAACACCAACTCTGAAATTTTAAGCACTCTCACTGAGCCAAAACAAAGTACTGCCAACCGGTGCATGCGATGGGCCAACTTTTTTAAGCATCAGCACGAAACGTCTGACCATTTTTATTGCATGCTTTAACCCAAGTGATGCAGCTCCAATAGTGCCAGAGCCTGCCTATCAGTCGCTATCAGAAACTAACTTCAACATGTGATGTCGCGCATATGCAGTATTTTTATAATTATTATTATTAGTATTATTACTATTAATATTATTATGTTATTATTATATCTCAATGAATAGTTCGAACTTAAATGAATATATATGAAACGGATGTACGAAAAAATGGCCGCCTTTTCAAGATGTTTGTCCTCGTGCACTTGCACCCCTGCTCGACTGCTTTGAATAAATGAGAATAAGGTGGAACCTTGAAGGCTCCAGAAAATGTGGGAACTGGAGGCCGTAGCCATTCAGTGTTGGTCTGAACTATCTCTGTAAACGTTTGATGTCAGGGACAACAAAGTTTTGCCTACGCATCTGGCGAGCCAATTTGCCCTAGCTTCGCGAGCTCCACAGATTCTATTAAAGCGAAAACCGTAATTTCTCACGAAACTTGAAAAGTCACTGGCGCTTTCGCAGGGTCCACACGGAATGATTCAAAAGCAGAAAATACCTTCAGCTGCCGGTATAGATGACAATGAAATGACTTTTAGCCAGAGCCGTTATTCGGATATTCAGACAAGGTTATCCGAACCTTCATACGAGATTATCTGAAAGAAAAAAATTCATCTACGGCCCCGAATCATTTTAGAGCCTAAGCGAAAAACCCTAATAAGTGACCTTGGCTCTGATCTAGGTGTCAAGTACGAGAACACTTTGTAGATATCTTGCGGTTTATGTAGAGAGCTGCCCAGAACACTTTCTACATATCTATCGGTTTATGTAGAGCACTGCACAGAACGCTCAGTAGATATATTTCGGTTTTTGTAAGGCACTGCACAGAATTCTTTGTAGATATCTTTCCGTTTATGTAGAGCACTGTACAGAACGCTTTGTAGATATCTTTCGGTTTATGTAGAGCACTGCACGAATGTACATCTTAATCACCAAAACATTTAAAAGCCATTGTTGATTAAGACTCGTTCTCTTTATTGGTAACCTACCTGCATGGTCCTCGGCGGCGGAACCTCGTGGAACCCATCGAAAAAGATTGCGCAAAATTGAAAACTCGCGACGCAGTATGCCTGAAGTTTTAATGGACCAAGGTTCTTCTCGGGCATGGCGCAAGCTTACGAAATCGTTGATGAATAAAAAATGACTTCATTTCCTCGGTATTTCAGGTGCGTAGATTTCACGATTGCTTAATAGTCAATTTATTTTGTAGCCTTTTGTTGCTTCACCACTCTACATAACTCTCAAATAACGCTTCAAGAAAATGCGCAGACGATGAAGCCATGCTTTACTTTTATCTCATTTTGTTTTTAATGTTCTCAAGTGGCAAATCCCCGTTTGCCACTTGAGAACTTTACAATACGCACTAAAATGCGCTATTATCACGGAACCTAAAACAAATATTGTGAAGTTATATTGTCCCCTCACCGTGTGGCATTAGCGCTGACGACTCTGTTCTAGAAGAATGATTTTTTGGGGGAACAATTAAAATGAGATGGCGAAACGATGACCATTCGAAGTCACTATTTTCTTGCCTTTATCCGCAATCGCATTGAAAGTTTCTGTTAAAAAAATTCACGTATACCTTTTTTAACCTCTTCTTTCGAAATGGTTGTTGTGTTGCAGTTGTCCTGGTTAAGCCTATCAAGGTGATTTTTTTCTATATGCAGTTCCAAGTAAAAAAATTATATATACCATCTCGGAGTGCTGCTTTGCATAGAGCAGGGCATTCTAACTATGTGGTTGATTTGGGATGACTAATTCACTGACTTCCGACAAACAACGTGAAGAAGGGAGTGCATGATTATTGATCGCGATGGTCATGATGAAAACTACGACTTGATGAGCGATGAGAAAAAGGATGTCATTCAACGCTTTCACTACTGGATTGCAATGTGCAACATCTGCGCACATCAGCTTCACCGTCACAGATAGTTCCCTAGATTGTGTCCTCCCAATCACAAAAATCGTAGGCTCCCCGTTTGTTCACTCCCATGACAAAATAACAGGCATTCTTTTATCTGTCACTAAGTGAAGAAATATGCAATTACCACTTCATCTAACAGTATTTTAATGGCCCAACAGATGTGGTACAGAGAGAGAAAGAAACATCTTAATTATATTTCTGAGAATATCTGAAATCATTAGCCTGCTTTACCACCTGGCTTGCTACTCTAGGTTTGTTGTGATATCTTTGATATTTTCAATTATCGCATATTCCCACGAAGAGTACATTCTGTCATAAACACACATGCATACACAAAAATTGTCATTCACGAACCTTCGTTGCACTGAGTATTCTTCACTAGCACCAAAAGCGCTATCATGTTATGCAGTGCACAACCGCTGTCTTACCACAGCGCGGTTTCAGGTTCAAGCCGTTTTGCAAATAGCGGACTGCCATCATAATTAGTCATTTTGTGTCGTAACGAGAAGAGTCGGAGGGCACGTGCTTTAGGTATTCGTGGGTCTTGCATGCGGTGCACGTGAGTGAGTCCAACCACTGCCTTATCTTGTGCTTGAGATATCAACGTAGACCACCAACCGCTGAACTCGAGTCTCATCCTGCCTGGTTAGTCCTTCTGGCGTATAGAAGCTGCTTGTTGAGTTTGTTCTGTGCAAAGGACCATAGCAGTTACGTGCCTCGCATCATATTGTTTGCTGCAGATTTTGCCAGAACGAAAAAGGCCGCTGCAGCTTTTCTTTGAAAAGGTAAGCGAACTGAGATAATTGAATCAATAATGTCCTTTGTTTTCTCATATCTTGAACATGACTTGTATATAACGTTACTAATGACATGAAAGCCGTCCCAACTTATCAAATGCAAATAAGTGAATGGTGGCATCGTTGTTACTAGCTAGCTCAAGGCGTGGCCAGTATTTTGTGCAGTAACTAGTGTCCAGCAACGGTAGTATAACACAAAATGTTAATTTTCTGTTCGCCTATAGATCACAAGACAAGTGGTGCCCCCTAAAGACTTTTGCTTTTACACATAATGCACAGCGAGGCACCATGAAACTCAACGCGACTATCATTTGTACACCACCGCCCCCCGAACCGTATAATAGCGGGCATCCGACCGTTGCACGGCGTAGTCATGCTTCGCATCACTTCCCCGTCTGTAATCGCGCTTGGCAATAATCGATGCTTCGATTATTGAAGCGCTATGGTCAAACTGAGGCCAAGCGCTATTGCCGCAGTGAAGCGAAAGTAGCAAATTGCTGTACATGAGTGGGTTCGTGCCAAACTTCATGGGCGAGAGGATTCGTGTTAAACTTCATCGGCCAGAGGTTTCCGCAGGGATCTGAAATATCGAGCGCACTTTGCCCATGCTATAGCCGCATCACGATAGAGTGTTTTTTTTTTTTGGGGGGGGGGGAGGTGTGCATTGACTAGAAAACAAAAGAGGTGGCGCTAATCATACCCGATCCACCAGCAATTTCGCCTTAGTGCATAGCATCTACAAGACTTACAATTGTGCATCTGAAGGTATGCGACGCTGAAAGCTTAGGCAGCAGACTGATAGAATTGTGTTGTACAGAGTGGTAAAAATGTACCTCCTACCATGGTTGTTTAGTGAGCATACACCTTATCTGGTAGAGATGTGACTTTGATTGCCGGCCAAAGGGGCTGCATTATGATGGTGGTGAAATACTATGATATTTGTCCGTTTACATTTTTATGCACGTTCGAAACCTTGAGTGGTGGAAACGGATCCCGATTACCTGATACAGCGTTTCTCATAATTACAGCCTGGTTCAACATACCAAACACCAGAAATTGCTAATACATTAGAGCAAATCTGTTACGGACAAGGATTGCCATGTGTCGTATATGAAACTTGTCATTCGCGCTCGCTCAATGAACGCCCAACCATTCTCTGCAGGTGGTCTAACAAGAGAAGCCCAAATGTGTACACCAGCTATGCTGTGAACAATTCTTGCTTAATATATTGCAAGCTGAGCTAATTTCGTCTTGCTGCAATTACTAATCACATTTGCAGAAGCTATGTTTGTTTTCATCTACCTCGCTCTTTGCAATCAACTATAAGTTAGCAGGACATACTGTGTTCGTTATCTTTCTTGCAAGGCTAAACCGGAGGTTTGGTGAAGAAACCTGCCATCAAGAAGTCTTCTTCTCATTGGTCGCAGTTTGCTTATATAGTTGGGAAATTATTCAATGTAAACTTCTTTAAAATTTAAATCAATATGTATATATTTATGGCACTTCAACATTATTCGTTAATTATAACCTCTCGTGTAGTAACCTATGAATGCCGTAATCATGCAAAGCTGGCGTCTTTGGAGCTCCCTATAAATGAAGCACTCCTATATATTCAGAATATAGAGACGTGTGAAGCTGAGGCATACGGAATAATATTGCTTGCTTGGAAGAAGAATTATAATGAGCAGCGCACAATGTTTGTATATGATTACGGCACCGTGAAGTTAAGGGCGCGCTTTCAATGGTAAGCACAATATATGCGCCTGTTAGCTCTCAGCAGCGTGGTACGGTCATAATTACAAATACCTACCACGGATTACGGACGCCCTAACAGGACAGTTGACGCCTAAACACCTCGATGAGGTTGAGTGGTTCATTACGCCTTTGGACTTCCTTTTTTTTTTCATGCGCACAAAATAGTAGTATAACAACAAGTGTAAAAGTGAAAACAAGTGTAAAAGTGAAAACAAGTGTAAAAGTGAAAGATTACTGGCCGACGTCCAGACCTACAGAGTGACAGCAAGAAGGAATGCTCGAACGTACAGCTGCGAAGACTGGTTCGAAAGTACCATTAGAGATAACAAAATATTAATGTCTTTTTCGTGGGCTAAGTGGTCCTTTTATTTTTTATTAGCATTCGATTTATAAAAAGCCATCGGCAGCAGTCAGATTAAGAAGGGAGCTAAGAACTGCCCTCAAATCTGACAAGTGAACCTTGAGAAAGACTGGATGGCATGCCTGCTGTGAGGAAGCTATTTACACTTTCACGTTCGCTTTCTGTTTCGGCACCTAGGCTTCTTTCCGCTATTTCAGAGAGCGGAGAATGTCGGCCCGGGCTAAGGATTGTAGGTAGCAGTGTTTTTCCCACAGACCTTCGGGACTACGCCCTCGATGACGGTCATCAGGGAAGCGGCCAAGCGGCTAACGGTTGCGCTGACGAGGGACGTCCCCGCCTCTTTCTGGGGAACAGCGCGGAAAGCCAAATGCGATAGCACACCATTTTCGCATCCTGCAAATGCGCTTACACTGTGTGATGCTTGCCAAAAAAGAAAGTAAAAATGCAGTTGGCAGGGGATACAGTGATTCACTGAATGAGGGTTTGCCCAGCCGGAGAGCTTCATGTATTGGGAGCAGTACCGTGGTAGTCTTTACGACGACATCACTACAAAAAAAAGGAAAGGTTGGAATTCCTGCAGCACCTATGTATTTATTTAGTTTTTTTTACGTACTGCAGCCTCAGTGAGGCTATTGAAGGAGCAGGAAAAGAACAGAACAACAACATCAAAAACAAATCAACGTTCACGAGCTGGTGTTCAGAAATTCTTGAAGTGGTAGAGAACGAACACTTCCGGGGAACAAATGCAAGGCTTCTGTAGTTGAAGGCAAAAATCTGTATTTGAACATGTCAGTGTGTGTGAAAAAAAGTTGTAATTTAGAGGCATGGTCATTCCTTGTGTTCCAAAGATCAAGAAAATTTTATATATGATTTGAAAGCACCGAAATGAAAATTGAATAAATTATGCGGATATTTTAGGCATTCAACGTGGTGGTGCTTCGCAAGAGTAGTGAGACCTGGCTGTGGAAGGAAATTTGTTGGAGAAAAATTTCTGCCATATCTCTCACACATAACACGCTAAGCTCTTTTTTGAATTAATTCTAGTTTCTTGATGGCTTAGTTCTTATGGGGGTTTCAAACCAGACTATCGTATTCAAGAACTGGACGAATAAGAGTTATCTAGGTGAGCAGCTTGGTTTCCTAAGGAAAAAGAAGGAGCGTTCAACTTAAATAATTTAAACTGTTAAGGGCTTTGTTGCATGCGAAATAAATATATTTGGACCATGATAAACTGTGAGGCATAATGATACCGAAGTACTTCAATGTGCACATCCCTAATAAACTAACATTGTGAAAACCATAGTCCAACGTCAACGGGTAGAAACGCCTGGTAAATAAACTAATGACTGTATTGGAGAAGTTATTATTCTTTTGCCTAGATTAGGTGAGCTATAAAAATTAGAAAGTGAATTGTTAAAAATGGAATGATCCAACAGAGATTAATAGTATGATACATAATGCAGTCATCTGCGAAAAGGCCTATTTTCACAGAAGTGTGCAAGCGTAGGTCATCAATATAAAGCAAGAATGAGAATGTTCTTATCACAGTACCTTGCGGAACTTTTGATAAAACCGCATTGAAGGTGAGTTAACAGACCCAAAGCACACACAGAAGAAGAAGCTCGGGTTGCTTGTGTGAGGGGTCAAGTGGGAGCTGTTTGCGGGACTTGTCCGGAACCCGCCAAAGACTGCCAGTGAATTTCCCACCGAGTCCGTGACTATATAAAAGGCGCTTCAGATGCGGACATTGCCGTAGAACCACCTCGCCTCATTAAACTGCGCCGAAGCATTCATCACCGATAACCTGCGTGAGTCAATTAGACTGATCATGCAGGAGGAGCTGCGCAAGCTGTAACTTCAACGCTGCCTCAAGCTAATTCGATTGCCGACTTTGTCCGCGAAGACGTTCGGCAGTCGCTTGGAATCTCTGAAGCACCACAGCCTGAACCAGGAGCTATGGGCTACGCCACTGCAGTGCGCCACCTCTCTCCACGGCCACGTCGGGACACTACCTCGCCACAGTTCTACCGCCAGACACCGCCGCCACTACCACCGATGCCATGCCACCCACCTGTGGGCCAGCGCTCCCCTTCCAGGAAAACTGTCGTCTAAATCGCCCCTGACTACCACCCAATGTGCTGTCACTGTGGTGAAGCCGGGCACATGCATCGCCGCTGCCAGTACCACCAGTAGGGACTACGTGGTTTCGCCATCGACGCGCTACGTCTATAGTGGGGTGGAAGACCACGTGACACTACCTAATATCTCCCCGGAGCGCAGAACACACCCCGGAAACCTCCTCATTCACCCTCTCTCGGCGGCTACATGCCACCGCACTGTCGGCACTCGGCAGTACTTTGGCCCAAACCAGGGCCAGTCACCTAGCCCATTTAAGAAAAACAAAGAGCAGCAATCGACGGAGGTGCGGTTGCTGTGTGACAATCTATTGAAGATCCTCCGCTGACGCCAATGACAGGACGATACCTCAAGAACCTGCCGCACCCCTAACGCAGCTCCGATGTCGATATTTTGCGGTCAGCAGAAGACCTGACGACGTAACGCGAGGCAACGAACTAGCGACCCCGACGTCCTCATCGACTGCCACAGTGTCACAGCTCTCGTCGGCACCGAAGACGACTATTCCGTCATCAGTAGAACGTTCGCCACAAAGTTGAAGAAAGTTAGGGTCGCCTGGGAAGACACCAAAATTGTACTGCTGGAGGATACCTAGTCATGCCGGCAGGAATGTGCGCAGCCAGAGTCACTATTAAACACCAAATTGACCTCGCGAGCTTTGTTGTACTACAGCATTGCTCGAGAGATGTCATCCTTGGTATGAACTTCTTAAACCATCATGAGTCCGTCATCGACGTGAGAGCAGAGTCGATTACGCTATTCACAGAAACAGCATTGCCACTGCGCACGCCGCCAGGAAACAAAGCCTTGAATGTGCTGGAAGAGCAAGTGCTCCTACGACCTCGCTCAAGCCTCACCATTTCCATCGGCACTCTAAAACCAGAAGATTTCGAAGGCGCGTTGCAGGCAATCACCACCTGTTGGTCAACCGAGATATTTGCGTCACAAGAGGAATCACCGAGCTCTGTGGAAGAAAACCAACTGTGATGCTCATGAATTTCAACAATGAGTACAAGCACGTCTTCAAAGGCACAACGGTCGCCTACATCGAATATTAGACGCCAGCAACGCTTTCGCCCTCACCGACTCTGCCGAATGAATCCAGCGACTCAAACCCTTCAACCAGCTTTCGACGTTGTACCAAGCCTTCCGATGCATAAACAAGAACACCTTAAAAATGTGCTCCTGAAACACGATAGCTATTATTCGTCGTCGTCAAGAATTCGACAAACCCCTGTCATTAAACATCAAATTGTAAGAGAAGAAAATTCTAGGCCACTCTGTCAGAGCCCGTACAGAGTTTCAACGTTAAAACACTAGGCCATACAGAAACAAGTTGACAAAATTGCGTTACGTGATGACCTTATTCATCCTTCACAGAGCCCATGGTCGTCAGCAGTGGTGTTAGTGAAAAAAAGATGGAGCACTATGCTTCTGCATTGATTATCGGCACCTCAACAAGATTGTGAGAAAAGAAGTATACCCTGTTCCCCGATTATACGACGCGCTTAATCGACTCCACAACGCGAAAGAGATTTCATCGATAGACCACAATACAGGCTACCGGCAAAGCGAAGCAGACGAGCGAGACGGAAAGAACACTGTCATCAGTACAGCAGATGGCCTCTTAGAGTTCAAGGTTGTGCCCTTTGGTCTTTGCTCGCTGCCTGCAATATTCCACCGTGTTATGGACAACATGCTGGCTAAACTGAAGTGGCAGTCTTGCCTCGTGTACTTGAAAGATGTCGCTAGATTTTCCACAAGCTTTGACGAGCGTCTGCGGTACTTAGACGCTGTAGTTTGAGCAATCAAGACCTTCATGCTTACTCTGAAGCCAGAAAAGTGCCGCTTTGCATACGAGGAACTCGGGGTACGCCCTGAACCCCAAAATACAACCGCCATTGCTTCATTCCAGCTACCCACCGCGAAACGACCTGTGCGCTTATTGCAGGCGTTTCGTCAGAAATTTTGCCCGAATCGCCAGGTTAATCACTAGCCTTACAAAACTGAGATCGATTTCAAGTGGGAAACGCCATAAGAGGAAGCATTTCAAGAACTTAAACGACGCCTGCAGAGACTGCGAATACTTGCGCATTTCGACGAAGACGTCGACACGGCAAACACCAACACAAGCAGTTAGGGCTCGGAACGGACCTGGTGCAAAACATTGAAAGACTTGAAAAGGTCATCAGTTATGCTAGGAGGTCGCTATCTACAGCGGAACTCAGCTATTGCACAACGGAAAAGGTTGACTTGCCGTCATCAGGGATACCTCCTAGTTTATCCCCTACCTCTACGGCAGACGTTTCAAAGTTGTGAGTGACCAGCACACCCTATGTTGGCTAGCTAACCTGAAGGAGTTTTCAGGTCGCCTTGCACGATGGAGTCTACGACTTAATGAATTCGTCGTTACCGTCGTTTACAAGTCGAGGCCAAGACACTCTGAAGCCGACTGCCTGTCTCGTGCCTCGATTGACCCACCACCGCCGGAAAACGAGGATGGCAAATTCTCCTTGGGAACCTTGAGCATCGATGACTGCAGAACGACCGCGAGCCGACCCTGAAATCGGAAGGCTTTGTGGGAAAGGCTGTTGAGGGAAAGGCTGTCGTGTTTGCCAAGGTGTTCAAGCGAGGACTGGCGTCGTTTTTCTTGCGTAACGGCACCCTCGTCAAGAAAAACGTCTCCTCACGTCAGGCCAACTATACCTCATCGTAGTGCCTCCTCGTAGTTGCTGGTTCCAAGCTGTCTTCAAGGGAAATATTTCCGCCCAGAAACTTTTACATTGAATCCACAAATCTGAATGAATAAAACAAACTAGCTATTCAGTACCCTGACACTCCCCCTCTTGTGGATTATTCTTTCTTTTTCGAAGTCTCATTCTGAAACCGAGATCTCGTCTTGGGTACGTATCTCCACGTTCATATTGATTCTCGGCAAAGTAAGTTTCTGGGCGCAAAAATTTGTGCAGCAAGGGCAATGAACACAAGAATCATTTACGAGTTCGACAGCTGTACACGTGAAAAATGGAAGCCTGAAGCCATGTCAGGACTCTTTTAGTGTCGCAAGACCAACAGCTGCTGTTCACTCCATTTAGAGTGAGTAGCGCAGAAACGTGCTCCATTAACTTCCATGAAGCTAGGGTTCCATCAAGCGTCACGGTTTCCGCTTGCTATCCACGTTGAAGGCAATCGCGATTGCAGCGATAAATAAAGCGGAGGTGGATATGAGACTTCTCCATGCCGCCCAGCGTAATCTCATTGGCTTATACTGCGTGGCGCTAAGCAAAGGCGAATTCGCAACGCCATAAGCCACACCTTGTGACTCGGTTTTTGAAAAAAAAACACGCAACAACATCATACATTGACGTGGGACGTATGAATTGACATTGATATTTCTTCTGTGTCCTGGTTGCAATAAAACCAGTATTTTTATTGTTTCTGTCAAAGCCGCCTGTATACACCGCCATGCGCGGTAGATATAAACATCGCCATTCTGACAATGGTTGTCAAGGCTTTCATTTAGGTGGGTTGGACACCGTGTTAGTCACTCTTTGCTCGCGTCATGGTCGTATGAATGGTTCACTTGACAGCCTCTGGAAACGCCGCCGCAGGCGCTAAAGGACGGCGATTGGGCACAGCTCACAGCGTGCACTGCGCCTGCGCAAAACTCGTTGCAGCCACTGGCCAGCGGAATAGCCGATGTTGGGCTCAGATATCCTTTTAACTATCGTGTACATCAATATACTTTCCTGTCATCGTTCCCTGGCAATATCTTTGCAGTTTGTTGGCACCAGTGGAAGCCTTTTCCCACCACACCGAACGGCATTTTACAACGGTCACTGATGAGGCATGGCGCAAGCCCGTTGCAGGCGCACTCAATAGACAGATTTGATAATAGTATTAATATAGTAATATTAATATAATGATATCTATTTATTTATGTTTATTATAGTTATTGTTATTATTATTATTGTTGTTGTTGTTGCTGCTGTTGAGTGTTGTTGTTGTTGAGCGTTGTTATTTAAGAAGCCAAAACGATTTAAGAGACACCGTATATAGTGGAGGGCTCCAGTCATTTTATGTACCTGTGAGGAAGCACCATACCCGCTATTTTTTCACGGGGGGAGGGGGGGGGGGGAATCGACAAATTTAGTGAGGCATCCGCTACAGATTTGCAGGGACACGCGCTCGTTGGGGATGACAAGTTCCTGCATCTAAAGAGCAGCTGCTATGGCTCCCCATATATGTGCACCCCTAGCGGGACTAAATGACACTCCCGAGTGCACAATTATACAAATTTGCGTTTAGCTTTACTAAAGGTTTTTGGTGGTCAGACCAGTGTTCGCGTAAACACGGAGCAGCGGAGCTTAGGTGCGCATGATCACAAGTCTTCAGTGGTACCAGCTGTAGAATCGATTCCGTCGGTTCTGCGGTTTTCAAACCTAATGAAAACTTTCCACACTTTAGTCATGTTAGTTACCTGGAAGGTGGTAGTTTCTGTTAGTTGTGCAATTTATTGAATCATAAATATTTTATGTCTGCAACATTGTGACCTCAATTATTGAGTTGTGGTTAAAAATATCGCGTATTGGTACACCTTATCACGTGATCGTTTAATATTCGATTTTCGAGTGTTTTCATAGAGGTTTATCTAGTGTACATTTCACTTCCTGAAGCCTTGTATTGCTCTTACGCCAAAATGACATAACGAAAAGTACATTTGCACATCGGAGACTGTGCAAAATTTTAGGGAGCATTTATTAGGTTATACCAGCCGCAGCTCCACTTCACGCATACTATCTCTATTTGCTTATGCCAGCGTGAATCTGCCAGTGTAACCTCGCCTGTGGTAACATAACCGCCACGACCCATAAACACTTGTGGCAGTTAAGCGTGATTAAACGTGGTTTGTTGAGTAATATGCCGCTTTTGCTCACTGTCAGAAAGAACTTGACCATTGGTTCACAAAGATCAAACTTTACTTCGTGTCTTTGTTTTACTCAGCCACAACAGTTAGTCTACGAATTTCCACTGAATGCTGTGACAATACCAAACAATACACAGACGCGTCTCGGCTCTGTTTGCACTCTCGGCATCAACGCGCAGTCAATTTTGACGTCGTACATTCCTCTGGTGTTTGCAGCACCTTGATCCGGAATTCATTTTCGCTCACACGCTGCACTACAGATCGCTGAAAGTCTCTCGTTGGTGTAAATCTTGGCTGCGTATGAAGATCAAATGCATGCACACAGTCTTCTTGTGGTAAACACTGGTGTGACTAAAGGCTTCGCTGAAAAAGTGAACTTGAATTTGAAAGAAAATAGTGGTTAATAGAAAAAATGTTTAATAGGGATAAAATTTGGTATTATTACATTTACTTTGAGACTCGAAAAATTACCTGCATGCAACAGTCAGCCACATCATAGAAAACCTCGCAGTTCTGATACAATTTTTCTGAAAAAAATATTAATTCAGTAGCGGACGCTTACAACACTGCTTTTGATAGTTGTAGAAATTTTTGGATTTAATTTGTAGATAAACAGAACAATAGAATTCCTAAAGCTAAACAATGTGGTACCCGTAGTTGATGTTATTATAGAATGACCTAATGAGGCCAACTTCTTCGTGTTTAACAAATCGATCGAAAACTGGAAATACAATGAAGTTATCTGTTATTCAACGGGAATGCATCGTTTCATTACTACCTTGAAAGACTTGCGACATGAAGGAGCTCTATTATTTCTTGAAGTGCTACTGAGGCGATGTTGTTTGCTCTCAGAGTGTAGTTAAACTACAACGAAAGCATCTAAAAAGCAGTAGCACTGGAGCAGTTGCAAGACTCCGGGGCAGAAAGGCGCCTCCATAGTTTTCGACAGCTTGCCCCGTAATTTTTGCCTGAAATCCTAGTACTATTATTTTCTCATAGTCACTTGGCCAGGTGTCTTTAGAGGGGAAAATACGGTACAGTCTCGTACCCCTCCTTCGGCACTCTTAGAATCCGAAGCTGCAGCTGGGTGCTATTTGATTTGATTTAATTTGATTTTATTTATTTACCTACGTTATAAAACACGTCGCATAGGTGGTTTGGTGTAAACGGAAAAACACTGAGTGTGACCGCTTGACTAGCCCTTTCACCAAGAAAAAAAGTTACAGTTACAAAATTACAAAAATATTACAGACATCGAAAAGCGACAAAACAGAAGAAAACGCGCGCGTGGCAGCAAATATTTAAAAGAAGCAACTCTGAATTGCATACCAGACTATTCATAACAAAGAAATGTATGAAAAAAAGTAATCGAACCAGCAATCACTCAGCATTCATGCAAAACAGAACCAGCACATCTTATTTAATATATCAGTTTTAGATAATATACCTAGATTATCCATACTTACTTTCCATTTATTCCTCACACTTGATAGAAGGTAATCCAGTGTTTCAAATCCATAAATAATGCTTGGAAGTGTTTCACTATAATTAAACTATCACGAGTTCGAGAAAACTAAGTCACCAGCTAGCCGTGGTAAGTGGGTGGTCAGCTATTTATAGCAACAATAAAAAAGAAAATAGTAATGTAAGCATGCCGCTCGAGTGTGCTCATCGTGTGCTGACTACATCGCGCCTTTGCTGTTCTTACACCCAATCACCCACCCTGGTTTCCTGAAACCCAGCCACCAAAAACATTGTCTTCATGACAATGAATCCTTCGTATCGCATGCATTCTGCCTATTATTTATTTACAATTGGCGACCCAATACACTGTCTTTTGTGTGTTTGTGTTTAACTAAAATTGGAACGATTAACAGCACAGTAAATACTGCTGTTGCACAAGCGTGAGATACGAGTGACGTCGCGAAGCAAAGTTACACTTAAAAATCTCGGCTTTTAAAAGAAAAGAAGGTGATGTGTATAATTACTATGGGGCAGACGTAAGCGGGTCGGCTGTGTAGGGGTTTAAAATATGAAATATGACACAAAGCAATATTTATTTATTTATTTATTTATTTATTTATTTATTTATTTATTTATTTATTTATTTATTTATTTATTTATACTACTGCGTACAAGAACTCCGCGCAGGGTGATCAATATACACGCGATATATACTAAATAACGAAATGAAAGAAAGTTCAATGTATTTGTTGCTCATTTTTAGTACATACCCGCCCTACTCTGCGATAGCGGTAACCTGTATCTGGGACAATGTGTTTATAAAATGTGTTCAGCGATTTAGAGTACTGGTACCCTATGCTTTTAAATCTAATGTCCAATGCTGCAAACGACAGAAATGTGTGAAGCATTGGCGTGCAATGAAACTCGTTATAACTGTAGGTAACGTTTTTTTTAGAACCAAACCCAGGCCACACAAGTATGAACCACATTCGAATGCAGAAACGCCAATCGGGAAAATCAAACATGGACAGAAGCGAAAAGCTGCCAGGAAAAGGCTTATCACGAGGAACTGTTGTGTACCTATACGCGTTCAGAAAACACAACTTCTCCATGGCGGATGTAAAACATTCAAAGTAATGGACACGGGAGAGTGGATTGATTTACTGATATCTCAGCCGTAGCCTGGTTTTCTTCTGACGAAAGTCGCACCCGGGTAGAAAACCGGTTACCTCAGTTTTTACACACCATTATTTCGATATATCTAAATGAGCGATAGAATGTGTATTGATCGGTGACTATAGCTACACCATAATATCACCGATAGTAACACCATGATGACAAATTTCAAAGCCAATATAAGAAAACCTTGGGGGCGCTGCATGAATTCCTGAATGAAATTTACTTATTAAGTAATTAGTACAGTTAAAAGTGAATGAACAACAGCTTGCCGTCGGCCCTTAAGAGGAGATTGAAAAATAGGGGGGGGGGGAATACTTCACAAGGGAAGTTGAGGGCAGCAATAACTGACCACGGGCCACAGAACAGTTGCAAACCCGCTTGCCTAACGCGGCGTTATAGAAATAACTTCCTGAGTGAATGTGACTGACCAATTAGCTGTCGTACGCTACCTCAAGGTTGCAAAATTAGTACGCAGCCCAGTGCTTGCCAAAACATGTTACATTACTACGGGCGTAAATTATCTTGTAATGCCGTATTTAGGAACGAATCTAAACAAGAAAGAAATTGACGGAAATATGAAGGTTTGAAATGATGAAAGATCAATGTACTAATAAAGTCACTGCAGCCAACTCTTCGTCAGGAGTGCACAAGCAACCATAAGACCAAAAACGACGACGTAAGCATAATCAAGAACGTTTTTATGTTTACTTATTTCTCTTGAGTGTGGGCACTCGGGTTGCTTGAGAAGTGTATTTTGCGAGCGCACGTGTGTGTGTGTGTGTGTGTGTGTGTGCGTGCTATCATTTGTATTAAAATTTAGTGGTCGTTCTACCGCTACAAATTTCATAATCTTTTTTCATACATAACACCACTAAATCTCTCACAGGTGTTGCTATTTAAAGGTTGCTGCTGCATAGGTTGGTATAGCAAGAAGTAATGCACCGACATCGTTTTTTTTTCCTCCCTTGGAGGGCCGAGCTTGAAGATAAACGATGAAGGTAAAGTCGCATAAGCAAGGTAACGACGTCTGAGAACTCCAAGACACTTCCTCTTCTCGCGCAAGTGCATGTGACGACGTGGCAGTTCCTTATTAAGCGCCTCTGTGTCCCTTTCATCGAACGTCACGGGAGGATCAATGACAGAGGTAGCATCCAACGTTTTATCTTTGGGGAGCGCACCCTGCCTCTCACGCGACGAGCAGCCTTTCTCCCATAAGGGGCATTGCCTCTGCTATCCAATCTTCATTCTGCCTCCCTTTTTATGGGATAATATTAGAGCGCTGTATGGAAACATTCTCAAGAGACGACTTTCAAATAGCCGGAATACTGTTGCCTTCTTTCAATAAATTATGTCTCTCGGGAGTGCATGCTTCCTTTTTATCAAAGCGGCAGGGACGTGCTGCGCCGATGTCCTCACAGCTTTTACTTCAGTGCTATTTGATGTTAAAAAATAGTAACATGACGGTAAACAAACGAGTCATTCTAATTCTTATCCTGTCTTTCCTCTGAGGTTCAAGAGCTATGTAATGTCGTCAGACATTTAACTCTCGGGATCAGCAGTGGCGTTGATATAAACCTGGTTTATCCTGCAATGACATTACCCGTACTCTCGAAAACCATACAATTTTGAGTTGGCGACAACAACTTCACGGAAATCGAATGAATGGACGTCACTCTCGTTCTAGCTACAATGCCACTCTTCTGCACAAGGCTCTTCAGATCAGATCTCTTCACCGACTTGGGGAAGACACTTCGCCCTTTTTATAGGCGTGAATAGTTCTCAACAAAGACGAAACTCTCCTCAACTGCGTCAAGTCGACCAAGCCACCGGTAAAGCAGACATGCGAGTTTAACAAAGGAAATAAAGAAACAAGTAACATCGCCTATTCCTACATCGACAAAGTTTGCAACGTTTGCAGGGCCATTCATCCGGCTTTATTATAAAAGCACGCCGTTTTTGCCCCCCCCCCCTCCTAGTTTGTGTATGCTGTAACGGCTCCAGGCAATATGTAGGGATATACAAGCGTCGTGCAGGTTGCGCAAGACAGACGACCCGCAATCGCTGAGTGTGAACAACGTTATACACTTCAGTAGGCACCAATATAAAATACCGCTTCGGTTCGCTCTACGAGAGATTTTGACTTTCGAACGGGAACTGCCTGGTTTTGATTAGCGAATATCAGTTCGTGCACCACCCTTCAGCGCTTGAGGTCAATACACTGGACGGGTATTCTACACAGCCCTTCTTATGTGTACTTCTTTATATACCAGTTTATTTTTACTCTCGCACCCATGTTTAGTGCAAGCATGCATAATCTTCATCCCAGTTGCCTTCTGTGGGCGAGGCCAGTGTGTAGGGACTGCGTGATAATTAGGTCACAGCCGATGACGAGCGAACACTGGCGGCCATCGCGCATGTGCTATGAACAGGCTGGATGCTAGCACAGTCGTTCGTTCCACGTAATCAGCAGCACCCCCCATGCCCCCCGCAAAGATGTCTGCCACCTTGAAGTGACTGTAATTTTGTTCTATACCGACCGTTGTATTTGAATCAGATAACGTTCGCAAATAACGTTCGCAACTAAACTAGACGAACCGGTGCTCAGCAGTCGATTTATAAGCAAGCTGTTCACTTGAACAAAACAGTAACTATGGCAAGAATTCATACATACATACATACATACATACATACATACATACATACATACATACATACATACATACATACATACATACATACATACATACATACATACATGCATACATACATACATACATACATACATACATACATACATACATACATACATACATACATACGTACATACGTACATACATACATACATACATACATACATACATACATACATACATACATACATACATACATACATACATACATACATACATACATACATACATACATACATACATACATCTCCGGTAAATTGTATGGCGCTGCGCAACAATATATGCGTAGGTACCAGGCAAAATAACACTTGTAGGCATCGAAAACAAAACATACTAATCAAGTTAATGAAAAGGTGGCCCAGTGCCTCACTATCGACAAATGTCAATTCCACTGAGAATATTAATCACCCCAGAGGATGGCTGGACGTACGCGGCTGCTACCTATCTACGCATGCAAGGTGGCTGAAATCCGGAGAGCAATCGCTTCACAGCACAAGAAAAAAAACGAAGCAAAGGCAACGTGGCAAGTCCTATTATTACATGGAGGCAGGGACACGTATACTGCAGCATCCATGAAAGGCGGGCTTCCTAATATTGTTAATTCACGTCAAGCGCACAAAAGTTTTATGGTTGTTATTTTCTCTTTGTAGGAGCAAATGGTGTGCTTTCGTGTCCTTCTTTGTCATTTCTTTCTGCCCGGATGCGAACATATGATATACAATAAAACGGCGCTACCCGTATTAAAGTGACGCGATCCAAAAATAGCCGTCATAGCATTTGATTATGAAACGATGTTCAAATCATCCAGCTATTATGACGTTCAAATACTGGGCCCCGGAAGCGCACTTTATGAAAGTTGAAAGATGAAGATATTGTCCTGACATATGGAGACATACTGCTGTTTAGATATTTGATATCAATGAAGAGTGAGAAGCAAATTTCAAATGTTTGTTGAGAAATCGCTCATTGCGAAAAAAATTGATTTGGTCCTCTGAGCGCCTGGTATTTTTCAAGTTTTATGTTAATTTTGTTGTCCGCGTGATAATTTCGTCAGTGACGAAAGAAAGTTTTTGTTGGCGTGATACCACAGGTATTTGGCGTGATACCACATGTGAAAGTGTTTGTTGGCGTGACACCATTCCACCACTTTTACTATGAATGAATTAAACGCAACTTTCCAAATAACACACAGTCGACGTGCTGGTGAACTGCCCAATGACTCGGCAAGCAGTTAACAAGAAGGTAAATGAATAAATATTCTTGCGGAATTTCAGCTTGCTGTTTTCCCGTCTCTGCAGCTTGAGTGGAATCGGAGGTGCTCACGCATAGTAGAGTATTATTACGACCAGTGCCTGGGTTTACGAGGGAGTAGCGTTCTTTTCATTCTTAAACAAGTCTCCGAACGGCTGGCTACCTATGTTCGCCATGTGTTGTCCTTCCTAGACGGAACGTGAGGAGTTGTTTCGCCCAACGCCATAAGCGGTTTCACGAGACGACGGTAAGTGTTTACGCGGTAGCAACATCGGCCTTGGAAAAGACAGTAGCGGGAGGCACAAATCGCCCCGTTGATTCAGCGAGCAGTTTGGAGGACCCTTTGTAGCTTTGTTGTGGCGGCCTTTTCGATGTATGCTTTCGTGAGCTTGGGACCCTCGCCCAGCGGCACACACGCGACTAGGAAGAGCCACGTTGGTGCCACATTTAAGTGCAGTGGCCACGCCTCAATAGTGCACGTTGACTTGGCCATGTAAGCGCCTCACCTTCGCAGGTTGTGTGTGACACGTGATTAGACAGTGGCATCCGCCCGCGTTCCCCGATCTAGAGATCTGCGGAGAGCGTACCCTTTATAATGAGCCAACCGGCTCATTCGAGGGAGCTCGACAAGTGCAGGAGCTTGCCATGTACATAATCTAAATTAATGGTTTGTTAACTTCACCTTCCTCCTGCCTCCACCTCTTCATCCCGGATCTCCGGTGCCTGCAAAAGCTGGTTGCAACAATGGACAAATATCTATAAACGACAACTCAGGCCTCGGTGATCAGCGCGTGTTGCTGGAAATTAGTTGCGCTTTGTTTTGTTTTTGTTTATTTTTTTGTTTCGTTCCACACGTCACATTGCTTTCAATTGTCGTTATTTTCCCGTCTACTTCAACAGATTCTGCGCTTCCTGTTATAGCCAATGCCGATAATTTTGACGATAGCTCTTTATGAAGAGAGAGAGAATTTACCAGAAGGCAGAGAGGATGGCTTGAGCTAGTTCGCTATAGCCTGCTACTAAAGTAAGATCGTAGTCATGTTGTTATAAAGTGTTATAAGAGAATGCTTTCCCGTTTGTTATTTTTTACGCCTAAATGTCTTTGGTGCTTTACTCACGATCAGCGGCGACCACGTAGAGACGTCCTAATGCTTCCGAGTGGAAGCATTGCCATTTTACACCTCTTATCATAAAAAGTTGTGAGTTTACGGCCGTTGCGAAGAAATGAGCGATGGTATAGAGGACGCAATTTTTGATCGCGATGCGACCTGAAGCAGCGGTACTCTATCAGAGCGCTATATCAGCCATTATGGAAGGCGTCATCTCCTTCCATGTACCAGAAAATACGTTTTCACCTCTCCAGATGCGAAGATCATCGTCCCTTCTAAACCGCTGTACCCTAGTGGGCCTCCAATGTGAGTTTCATCCGCAACTGTAGATAAATCGGTCGTCAACAGATGCCGTATACACTAATCTTTTATATTCTACGAAAGGCTGAAACATGCATAGACAAGCATTTTATGAAGCTCCAAAAATGACGCTCTTGTGAGACCTCGGAAGCAGGCGTTGCCGGATTTCCCCTATAGGAGATCCGCAATGACATTATTTATTTTAAAAATTCCTTACAGGCCTCGTTAGAGTTCGCAACACCGTTGCATTATCGTAAAATTATTACTGCACTGTCAATGTTACTGCACTGAGTGGGCATGCGGCAGCAGCAGTGAAGATGGCGTTGCTTTAGCCCTTCCTGTTTTTCATACAGATACTGGCTGTCTCGTCTCTGGAATCAACGCCGCAGCCTGGCTGCTTTGTGCGTTCTTGGTCAACCCCGGTGACCAGCTGCTATCTTCAACGAGTCGACTATGCGCGGCCATGCATGGACTCGGCTCCACTGCGCACCTACACCGGAGGAACCACCGCATCACAGCCGCCAGGGGATTCGGACAGTATAAAGAGCCAGCGTGAACAAGCTGCCATCAGTGGGCATGTGGCAGCAGCAGTGAAGATTGCGTTGCTTAAGCCCTTCTTGTTTTTCATACAGGTTAGTTGTTCACCTTCCTTGCACTGTAAAAAAACGAGCAACCATTGTCTGCTGCTTGTACCATGCCCCCATGTGCTTTTGATGGTTTGCACTGACTGTGTTCATGCTATGTAATTGCTTATTATGTCTGGAGATATAGACCTTAACCCTGGGCCTCCTAAACCGGTAGCCGAGATTACCAATAGTGATGTACTGGAAGCTATAAAATCCCTCGCAGGTACAATGAAATCACGCCACGCCGAAGTAATGTCGTCGCTAAACGAAGTAAGAGCCAGCCAGAAATTGCTCGAAGATCGAGTAACAGATGTAACCGAGAGATTAGCAGCGGTTCAGAACAAGGTTTCCACCCTGGAACTCCTTACTGACGACGCCGACACTCGCCGCACAGTAGCTGAAATTGTCAACTGCGAAAATTTGGCTGTGCTGTCTCGGCTCGATGATTTAGAAGATGGGGCTCGGCGGGACAACTTGCTTTTTTACGGCTTTGACGATAGTCATTCAAATACATGGGCGTCAGCTGAAAAGAAAGTATGGAAGCTCTTGTCCACCACCTTTTCTGAACCAGTGCCCGCTGATGGCATTGCTCGGGCACGCAGATTAGGCTCCTTTGTCGAGAACAAGCGCCGACCTATAATTGTCAAGTTTGCGTTTTCCAAAACAAAAAACCGAATTTTATCTCAAAGTGCTAAACTTAAGGGCACCGATATCACAATCCAGGAAGACTTTTGTAAGGCCACTCGCTGCTCGCGCAAAAAGCTTCATGATTTTGGCAAGACTACAGGGAAACAGTACCGCTTGCGCTATAACAAGCTGTACGTCGGCAAACAATGTTATGCTTATTGCAGTGTAACCGATAGTGTCTGCGAAATTGGGACGTACAGTGCCCCTCTTTCCACTGGTGATACAGCCACCTCTCTGTTACCGCACCAAAACACTACCTAGCAACCCTCGGCTGTGCGGGCGAAATCCAAACGCGACTATTCTTTTCTGTTCACCAACATCAGAAGTTTGATTCCTAAACGTGATGAGTTATCGTCTGCGATTGACGCGTGCTCAGCTGATGTTGTTGTGCTCGCCGAAACTTGGCTGCATGAAGATGTGGATAATAAAGAACTGCTGAATTGCAAAAAAAGATTACACCATATACAGGCACGACAGAATTGAGCGGAAAGGAGGTGGAATTTTTATTGCGGTATCCGATGAGATTGCGTCCTATGACGTCGGCATTGCATCACATTTAGAATTTCTTTGTGTTTGTATCCAGATAAACTACGCAGATAAGTCAACTTGTTAAAGGACCTACTCGCATTACCCAGTCGTCTTCCAGCACCCTTGACCTTTTACTGACCCCTGTTCCCGAGTCTGTTTGATCTTTAACGCTTTTGCCTGCCTTGAGTGACCACTTAGTGGCCCATTTCACTATACCGTCATCCACTTCGCGCCCCGCTAAACAGTTTAAACAAATTAGAGACTACGTTAAAGCTGATTTCCAAGCCATAAATAGGGAACTGGAAGCTTTTATAGATTATTTCCTTCCTGAATTTCGGGAGCGTCCGCTCAATGTTAATTGGGCTTTATTTCGAAACAAGGTTCAATGGCTGACAGATAAGTACATACCGCTGAGCCAAATACCCTGTCCTAAACGCCAACCGTGGTACAACGTCTCACTAAAACGACTGCCTAATAAAAAAAAGCGCATTTTTCGCCGCTGTAGACTATCAAGTTCTGCTGAAAGTTGGGTGGCTTATGCGCGCATCGCATCAGAATATAAAAAAGCCCTTTCTCGTGCAAAAACCGAGTTTTATCAGCGAATTCTCCCATCCCTCTTATCGACTGATCCCCGCAAGTTCTGAAGCGCTGTTAATATGAGCAGATCTAAAGATGTAAAATTAAAAACACCGGATGGAACACTTGTTCCACAAGAGCAGTGCTGCGTGTTGCTCAACAATACGTTTTTTTATCTTTTACTAAAACCATTCCTACTTCTTTTCCTGTTAAAGAAAGCCTACATCTTGAGCCAATGAAACATATTTTTATTGACTGTGCTGTAATTTTCAAGCTGATACAGGGGGCTAAAACTTCTTCATCTTCTGGAATATATGGAATTAACTATAAGTTTCTGAAAAGTACCAAGTACACTCCTCATTGATCCTTTCCTATATTTTTTCACAGTCTTTACAGTGTTCCTTACTGTCCGACGACTGGAAGGGTGGAAAGGTGATTCCAGCGTAGAGGTCTGGTGAAGTTTTCTCCCCTTTTAACTATCGACCCATCTCTCTTACATCAATCCCATGCAAACTACTCGAACACATCATTTACACTAACTTGATGAGCTTTCTAAAATTTAATTTATTTTTTACAGTCTACCAACACGGTTTTTGCAAAAATCATTTGTGTGAAACCCAAATAATCACCTTTACTAATGATCTCTGTTCTTTGTTGGATCGTGCGTCAGTAGTCTATTGCATTTTCATTGATTTCGCGAAGGCATTTGACTGCGTCTCCCACCCACTACTACTTTACAAACTTAACAAACTGAGCATTGACCCTAACATTTTAAGGGGAATTGAATGTTTTCTGCAGAATTGCTTTCAATTTATAGCCGTTAATGATAACGAATCTCCTCACTGTCCTGTTACATCTAGTGTCCCTCAGGGATCAGTATTGAGGCCTCTTCTCTTCCTAATTTATAACATTGATCTTCCTGATACCATAACCTCATCAATACGTCTTTTTGCTGATTCTTTTGTTATATATAGAAATAAATGTGAACCTTCTGATCCCTCCCAACTTCAAACCGACCGTAACACAATTTCAGCCTGGTGCAACACCTGGCTAATGAAACTAAACGTCGACAAGTGCAAATATATGAGGTTAACTCGAACAATCAAGCACACCCCTGTAAACACATATTTCTTGAATGGCTCCCCTCTATTATCGGTTACCACCTACAAATGCCTGGGCGTTCAGATTTCAGATAACCTTTCGTGGCACTCGCACATTGAATATATTAGCAATAATGCGAACAGCACGCTCGGCTTCCTTCGACGAAATTTCTCTCGAGCTCCCACTTCATTAAAACTGCAGCTTTACAAAACACTTGTACGGCCGAATAATGAATATGCCTCTTCTGTATGGGATCCACATTCTGCCAATCTTGTCTCCAGACTTGAAGCTATCTAAAATCGGGCTGCTCGTTTCATTCTCTCTGATTATTCTTGGTCATCCAGTGTAACTAACATGAAATAAGTAGTACAACTACCTGATCTCTCAACCCGTCGAATGATATCCTGCCTACGTGTTTTCCATAAAATATTTTACACCAATCAGGCCTTAAAACAATCCCTTTTTTCAGTTCCATCATACGTGTCATTCCGCATTGATCATCCGTTAAAATTTGGTGTGCCAAACTGCCGAACAAACCTCTACCTGAACTCGTTTGTCCCAACGACCAGTGTGCAGTGGAATCACCTTCCAGCCTCCATCGTCTCCATCAGCGACGCTGCGCACTTCAGGTCCACTGTCAGCAATCACTTTTTGTAACCACCCCGCTGTTGTCTTTTCTTTTGATTGTTTAATATTGTACCCCTCCTCTCTGTAACGCCTTACGGCATTGAGAGTAAATAAATGAAATGAAATGAAATTAGCGAGTGGGCAGGAAAGTCTGGTGGAAGAAGCTGAGCTCTGCGTGCATCTCAGGGTGTGCACATGGTACATGCCTACAGCGCCAAGCTGCAGCTGAGAGCGAAGAAGCGTGCATAATACGTTGTTACCGTTGAACGAGCTCCTCTCTTCACACCCGCATAAGGGGGAAGGCCTGGGATTGCGGTGGCCTATTCGTATTTTTCGAATTAACAATGAAGCATCTTTGTACATACGGGCACGAAGTTCCTAGCCAGACACACTGCAATAATAGCCCCACTTTGTTTGAGGCGATACGAATCAGCTATATCCTCTTAAATGAGCGATACGCATAACGCTCGGGACAATTTTTCAGCAGACTGAGAGCCCTGGAAGATGCGGCAATCGAGACGCCATGGTCTGTGAATCATTGGCGTCTGCGCTGGCATGTGGAGAGAAAGAGGGCATAACTGGGTTGTGGTCAACAATGTACACTGATGTCGGTGGCAATGACATTACCCCGGTGTCGTGAACGTAGGTAATGAGACCGCATGATGCGTACACGTGATCAATTCTGCTGCTCGACGCTGCTTGACGCCAAGTATAGGTACAAATGCTAGCATGTACACTTTCATTAAAGTCGCTCAATGTCAATCGCTGCACTAGACATTCGAGTTCTCTGGCGTTCCAGTTTGACCGGCTGTGACCCGGACATCGAACGTCCGCGTGTGAGTCTAAGACACAATTAAAGTCACTAGGAGTACCACATGTTGGGAATTCAAAACGAACGCATGAAGATATTGAAAGAACACTTTAGAGTACACAGACGCTGATGGGGCGTGCACGCCAACGAATTTTATACGTAAAAAAAACGATGCAGTCGAACGCCAGCACGCATCCAAAGGCATTGAAATAAACATGATGGTCACGTAAAAGACTTTGGTTGAATGTAATGACTCCAACGCCGGTCGAACGCGTGCTGGCGTACGAAAATTGACAGATTCCACGTACAGTGGGAAACGATGATATGCGAAGAACGAATGAGAAATGTCGATATGTCACTTTAAAATGAGCACAACGTTACGAGGTTGAGGTAAATGATGCATCCATGACTTCCGTGTCATGATTATCATGTTAGGATGTGTCGTTGTCCTTCGTCATCTAATAACGTCACGTGATGCTACTTTTAGTATGTACCACGGGATCGCTTGATTGATTGATATGTGAGGTTTAACGTCCCAAAACCACTATTTGATTATGAGAGACGCCGTAGTGGAGGGCTCCGGAAATTTCGACCACCTGGGGTTCTTTAACGTGCACCCAAGTCTAAGCAAACGGGCCTACAACATTTCCGCCTCCATCAGAATTGCAGCCGCCGCAGCCGGGATTCGAACCCACGACCTCCGGTCAGCAGCCGAGTACCTTAGCCACTAGACCACCGTGGTGGGGCCCCGGGCACGCTATGAGCGTGATATGTTAAAACGTTCTTACATGACACGCGTGGCAGGGTTATATTTGCGCCAGTCATATATTTCGTCATACACTGACGTCACGTAACACCAAATTTGGTCTACGTGGAGCAAGCGAAACGGCCCTGAGCGCATCATGAAGGGCCCAATATACTCCAGAGCAGCGTTGACACGCGCGCACGCTGAGCACAGAGACGCTACGTTAGCAAAACCTGAGCACTTCATTGTCTGACGCAAGGTGTGACCAGCATCCGTCGGATCGACCCTATGGCAACTGGCGTGACATGCGACATACTGCATTTAGTGCCGATGTCATAGAGTAACTTTACTCTGTGCTGATGCGTTACCCAGATAACACTGCGTCTCCCTATTTTCGGGATGGAGGTACGCCGGACGCGCTCAAACGCAACGCAGCGCGGCACGCACCTGCGAGTATATGGCACGACCGGCGCCTGGTGTGGCAACGCCGGCGTGACGCGACGAGATGAACTCCGGCGGCCACGCACACCACGTCATGTCGAAGTGTATTGGCGCCTTCATGGGGGCATGTAGTCATGGTCTCACATGACACGCATCTCATGATTATATGTTTGCGTCAGTCCTATACTTTCGTCATCCAGTGGCGTCACGTGATACCAAATTTGGCATATGTGAAGCTAGCGAAAGGCCGCTAACGCATTATGAGCGTGGAATGTAGTCATGTTGTTACATGACACGCATCTCATGATTATCATGTTTGCACCAGTCGAATACCTTCGTTATCCATTCATATACTGTAATACCAATTTTGGTATATGTGACGCTAACGAATTGGCCGTGAAAGCATCATGACCGTGGCATGTAGTCATGTTGTTACATGACATGCATGTCATGATCTTCATGTTAAGGTGTGTCGACTGTGTTTGCCAAGCAATCATGTTATACCGTACCAGTTTCGCAACATGCCATGCGAACGAAACTACCACAAGAGCTGCAGGACCATGAAATGTAAATCATGAAATTCATGTCATACATGTCAAGATTTTCATGTTATATGACTAAACTAATATGTTTTTCATACAGTCGTGTTATGCCATATCAACTTTGGCATCAATACCATTATCGAAACGCCCGGGAGAGCTGAAAGTTGTAGGCGGCTAGATAGATAAATACGCCCAAAGTTGCTGAAGTTCGCTAAGAAATGCTTCGCTTTTAAAAGAAACAATCAACAGTAAACGTTCGCTTGATAGTAATTACGTCAGAGAGCTTAAACAAATTTGTTTTTTGCACGAACAGTAAGTAACAGGCCACCGAACACGCGAAAGCCAATACTTCAGCCTGTTTTCACGGGTTGCGGAATCCATGAACGTAAAGGTTGGAAATTCTAGAGTTTGAGCCATGGCGAAAAGTATACTCCGATATGAAAACACTAAAAAAATGGCAGCACATCCAAGGAGTGAATGATGGAGTGTGGGGCGAAGCATCCGTCCATCCATTCGTTCTTGCTTCCGTCCGTCCATGCGTGCGTCAGTGTGGCCGTCCGTGCATCCATCCGCCCGTTCGTGCGTGCGTCTGTTCGTGTGTCCGCACGTCCATCTGTGCGTCCGTCCCTGCGTTCGTCCATGCATCCACTCCTGCGTCCGTCCATGCGTCTATTCGTCCGTGCAGCCATCCGTGCTTCCGTCCATGCATCTGTCTGTGTGTACGTTTGTCCACCTATTCAACGCTCCAAGTAGAACCATCTCGCATCTTTTTATGATATATTCCTCATACAGAAGCACCGCTATCCTGCGGATATTCCAAAGACTGAACGAGCAGCGATCTTTTCTGGGAGCTTCTAAGTCAATCGATATCCAGTGGTGCCTGGTGCCCGGGTTCTTGAGCCAGGACGGTACAAAGGCGTTTCCACTGTCCTGGCTTATGGCGCTGGGGCTGGTGTCTTCGTTAATTTGTAGATGCGTCTCATTTGTGCTGCTGCTTGAAGCCCCGTAGATGCAGGCGTCGTCGTCTTGTGATATAGTCTCCCCGATTACATCTGAACTAGTAGTCGACTGAGCAGCCACGTGAGAAGCGTCAGATGTATATTTCCATCTGAGAAGCCTTCCTCACTACGTGCTTTGTCTGGCGAGGGCTCAGTTTATGGTTCTTCAGAGTTGGCCACCGGATGCGGGGAACTTGAGTTTTCAGAACCTCGAATCACCAGGTCCGCAATCGTTGGGGGCGCAGTGGGCGCCTGGTGCAGCGTCGTGATTTGCGCACCTTGGTCACGGTCAATTACTGCGGCTCGTGTTGATGAACCGTCTCACCTGTTCTCAGACGGCTTTCCTGGCTGAAGTAGAGGAAAATCCCTGGATGCCGCCTCCGAGTAGGACTGTTTCATTGTTGAAGCGACAGTGGCATGTGGGGGGCCACAGCGGAGGCACGGCCGTGAACAGCCCTTGCCTTCATGGCCATAGGCTCCACACCAACCACACAAGGGTGTGGTGAATTTCGCACGAAAGTCACCACTATCACTTGATCGACGGCACACCTGTTGTATTCCTTTAGAGTCGTAGTTCACACGGTGGCCAGTCGCTTTGAGATAGTTGGGAGCAGGTGACGACGCCTTCATTTCCATGCGGAGATATCGCGTCCCAGTGGTCTCGGTTAGGCGTGATACCATGAGTCTTCCGGTGATATTGAACACTTTCCCGTAGGGGAAGGTGCTTGTGCGAGGACTTCGCTGGGGACGTGGCACAATAAGATCAGGACAGTTATCTGGATGTCTTGTGGTCCCAGAGGTACAATGGGGACGTGCTCTCCTCGGATGGTGAGGTGCGAGGCGTCCACGATTTGAGCCAGGGCGGCTTCGCTGTTCACGCTAACTTGATAATTACGGCCTCCAAAGTGCTGGATACAGTATACTTCTTTGATTCCTACTATTGAAGATATTGCGTCAACGACGTCTTCTGGACTTTCTTCCTCATGAACAACGACATCGAAGGCTAATGCCATCTTCAGTGGCTGGCTTGCCATGATGGGCGCCCACCAGCCCATGGACACCCTTAAGCGTTATATACAGCGTTATATAAAGCGTTATATACAGCAAGCTGGTAAATACCGCGAAAATAACTTATTTGTGTATGCGGTGATGTACACTGCAAAAATTGTACAAAGACAGAACATTCATGAACATCGGGATGAGTAAACTTATATAAACAGTAGGCTATATGCACAAACAAGGGGGAGGGGTGGGGGTCAATTACAGTGCCTGGCACTCGTTTAAGAGAATTTTATTTCCGGATATATTTTACACAGCTTATGTGCACACAGAAAAATGGACAATGGTGATCAATGCGCACGTACAGTGCAAGCTGTTACATACAGCGAAAACAACTTATTGCGTATGCAATGACATACAATGCGAAAATTGTACAACAAAGACAGGACATTCATGACATTGCGATGATTAAACTTAAATAAACTGTAAGGCTACATGAACAAACTAGGGGGGGGGGGTCATTCACAGTGAAGGATGATGTTTTGCATTCACCTGCGGGGACAGTTTGCTCTCGCGCTTAAGAAGAATATTGCACAAAAAGGACATGTTTCTAAAGAAGAAAAGTAAAATACTCACTGTAATGTCACAGCTGTACAAGCTCTAGCCCACCTCCTCAATAGGCGAGGAAAGGCATAGACATTGTTGTTTTTTTACGATAATGAATCGCGTAGACTAGGGTCTGAGGAAAGCCTCCTCTCCCAGCATGACTAGTTCTGCGTTAAATGCATCAATTCAACGCTACACTTTGATCTGAGCCCTTCAATGATGCTGCGTTAGCATCGCCGTACAACTTGCTGAATGCACAGCAATCTTAATGTGGTGGCTGGGTTGGTACTTGAAAACATTGTCGATCAAAAATAAAACATTACACAAATCTGAGGACCAACAAGAATCCGTAAGTATTAGCTGGTGTGTTCCTTTACTTGAATGTACATACATAGGTAGTTCTAAATACTTAAGTGTTTCTTAAGCCGCTCTTAAAATGCGGCGCCATGGACAAAATAAGTGTGGCCGAAGGCCATCGTCTTTCGATATGCAGATACGTGGCAAATTTTTATTTCGATGGGAAATTTAGGGTCACTCGGCTGATTTTCATCGTCACCGTCATGTCCTGGATATATTATTTAGATGCATAACAGCTCTGTGACTAGCCTGTGTAACGCTGTCCCTCCATTCGCACCACTCCCCTAGCCACAGCTGTCGAAGCAGTGCCAAGTAGCCCACGCCCTCCTAGCAGTGCGTGGGGATGTCTCTCTTCTTCACCTGCTGTGCGCTCGCCGCGTGTCAGCTCTCTCTCGTTTCACCCTCTCCACCGCTCGCAACGCTCGAACCCACTTCTCACGTGGCATTAGATCACCCGCGCCACTTCTCTCCATCCGTCGGCGAGAAGACGCGAGCCGGCTGGTGGGCGCGCGTCGAAAATCTCGTGGCGCCGACAATGTGGACAGCGCGCTGCTGCTTGCCGTGCGATGACGCCGACGGGTGAGAAGCCATCGCGGCATTCTTTCCGATATTGTGTGCGTACCTTTTCTGGCTGTCGCCGGCACTGCGGGAGTTAGAGAAGCATATCACGTTCGCAAATGGCGACGTCAACACCGACAACGCGTGAGCCCGGGAAGCCGAACGCAAGCGTCGGCTGTGGAGACTAGCGACACTGACGAGGCGCCAGTCAAGAACACCGATCGTGTTCGTTCAAGAATACAAACAGCGCGTGGGTAACACCGACAAGACGTGAGCCAAGGAAGCCGAGCTCACGCGTCTTCAATGCGTCCCGCCTCCCCTGTCTGCGTTTTAAACAAATGTTTACTCGACAAGACGCTAAACCGAGTTTCGCTTCAAACCATTCTCTTAGCACCCACGTCGACTCCACTTTCAACCGTGTCTACGCCATGCACACCTCTGCTGCTTCGCATCGATTGGGTTCCCTTCGGGGTGATGGTTCATACTTTTCTCGTATTTTATTAAAAGCGAAAAGAAAAAATAATTTAGAAGAAAAACTCCAGGGCAACCCCCGGGGATTCGAACCATCGAACCTCGCTCCTCAGCGCGATGCTTTAAAGGGGCCCTGAAACACTTTTTCTAGTAACCATGGAATGAACTCACTGGAAGAACTTATCGCCTTACGAATTCAACGCCACAAAAAATTTAAGAATTCGTCCAGTGTGAGTCGAAATCCAAAGATGTCTCGCATGCTGCAAGTGCATTCACTCGTCTCTCGTCCCGACGAAAGCGCTAGAAGCTAAGGAGGGATAAATGGGAGGGGCAAAGAAAATACGTCACCCACCCCTCGTGACCTCGAGCACTTTTCTCTTAAATGCGAAGCATTTCTTAGCGAACTTCAGTGACTTTGCGCCTATCTATCTATCTATCTATCTATCTATTTATCTATCTATCTATCTATCTATCGATCATCTATCTATCTATCTAGCCGCCTACGACTTTTTGCTCTCCCGGCCGTTTCGATAAAGGTACCGATACCAATCTTGGTATGGCGTAACATGACTGAATGGAAAACATATTTGACTAGTCATAGCATGAAAATTGTGACATGTATGTCATGAATGTCATGGTTTACATTTAATGTTTTTGAAGCTCTTGCGATGGTTTCGTTCACATGGCATGTTGCAAAACTCGTATGGTATGGTATGATTGCATGGCGAACACAAGCGGCGGACCCTAACATAAAAATCAAGATATGCGTGTCATGTAACAACATGACTACATGCCACGCACATGATGCGCTCGTGGCAATTTCGCTTGCGTCACATATACCCAATCGGGTTTAAAGTGACGCGAATTGATGACGAAGGTATGTGACTGGTGTAAACATGATAATCAAGAGATCCGTGTCATGTAACAACATGACAATATGCCACGCTCATTATGCGCTGGCGGCCGTTTCACTAGCTTCACTTGTACCAAATTTGGTATTACGGGACGTGAATGAATGGCGAAGGTATAATACTGGTGCAAACATAATAAACTTGAGATGCATGTCATCTAACAAGTCTTCCTGCTGCGCTCATGATGCGCTCGAGGCCGTTTCGCTAGCTTCACATGTACCAAACTAAGGATTGCGCGACGAGAACGGACGACATAGTTAAATGACACATACAAACATGATAATCACGACATGCGTGTCATCTAACAACATGACTACATGCCACACTGATGATGCGCTCGCGACCGTTTCGCTTGCTCAACATGTGCCAAATTTGCTATTACATGACGCCAATGAATCACCAAGGTATGTGACTGGTGCAAACATGAGAATCATGAGATGGGTGTCATGTGAGAGAGAGAGAACACAACTTTATTGTCGTCAGACTTAAGGAGGTAGGTGACCCGCCAGGTTGGACCTGATGGCCACCTCCTCTGCCCTTTGTACGGCCTGGAGCTGAACGGCCAGGCTGGTGGAGGTCAGAACTGCCTCCCACCCTTCTGGCGAGGGAGCGGCTAGGAGATCGAGAGAGGGGGGATCTTCCCTGCAGGCCCAGAGAATGTGATTAAGTGTGGCTATTGAGCCACAATGCGAGCAATGCGGATCAATCGAGTCGGGGTATATACGTGCATAAATGTATGGGCACGGAAATGAATGTGTTTGCAAGCGGCGCCAGATAACCTCCTGGCGCTTAGTTAGCTTATGGTGCGGGGGTGGTTTTGTCTGCCTCGAAAGACGGTAATATTGTGTGATGTCATGGTAGGATGTCAAGGCTTCACCAGGGTTTTCCAAATCAGAGGCGGGTACCACCGCTCGGCTGACGAATCCTCGAGCATATAGGTGGGCCGCCTCGTTCCCTGGGTTCCCCGCGTGAGCCGGCACCCATACCAGCGCAATGGAGGATAGTGCGTCTTCCTCAGCATCTGTAAGGAGACTGGGCAATAGTAAACGCAGAGTTGTGGGGGCCACAATGCCACGTGCGAAGTTGGATATAGCAGCCTTTGAGTCACTGAGTATAGTGGTGAATCCGGATGCTGCTGCTAGCGCTATCGCCGCTTCCTCAGCTTCTGTCGTATTAAGCACACGGACAGAAGCAGCCGCTTTAATTTGAGGTGAATTGGCGTTGTTGCCGGGGAGAGTGATTACGCTTATTGCATATGCTTTAGTAAACTCTCGGTATTGGGCGGCGTCAACGTACGCAACGGTTGGGTTGGACGCGTACGTTTTTTGCAAGAATTTGGCCCTCGCTTTCCTTCTACCGTCGTGATGGCTGGCCAACATGTTCTTTGGCAGTGGTTTTATGAGGAATTTCTTTCTGATGTTGGGGGGGATGACAGCCGGATCGTTACCCGTAGGAGATACCACATGGTCAATGTTAGCAAGGATCCAACGCCCCGTCCTGCTTCCCTGTAATCGGTGAATTTGCGCCGTAAGATGCGCTTCAAGAAGTTCTTCTAAGGTGTTATGCAGCCCAAGACTGAGGAGGTGCTCTGTCGATGTGTTTCGGGGGAGACCCAATGCCACCTTATACGCTTTGCGTAAGAGCCGATTTAGTTGGGCTCGCTCAGATTGAAGGAGGTGCAAATAAGGGAGGGCGTACGTGAAGCGCGACAAAACGAAGGCTTGAATTATCTGTAGCAGTTCTTTCTCCTTCATGCCTCGATTGCGAGCGCTCACTCGAGATATAAGATGGGCCGTCTGGTTCACGGTTACGGTGAGACGGTCTAGCGTAATGTTGTTGTGGTGGTTTGTTTGCACAATGAGTCCGAGTACTCTCATGTGGGCCACCTGCTTAATTGGCGTGTCATTGACATACACGTTAATACTAGGAAGTGGAGTCTTAATTTTGCGGCGATCTGGAGGTCGCAGTAATAGTAGCTCCGATTTGCTCTGGGAACACTCCAAACCCGCTTCTGACACGTGCTGAACGACTACGTCGGTTGCTCTTTGAAGAGTCTCCTCGATTTGACCATCGGATCCCACCGTCGTCCAGAGCGTGATGTCATCTGCGTAGAGGGTGTATCGCAGGCCGGGTATCGTGTCAAGTTTGGGAGGTAGTGACCTCATAGCGAGGTTGAAAAGGAAAGGGGACAAAACAGCTCCCTGCGGGGTGCCGCGATCACCGAGTGTGATGAGCTTAGAACGAAGGTCACCCACTGAGAGTTCAACCGTTCGATTAGATAAGAAAGCACGGACGTAGTTAAATATGCGTTCCCCGGATCGTAGTTCGGACAGACTGCCTAAAATGGCACTATGCTTCACGTTGTCAAATGCTTTGTGAAGGTCCAGACCGAGCAAAGCCTTGGTACTAGTGCCACTCTCAGGTCGTAGGAGATCGTGATGCAACTGGATGAGCGCATCCTGAGTGGATAGATGGGCCCTGAAGCCCAGCATTGTGGGGGGAAGTAGGCGGTGCTCTTCCGCGAAATTTTGCAAGCGACAGAGGACAACATGCTCCATTAGTTTGCCCAGGCAGGAGGTCAACGAGATTGGACGAAGATTCTCCAGGTCGAGTTTCTTGCCCGGTTTCGGTATAAACGCGACCCTTGCGTGTTTCCATTCTGATGGCAAATGGCCGGACCTCCAGCACTCATTCATATATTCAGTAATGGCCCCTACCGACTTTGGATCGAGGTTGCGCAGCGTCTTATTTGTCACCCCGTCAGGACCGGGTGCCGATGTTGTACGCAGTTTATGTAGCGCTATGCAAACCTCACTTTCCGAAATGTCGGCGTCCAACTGTTCGTTGGCTGTTCCAGTGTATTCAGGCAACTGCTCTGTGCTGTTCTGTTTCTGAGATGTGTTGATGTAGCGGGTGATGAGCTCCTCCAGCAGCTCTTCGTTGGTGCCCGGGTATTGATGGACAATTCGCGCGAGCTGTTTGCGTGCGGCCGACTTGGAGCTACCAGGGTCCAGCAGGTGTCGCAGAAGATGCCACGTTTTCTTGCAGCCCATCTGGCCATTGAGGCTGCCGCAAAGTTGGCCCCACTGTTGGCGTGTTAGCACAGCGGTGTGGGCTTCTAATTCACGTTCGAGCCTCGAGATGCGGCGGCGGAGCCTTGTGTTGTGACGTTGGCGCCGCCACCTACGCATGAGGCTTTCATGCGCCTCCCACATATGTAGAAGGCGTGAATCTGTTGATGGCTGTTCCGGAGTTACGTCTGCTTGGTATGTTGTAGCGTCCACATCTCGACTCAAAGAAAGTATCCATTCGTTCAAGTCCAATACCGAATCGGGTGCCGTTTCTTTGCGCAGTTGGCGGAATTTATCCCAGTCTGTAATGCGAGCTGTGGCTCGTTTTTTTACATTGCTTGTGGTTAACTCAATGGTTACCGCTAGAATGAAATGGTCACTTCCTACGGTGTGACCTGTGTTTTGCCAACGGGCACCCTCCGTGTTTTTGCAAAGGGAGAGGTCTGGGGTAGTATCTCGACATACGCTGTTCCCGATTCGCGTCGATTGCTCCGGATCATTGAGGATACTGAAACCTAGGTCGTGTATGATGCTCCATAATCGGCGACCCTTGGGGTTGGATTTCGGGTATCCCCATTCGGGATGTTTTGCGTTAAAATCGCCTAGTACGAGCAGCTTTGCATCCTTCGCCAGATTTGTTGCTTTCCGAAAGATGTAAGGTAGATCCGCAGCTGTATCTCTTGGAGGGCTGTATATATTTAAAATGAAGAGTGGCTTGTCTCCTCGTCTTTTTGGTATAATTTCCACCAGTGTGTGATGAATACTCGTACCCTCAATTTCATGTTGAATGGCTGTGACATTCTTGTGTACTAAGATGGCAGTGTGGCATTGTGCGCTCGCGGATATGTCTATTTTCTGATTATATGATGCGTATCCGGGCAGTTGAGCGGCAGTGTTCGTTTCTTGTAAAACTATGATGTCCGGCGAACATTCCCCATTTGGTGCATGGTTTTGAATATGCTGGATATGTTGCTGCAGATGGCCCTTCTTATTGCGGAAGCTCCTGCAGTTCCACTGCCAGACGGTGAGCGTGTGGAGAGCCGCCATGACTATGTTATTGGCGTAGGGGCCGGTGTTTGCCGGCTATTGGATGGTGTGCGGTGGATGGCCAACTGCACACTGAAGTCGGCCAGTGCAGCTTCGGTCGAGCTCTTTAACACGGCGAATGAGGTGGTTGTTTCCCGGATGGTTTGGTGGATCGCATTAAAGCGCGTTTCTATTTCAGCGTTCAGATCGGATTTCAGCGTTGAGATGGCTGCCGTGACTGCCGTCGTTACTTTTGTAGTGATGTCGGCGTCTGCGTGGAGTGAAGCTGTGGGTGTAGCTGCCTTGCGTTTATTAGCGTTCTGAAGTTGAGGAACTGGCGATAACGCCGGGTTTGGTGCCAGGGGGTTCGGATGTGCGTCTTGTGTTTCGGATGATGTGGGTGTAGTTTGTTTGTCGATACTGAGTGCTCTATCTATTTTGGCTTCTAGAGACTGGATGTAGCTAGTCAATTTAGCTATCTGGGACTGCTGGGCCGAGATTTGAGCCTTAAGGGCAGAATTCTCCTTTGCCAACTCCCTCACCTGTGAATCGGAAAATAGTAGTGATGCCGGGGCGCCCCGCTGCCAGGCCACCGACTTGGACGCTTCTCCGGGACCTCGACTGGATGAACGAGACACCGATGGGCTGCGCCTGGCTGATTTGGACCTTGAGTGAGATGAGGGCCTGCTGTCTCGTCGTTGGGCTGAGCGTGACCTCGGGCGCCTGCTGTGGGATCGACACCTGCTGCCACGTCGTTTAGCTGAACGAGACCCTGAGCGCCGGGTGTGGGATGGGGACCTGCTCTCTCGGCGCTGCTGCTGGTTGCTGCTGTTCCCGAGTGGTGGGAGAGATGCAGAATGGTCTCGAGATGATGGGGAGCGTCTGCTGGAGGAGCCACTGTGAGATGGGTTGCGATGGATGTTCGACGAAGGTTCTTGCGCTTCTTGCTTCGATTGCGGGGTGGGTGGCGCCTTCTTGATAAAGCGATACTTGCAGTTTGAGCTGCCGGTGTTGTGTGCACCATTGCAGACGATGCAGCGTGGCGTGCATGCGGGTGTTTCGCCCTGTCCTGGTGTGGGGTGTTCCTCTCCGCAACGGCGGCACCGCTGCTTGCGTGGCATCGGGCAAACATCCGTGCGGTGACCAACCTTGCGGCAGTTAAAACACGATTCCACCCTGTTGTAGAACGGGTACAGCCTGATGTCGGTTCCGTGGTAGAATATCCACTTTGGAAGGTTTGGCGTCATTAGTGCAACCACGACGTGCCTAGTTTGGCCCAAGCGTCTTCCACTCACGATAGGAATGGTGGGGTTGCTGGCTTGTAGGTCTGCCAAAATCTCTTCGTCTGAGAAGTCATCGTATGCATGGAACATGATGCCTCGTATGGCGTCGTCTGGAGGGGGGGCGTAGACATGGAGCTCGATAGTAGCAGCGCCGATGGTAATCGACTTCACTCGAAGGTAGGCTTGGGCGCGTTGCGAGTCGATCACGCTCAAGGTAAAGGTATTATTGGTGGGGTGCGTCCGAAGGCGATCCCGACTTGCTGGTGGCTGATCTGGCAGTGAAGCTGCCTTGAGCAGGGCGTCGTGCAATTGCCACGGCGGCACTTTCGTCAAGTCGATGGGCGTTCTTGGACGTCCTACTATATGAATGGAGTCTTGCGGCAATCGGGGGAGTGGTGCCCGCCGACGTAACCGAGGCGGACGTGACTTGACCTGGGGTTGGCGTTCCGGCACAGCGGCGCGGGCATTCTCCGACGTACACGGTTGAAGAACGGGCTTGCCTTGGTTTTGAAGTTCCCGTCGGCGTCGTTCCTGGGCACGATAGCCGGGCGATTGCCAGGAATCGTCGGACCACTCCTCTTCAGAGATGGTATGACCTTCTACGACGCACTCCATTCCGGTGGGCGGCTGGGCACGACGATGTGAGTAGCGTGAGACGCTGCACCAGGCTTAGGCAAGGAGCCGGACGCGCGCTGAGCCAGCTAGGCTCAGGGCGGCGAGCGGCGTTGGTCGGGTCAGCAGATGCTCCTGGGAGAATCTTGATAAATCCAGTGCAGAGAGTGATATCCGCGCGTTCCCAATAACCTCATGCACCCACTCATACATAAACTATTGGTCAGTAAGCACGCGTCGCAGCGAAAATGCCGAAAGGCTCGGGAGACGATGTACAGTGCGTCCTACTGCTCCGAGCGTCTCCTGCAACCTCCGGGTGTCATGTGAGAAATAGGGTCATGCCACAGTCAAGGCGTTAATACACTTCGACATGACGCGGGGTGCGTGCTCACCGGCGTTCGTTTCGTCGCGTCACGTTGGCTTTGCCACACCAGGTGCCAGTCCACCCATTTACTCCCAGGCGCGCGTCGCGCTGCGTTGCTTTGACGCATGCGCATTTCAGTGCATCCGGCGCCCCTTCATCACAAAAAGGGGGAGACGCAGTGTTTTCTGAGTCACGCATCAGCGCGAAATGCAGCGTGCCGCATTTCGCGCCGGTTGTCGACAGACTCTGGTCGCGCCTAGCGTTAGACTATAGAGTGCTCGCGTTTCGCTAACGTAGCGTCGTTTTGCCCTGCGTGCGCGCGCGTCAACGCTACATTAATGTATATTGGGCCCTTCATGCATGATGCGCTCGTGGCCGTTTTTCTACTTCCACATAAAGCAAATTTTGTGTTGCGTGACGTCAGTATATGACGATATATATGACTGGCGCAAGCACAATAATCGCAAAACGCGTGTCATTTAAGAACATGACAACATACCACGCTTATAGCGTGCTCGTGGCCTTTTCGCTCGGTGCACATTTACTAAATTTGGTATCACGTGACGTGAATAGATGAGGAAGGTAAACGACGCATCTAAGCATGATATTCATGACACGGAAGTCATGTGCGGCATCATTTATCTCCACGTCGTAACGATGTGTTGATTTTAAAGTCACATATCAGCATTTCTCATTCGTGCTTCGCATGTCATCGATTCCCACTGTGCGTGCGATCTGCAAATGTCCTTTCGAATGGTAATGTTGGTGGCTTAACCGGCTGCAGTGGGCCGGCCAATGGCGTGGTAGGTTGTTTGTGGCGTTGGCAGACATCACAACTTGAGACGTAGTGCTTGGTGGTCTTCCAGAGTCGAGGCTAGTGAAAACGTTGTCGGATAAGGTGAAGCGTTCGGGTAAATCCAAGGTGCCCAGACGTAATGTCATCGTGCATGGCTTGGAATACCGCAAGACGCAGGCATTCTGGCACGACGAGGAGTAGTGTGATACGATGGCTGGAGTAAATCTTGCGATATAGTAGGGCGTCATGAATCACGAATGGCGTGGCGCGCTTAGAGCTACGAGCCACATCAATCATTGGTTTCAGCGAAGGGCCACGCTGTTGCTCGTGACGGAAGACGTCCAAATTTGGGAGGTTACATGAGATTGCAGCCAGGTAGTTATTGAAATCAGCATCATCAGCATCCACAGTCGGAGACGGAAGACGAGATAAGCAGTCGGCATCTGCGTGACATCGACCACTCTTGTAGGTCACAGAATAATTATATTCTTGAAGCCGTAAGGCCCAACGAGCCAACCCGCCAGTTGGGTCGCGTAGTACGACGAGCCAACAAAGAGATTGATTATCTGTGACAATCTTGAGTTGCCGGCCGTACAAATAAGGTGTGAACTTTTGGACGGCGAAAACAACCGCAAGACATTCCTGTTCGGTGACCGTATACTTCCTCTCCGCCTTAGTGAAAGTACGACTTGCATACGCCACGACATGCTGGTGGCTGGCGGGATACTGCACAAGCACGGCACCAACACCGATACCACTTACATCTGTATGCAGTTCTGTGAGTGCCTCCCAGTCGAATTGGCGCAAGAGGGGCCCGGAAGTAAGCAAATACTTCAGCTGCTCGATAGCAGTCTCACACTCAACGGTCCATCAGAATGGGGCGTTTTTGCGGAGCAACTCCCTCAGAGGATGAGCAAGCTGGGCGAAGTCTGATAAACCAGCGAAAATAAGAACACAGTCCCACGAAGCTACGGAGATTCTTCACAGACGTTGGTTGCTTGAAGTCTCGGACAGCATTGACTTTTTGCGGGTCTGGCCGTATACCGTCCCTGTCGATTAGATATCCGAGCACAAGGGCTTGACGCTCACAAAAATGACACCTATTTGCGTTTAAAACCAGACCAGCTTGTTTGACGCTATATAAAACAATGCTTAGCCGATGGTTGTGCTCGTGGAATGTCTTACCAAAATCATCACATCATCGAGATAACACATACATATCTCCCATTTTAGACCGCGAAGGATCGAGTCCAAGATTCGCTCGAAAATAGCTGGGGCATTACATAGGCCAATTGGCATAACGTTAAATTCAAGTAACCCGTCAGGCGTGACAAAAGCAGTCTTCTCTTTGTCAGACGGATGCATTGGTATTTGCCAGTATCCAGACCTTAGGTCGATGGACGAAAAGTATGCAGCCGAGGGCAGGCAATCAACAGAATCATCGATGCGTGGTAGCAGATACACGTCTTTTGTTGGGACGGCATTGAGACGGTGGTAGTCTACACAAAATCGCCAAGAGTTGTCTTTTTTTAACAATATAACAGGAGCTGCCCAGAGACTGCTTGACTCTTGAATAGCGCCTTTCTGCAGCATGTCGTTGACCTGACCGCCGATCACTTGCCTCTCTGACGGGGATACGCGATAGGGTTTCTGGCGTATCGGTGTAGCATCTCCCGTATTGATGCGGTGGTGCATACGGGATTCAGGCAACATGAAACAAGGCTTGTCTTTAGCGAAATCGGACTCCCGTGTAGCGTGTGAGCCCCTCGTCGAGGACATCCTGCTCGGAAGAAGGCAACGACTTATCGATCATACGCTTCATCGCAGCTGAGTAATTTGGCGCAGTCTGACTGATGGCTGGAGACTCTGAGACCATTCTGACGTCAATTGTGGCCTGCTCCTCGAACGTTCTCAGTATGAATCGGCTGGTAGAATAACAGGCTCTGAGGCTGCGCTGAGCGCCCACAAACAAGCATGTCCGTCGATGGCTGTAAGGACAGACCATGGGACCAGCACATTCTTCTTGATGGCGTTTGTATGATCAGGCTCGACAAGTCCAGTGCAGAGTTCTGAGCGAACGTGAGAAGAGAATACGGGTACAAACACTGCTGTCCGACCAGGGCTTGTCACATCTTCAGACAACGAAAGCACATTGATGGGCAGAGTCAGAAAATCGTCCACTATTGCAGCGGGCAACGTACTTTGCAGAAGAATCTCTCCAGTTCCACAGTCAAGTGTAGCGCCGCATTCATGAATGAGGTGTATCCCTAAAATGACGTCATGAGCTGCGCGAACCAGTACAGTGAATTCAACTAAAAAATTTTTGCCACCAATCGTGAGTACAACAGAGCAAATACCAACAGGACATAACACTTCGCCTTCAACTCCACGAAAATTTTTTTACAATTCCACGAGAATATAACTTTATGACTCGAAAAACGACGTTTGAAACGAAGATTCATAACCGAAACAGCAGCACCAGCGTCTACGAGAGGATGAGTATCTACACCATCTATACACACACGCACTTACTTCATCAACATCACAGGAGAAGTAGGAATTGACGAAATTGACCATTCCGCCACTGCACCTCCATCAGCCGCACCAGCTAGTTTCCCAGCTGATGCGGGGAAAGTTACCGACCCGACGACGCGGAGACGGTGACCGGCGGAAACGTGTCGGAGGCGGCGTCAGGCTTCGCTCGGAGGCGGGGGACTCGCTGCGAAATTCGTTAGGCCATTGCTGTCGGGGACCGTGGTCGGGTGGGTGAGAGATCGAGGTTTCGTGTGTAGGAAGCGGGTACGTCGAAAAATGAGGCGGTGCAGGCGGCCGGCTGGGACAGGAGCACGAAATATGCCCTGGGAGACCGCATGTATAGCAAACGGGGACTTGTCGACTTACATAAGCAGGAGTAGAGGTGGCAGAAGTACGCGGAGACGGGTCGTGCTCCGCAGGAACATTTTGTGATTACGCACAGTAATCTTCTGGTAGAGGCTTGGTTGACGATGGTTGGAAGCCCGCAGTGGCACGTGGAGATGACATCTGGTGGTGGCCGTGATCCGACGGGGAAAATGGAAGCCGCGGGGTGAAACCTGCAGTTTCTGTGGTGGTCGGTTTTCGATGTGGCGCTCTTGCATCCAGTAGGGAGGTGGTTCGTGGCCCGTGGCAAACGAGCATTGGGGGTGAACGTCACCTGCTTGAAGTCGTACGAGCTCTTCTTGAACTACGCGACGTACGAGGAAGGAAATGTCTTCGCAGTTGGCGACGTCCATACTTGCGACAGTGGGAACATTGTCCAAGTGCCGGAACTTGCGTAAAATTCTCCGGGTCTTCAACGCCTCGAATGCGCGACATTGCTGCCTGAAAATGGAAGGAGTGTTCAAGTTTCTTTCGTTATCGAAAATTTCTACGCGTCCTCGGCGATGCCTTTTAACAAATGACCGACTTTGTCTTCGTCAGACATATTTGCGCCGACAATCCCTCAAAGCTTCAATACCTCTTCAATGTAGGTTGTGCACGTTTCGCCTGGCAACTAAGCCCTACATGACAGCGTTTGCTCAGCTTTCTTTTTCATGGAAATCATGTCACCAAAGCAGGCGTTCAGTTCCTCAACAAATATATCCCAAGTGCATGGTCATGAATCTAAAATTAAAAGCAAAGCGGTCCCGGCAAGGAAGAATACTACGTTCACGAGCTTCGCCGGCGCGCCCCATTCGTAGTAGCGGCTCACTGTCGTAGTGTTTTAGCCAAGCGCCCACGTCTTCATCAGTTTTACCTGAGAATATGCGTTGCTCAGGTGCCCAGTAGTCTGGTTGTCGAGTTCGATGGCTAGCTTGTGCCATGTCGGTGGCAGTGGTGGATGCAGCAGCGTTGTACGTCAACGGGGTTGCTGTGTCGTCGTTCATGCTGATGTTGTCCGGGGGTAGGCCAGCTAAGCGTCTGCTTCTTCGAAGAACTTCTGCTGCGGGGTTCAGGGTTGCAAGTTACCCAGCCCCTCCACCTAAACTGTTACGGATGTGATGGGTTTATTTACACTGAAAATGCAGGCTCTCAACCGTCACTGCGGAAACACCATCACTCGAGATCGTCCTACCTCTTCTTCTTTCTCGCTCTTTCAGCCCGCGTTACAAAAAATTTCAGTCTGCGTTTAGAAAAAATTATTAACGATTTCGAATACTTCATACTCAACTTCAGCGTAAAAAATGTAGCGTTTCCCTCGCACGCCTAACGAGTTTATTGTGAGAACTTTTTCGGGTCACATAGTCCTCCAATTGTGTCTTAGTGTTACTAATTTTCCTTAGTGAGCCTCTAATTGGAGGCAAAGTTCTTTAAATATTCAGTCATCCATACTGATTTTTGTGTGTGATTTCTTCGGGAACAACTATCTTTTAATATAGAACTTACGTAGCATTTACATAACACATCAAAGCCCCTAAATATTCAAATGGGCACTATCAGAAAAGGCCATGTTTCCACCATCTTGGTACTGACAAAAGGTGGCTTTACTTCTGCTGGAGTTCCCACTCCAGCAATTTTTCTTTAATCCTCCTTGTGGGTGCCCTAATTTCACGCACTCGCAAGTACCGAAGAGTTCCGCGTGCCTCTATAGGCAAAGCATTACTTATGATGACGTCACCTAGTTAGTGCCAGTGGACGATGGTGGTTTCACATTGTCACTTTAGAGCGAGCGTTTAACGACCCCTTTAATACAATACGCATGAAACTAGAATTTCTCTCCCAGGCTCACACAGTGGACTTCAGAACGTTGCTTAGCCCTGCAATCGTCCTTCATTCGCTCAATCTGTTTTTACGTAGATGTGAAGGGGGTAAAACTTCGTGCTTGAATAAATATTTGATAAAAGTTTTAAACAGCGTAAGCGTGTATTCAACAAACCTCCTTGGCATTGCAATTGGCTAGGAAAACGCCAGTTTATGGAAATTTTTTCGTCTAGAAACAAGGGTACTTGCGATGGTTCCTGTAGCATGACCAATCCATGCTTTGGGCCGTCAGTTCGTGTCCAGCGGCAGTCCATTCATTCCTTTGCGTCGTGCATCCCTCTGTCTGGTATTTGTGAGTGTTTGGTGATGAGCTAAGCAGCACATGAAAGGGCGTCTTTAGGCTGGTGGGTGCCCATCATGGCAAGGCAGACTTCGATGGGATTAGCCTTCGATGTCGTCGTCCCTGAGGGGGCAAGTCCTGAAGACGTCGTTGACGCGACGTTGTCAATTGTAGGAATTGGAGAAGTATACTGAGTCCAGCTTTTCGGAGGCTGGAATTGTCAAGTTACAGCAAACAGCGAAGCCACCCTGGCTCAAATAGTCGATGCGTCCCACCTCACCATCCAAGAAGAGCGCGTCACCATTGTACCTCAAGGACCCCAAGACACCCGGGTAACTGCCCTGTTCTTACCGTGCCGCGTCCCCTGCCAAGTCCTCGCACAAGCACCTTCCTCCTACGAGAAGGTGTTGCATATCACCGGATGACTCATGGGATCGCGCCCAACTGAGACCACTGGGATGCGATACCTCCGCATGGAAATGAAGGCGTCGTCGCCAGCACCCAACTACCTCAAAGCCACTGGCCCCCGTATGACATACGACTTTAAAGAAATACAACAGGTGTGCTGTCGATGTGCTGATAGTGGTGGCTTTTGTATCAATGGCACCACTCTCTTTTGTGGTCGGTGTGAAGTCTATGGCCATGATGGGAAGGGCTGTTCACGACCGTGCCACTGCTGTGGTGCCCCACATGCCACTGTCGCTTTAACAATGAAACAGTCCTATTTGGAGGCTGAATACAAGGATTTATCTCCCCTTCAGCCAACACCACCTAGACTATTCACAAGGCCCGTTCATACCCCTCTCTCCAGACGGCATACGTCACGCTAGTTGTCTGATGTTATGACCGGCACAGCAAGGAGGTGGCTTGCAAGGGACGCTTATCGGCGTAACGGTCAAACGCTCTCCGCATCCTGCAGGAACGCGGGAGGCGTCTGTGTGCGCCGCAGGAAATGCACATCAGCGTCGCTGGGACACACAGTCGGCGTCTAGCGCGTGCACAGACGGCTATAAAAGGAGCGTGTCGGGAGTGCGCTGTGCTCTCTCTCTGGACTTCGCTGGCCCACTCGTCTCGAGTGCGCTCTGGGCCTTTGTGATGAAAAGGCGCGTCTGTGCGCTCTAGTTGCAATGTACTTCTCTTGCAAATATGTAAATTAAACGCATCTTCTACTTGTTCGTGAGACGCGTCGCAAGAGTCGTTGTTCGCCGGATCCTGGGTGACAGCCTCAACCCTTCCCCGGACATATCACCGACTGTCCAGTGGCCAAGGACGCGTCGCTCAGGTGGTGGTGTTGGTCACCCCGCACACTTTTTTACTCGAGGCCAGGATTCTGGCCCACGAGGGGCTAGTTCGTTAAACGTCCACCACGGGCCGCATGAAGTTGAACCCTCCCCCTCGTTCCCTCTTTTCTCCTCCCACCACGGCGCTGACGAGTTCCCTACGGAAGTGGCCTCGCTCTTCAACCTGTTCTCGCCCGCCCCTCATTGCGGGAACCAAAGAATAGCGACCCGCTGTCAGTGCATTCTTACTCACGCCGTTTAAGAGCCGGCCTGTGTAGAGTACGCGAACAGGTTCCGGACCAGCCATAACAATTTTTCAGACTGAGGACTTCTTTTTTTTCTTGCCTTGGTTGATTTCGAGTCCTCACAGTTTTGATATAGTCATAGATAATTTATATACGAAGAAGCTAGGACCAACTGCATTACATTCTTCAGTTTTTTCTCGTCGTAGGTAATCTATTGTAATCATAATATCAGGTTCATTACTTAATTTGTGGCTAAGCCATATTACTTTCCTACCCAAACTTTCTGTAGGGCAGAACAAAGTTTTTAATCTTGTTTTTTTAGCTACTAGGCTATTGAAAAGCACGCAAAAAATCAAAAAAGATGTTAGTAGAACGATTTTCACAGGAGAAGCATGTCCAGTATATTGGACACTGGGATTAATTTGTTGAACAAATAGGTACACATATTCTGCTATTCTCTTAGATAGAGCGCTGCTTTTGGCCCTGTTAGGTTATTTGTCTTATATAACACAAGCGGGGTTTGTTTTGTCCCGAGAAAAAGTTGATCCTCTTCGCTGATCCTCTTCATGCTTCATGCTGTTGATACATTCCCAGCATGCCCCAGTTTTATTTTTATGATTGGGCTTGAAGAGTGTCACGTCAAGCCACCTCTTGTTTTCTTTTTTTCCTTCTAAATTGAGCACGATGTGCACCAATTGCATCTTGGTGTGAGTGTACTGGACATAGGCAATTTTCGCATTGCCAGCAAAGTTTTTATTAGAAAAACTACATTTTTGCAACAACGTATCGAAAAAACATGACAGAACTCATACAATTTAAATTATTTCAATGGTGCAAAGATATGTCCTTAAATACTTTTGTATACTTGAACGCATCATGCGCACGCAGTTTCGCGTAGATTACGCAATTACTTCTAGTGCCCGATAAATAGGTGGAGCTGAAGGGTGAACTACACCTAAAAACATCTTACTCGACTCTTACAGAAGCTACCAAAGTGGTTTTAGTTCTGACTGTAGCTCTGCTTACTTTTATTCATCACTTTTACCGTCATGTTTTTGTCAGCGACTAAGTATATGTACCACCCTGCGGAAATCCCCAAATGGTGATTGCAGTAACTGCAAATAAATAGTAATAATAAATAATGTGTTCAATACATTAGTCAAGGGGCAGGAAAGGAATGTGCTTGTTAACTACATAGTAAACGCTCCGAGATTGTACTGTTCGGTTATCCTTTGCGGAAGCTCTTTCGCTTTCTTATTTCTCCGTAGAGCTTATTCTTTGCGTCGATGTGCGTAAGGAGCTAAGTATAGTTCCATTGAGAAAATAGCACCAGATGTTCGGGACCGACAGCACAGTGTAAGCTGAAGGAACGGCTTTTGTAGAACTTTTTGTAATTTAGTGTTAACCTCTCATTTGCTGGCATCTCATTGCATGTGTCTGATTTTATAAGGTACTCAGCATAGTTCCGTAAACTGTACTTCAAACAATGCCTGCTTCAAGGGACAGCGTGTGCCTGATTGTTTTTCCACTACTACCTGACAACATTTAATTTAACGAGATTCGCAACTTCAGATTATGCAGCATCGTGTGTTTAACAAAAGATTTGCTACACCTAGAACTATTGTGTCTTTATGTTTTTGGTTCATTTAAATCGCCTTGATATATTACAAATAGTAATAGATAAATTATTTATGTAACACTTCATCTGGCGAGATTTCATTGCGACATGTGAAAGGAAATTTCATAGCGTTATTGCGCACATTACAACTGCTTTATGCAACAGATAGTCGAATGTGCAACGATCTCCGCATTATTGATAAATGTGTTGAAGGCCTGTGCTATCGAATGGGATCCTTGGCGTACGATGTAAGAGCTAGCATGCTTATTTATAAGCAATTTGAAACCCACACTGTTTATTTAGGTGTACATCACAAGTATGTAGTGCTTCCTCTCGCCCCCGGATGTTTTCGGAATTCAGAGCTTGATTTTGCGATAGAAGAGTGAATGTACCATAATTATTGCCTATATTAGATTGGGAAATATTGATGATAATCCACCTTTTCACTCAATGGTCTCGCTGATGTATTTGTAAACATGGCAACGGCAGGAACACTAATCATGCTGCAGCCAAGAAAAAAAGGGATGCAGAACATTTTTTATTAGTCTATAAAACAGGTATTTATTGATAATATTCCATTAGTTGTTAACGTGAGGTCATTACTGGCAGAAATATGCTTTGATTTTCCTTCCAGGAAGAAAGAAAACTGATGTTTACGTTTGGTGCCATCGTATACAGTGTTACAGGTTCGATCCTCCCACAGTTTAGACAAGAGCGTAGGATGAAAATTTAGGTGAATTACATGCTTGATACATGTAGCATTTTATTTTCAACGGCAGAGTGTTTAAACTTCATTTCCAGCCTGGCCCGACGGCCTCTCCGAACTTGGAACACATGTGTCAGCTAAGCGTAAACAAAGCATTGATATATATATATATATATATACATATATATAGATATATATATATATATATATATATATATATATATATATATATATATATATATATATATATATATATATATATATATATATATATATATATATATATATATATATATATATATATATATTGGTCTATAGACCAAACGTATATATATATATACGTTTGGTCTATGTAATGCACCTGCGACCTTTGAGCGCATGATGGACACCGTTCTGCGCAACTTGAAATGGTACACGTGCTTGTGTTACCTCGACGATGTCATTGTCTTTGCTCCGGATTTCTCCACGCATCTCCAACGTCTGAAAGAAGTTTTCGCACGTGTGAGCAATGCTGGCTTGCAACTAAATCTGAAAAAGTGCCGCTTTGCAGCACGGCAACTCACCATACTGGGGTACGTCGTGTCCAAAGACGGCATTCTTCCTGATCCTGCCAAGCTTCAGGCCGTGGCCGAATTCCCCAAACCTGCATCTGTCAAAGAACTGCGTAGTTTCGTGGGCCTGTGCTCATACTTCCGACGCTTCATACGAAATTTCGCCACGATCATATCACCGCTGACGAAGCTCCTTGGAAGCAACGGGCCCTTCAAGTCGTGGTCATCCGAGTGCGACGACGCGTTCGCGAAGCTCCGCCAATCGTTGACGTCGGCTCCCATTCTACGCCACTACGACCCTACAGCCCGAACGGAGGTGCACACGGACGCCAGCGGCGTAGGCCTCGGCGCTGTCCTGGCGCAGCGAAAGCCCGGATTCCCTGAATATGTCGTAGCATATGCAAGCCGTACGCTCAAGAGATCCGAGAAAAACTACACCGTCACGGAGAAAGAGTGCCTGGCGATCGTCTGCGCTCTTACAAAGTTTCGATCTTATTTGTATGGTCGCCCATTCGATGTCGTCACCGACCATCATGCACTATGCTGGCTTTCATCATTGAAGGATCCCTCAGGCCGTCTCGCCCGTTGGGCTCTTCGCTTACAAGACTACGATATCCGCGTGCTGTACCGCAACGGACGCCAGCATGCTGACGCCGACGCCCTCTCGCGCTCCCCTCTGCCTGAAGGTGATGTGCTCTGCTCAGTATCCTCGGCTGCTGTTTCTGCCATTGATGTTGACATCATCGCTACCGAACAGCGAAAGGATAATTGGATCGGCCCGCTCATCGACATGCTCTCTGATCCATCCGCAACGCCATCCACGCGTGCATTGCGTCGTCAAGCTCGCCATTTCGCCATTCGTGACGGCCTCCTACACCGACGCAATTACGACGCCGACGGCCGGCAGTGGTTACTCGTGATACCCCGCAGTCTGCGGTCAGAGATATGTGAATCATTCCATTCTGATCCGCAATGCGCGCACTCTGGGGTGTTCAAAACCTACCATCGCATTCGACAACGCTACTTCTGGCGCGGGATGTACCGCTATGTGCAGCAGTTCGTTCGCTCTTGCCTCACTTGCCAACGCCGTAAACCGTCAGCCCACATGTCGCACGCCAGTCTACAACCGTTACCTTGCCCTGACCGTCCCTTTGGGCGCGTAGGTATCGATTTGTATGGACCACTTCCTCTGACGTCGGCTGGTAACCGCTGGGCCATCGTTGCCGTTGACCATTTAACGCGATACGCCGAAACCGCCGCTCTCCCTGCGGCTGCTGCGCGCGATGTTGCGTCCTTCCTGCTGCATCGATTTATACTGCGCCACGGACCACCCCAAGAGCTTCTCAGCGATCGAGGCCGTGTCTTCTTGTCGGAAGTCGTCGAAGCCATTCTGACGGAGTGCCATTCTGTCCACCGCAAAACTACCGCTTACCACCCACAGACGAATGGCCTCACCGAACGCTTTAACCGCACCCTCGGCGACATGCTTTCTATGTACGTCGCTGCCAACCACACTAATTGGGATAATATACTGCCCTTCGTCACCTACGCCTACAACACCGCCCCTCAGAGCACGACTGGTTTTTCACCTTTCTACTTGCTGTACGGAAGGCACCCGTCGCACACGATGGACACGATACTCCCGTACACGCCGGATCCATCTGAGTGTACACCTATTTCCGAGACAGCCAGGCTTGCTGAAGAGTGTCGCGAGCTTGCCAAGACTTTTACGACGCAAGATCAAGAGCGGCAGAAGAGTATCCGTGATGGCTCCACCACTTCTGAGCCCATGTTCCTTCCTGGTGCGCTTGTATGGCTCTCGATCCCGACCTCTGCCGCTGGCCTCTCTTCCAAACTACGTCCCAAATACGAAGGCCCCTATCGTATCATCGAGCGCACCTCACCCGTCAACTATCTGATCGAACCCGTTGAACAATCTTCGGACATGCGCCGCCGTGGGCGAGACATCGTCAACGTGGAGCGCCTGAAGGCTTATTATGACCCGCTAATAATAACAAGCTGTTAGGTCGCCAGGCGGCTCCCTCTTCGACCCCGGGGTAATTGTAGCGAAGCCTCCGAACTATGAAATGGGTCGAACTCTTGAGTACCTTCTATTGGGGCTACCCAACAAGGACGCCGCTCGCGCTGGGAGCCCGTGCTTTGCTGTGACCGTCGCCATTGCACATTCTCGCTCGTTGCCGGCTAATAAACGCCTTAACAATATATATATATATATATAACGAGCCGATAGACTGATGTAGCAAGAAGAGAGAAAGAAAACTGAGGAAGAGGTTAAGTAACTGAAAGGAATTGGGGTAGGCCACCAGCATCGTTGCTTCCACAGTCTTCTCGTGTGCGCCAGTAAACTCTGCTTTTTTTTCTTAAGCTCAGCAATAACGATCGTTTATATATTAATGCTATACAATTCGCATTTCTTTGCACAGTGCTAAAGCGCCCGAAGTGGTCTAGTTTGTAAATGTTACAAAGGGAAGCGACAATAAAATGCATCATGAAACTAGAATTGCATTCTGTTGATAAGCCTGCCTTTTTTTTAAACTGTTCACCGTACAGGTAGGTGAAAACACTAAATGATCATATTAAAATATTGATCACAGATGGTAGGGTTACATTCTTGGTGCTGAGGTGTACGTGACGAGCTACTGGAGGAACAGCTGAGTTTTAGTGCCGGAAAGCAACACAGTAACACAATATTTACCTACGGCATTTGTTTTTTCAATTATGGTATACAACAACATAAATCACTCCAAACATTTTTTTTTCAGTTAGCTTGCCTTTATTAATACAACTCGGCAACCTGGTTTTGCATTTATCAACGAAAAAGTTCACTCTTTACACTTTTGTGACGCCCCCTCGAGAGGTACAAACTGACAAAAGTATTACCCAGCGTTGTGCATTTAGATAGCTTTTGTTTTCTTTCCGTTTTTTGCCTGCGTTTTTGTTATTCAAGCAGGCGTCAGCATGGGTAGAAAACGATCACTGTACCGTGTAGACGGACCCGTAAAAGACACACTACGCGACAACCTTCCCTCGCTGGTCACCCCACTGGCAGAAAAATAGTTGAAGCCAGCCAAGCGCATTGTCATCCCATATGTGCCGGGCGCCAGTGAAGAGCTCTCCGCGATTCTCGGAAAATCAGGGGTCGAGGTGGTTTGCAAGCCTGCTTCGACGCTCACCCGCTTGCTACCACGACAGAAGGAAGAAGCAACACCAGCGAGTAGCCTGCACGTTGCCGTGTTCAGAGTGTCCAGCCAGCTACGTCGGCAAAAGCGAATGTTTGCATTCAGAAAGCCCGTGGAGCGGCCGAAAGGCTTGGACTGGTGTTCCTGACGAGGGAGTCAGCCGCTGAGCGCTAACGTGCGCCTTGCCGGGCAGCAATAAACTTCCGCTCCCACTCGTTAGGATTACGCCAACTTAAGAACGACGTCAGGAAGGCAGAAGTGCAACGCGGCGCTTTTGCAGAGAGCTTGAGCAGCCCGACCATATGATCGATTTCTACAGCTTTTCTGTTATAGAAACAGAGAAGAAGTTCGGAAGGAGGTCCTTGCGCGAGTCCTGACACATTTACAACACGCCAACAAACTTGAACCGCTATCTAGGAACGATCTTCTCTGTATACGTTCACGGCTTCGGAAACGTGTTGGAAATGGAGAAACACAGTTTTGGCAAAACAAGACACGGATATGTTTTGTGACAAACAGACAGATCCTGAGGAAGTACCAAGTCGTTCCTCACACCCCCGGCCCTCTACGAACTTCCCAACTTCTTAAATCTTCTACCGAGCCCGACAGATTTCTGCCAAAATGCTTACATTTAAGCTTATAGAATTCACACTCCACAAATTAACGACCTCGAAAAAAAGCAAAAATAAACAAAAAATGTAGTGTGTAGTGCTGGCTGCTAAAATGTTGCTGTTGATTTAGAAATATTTACTTAAACGTCGTATAAATATATATATATATATATATATATATATATATATATATATATATATATATATATATATTTCTAAATCAACAGCAACATTTTAGCAGCCAGCACTACACACTACATTTTTTGTTTATTTTTGCTTTTTTTGGAGGTCGTTAATTTGTGGAGTGTGAATTCTATAAGCTTATATGTAAGCATTTTGGCAGAAATCTGTCGGGCTCGGTAGAAGATTTAAGAAGTTGGGAAGTTCGTAGAGGGCCGGGGGTGTGAGGAACGACTTGGTACTTCCTCAGGATCTGTCTGTTTGTCACAAAACATATCCGTGTCTTGTTTTGCCAAAACTGTGTTTCTCCATTTCCAACACCACTGGTCACCCCACTGGCAGAAAAATAGTTGAAGCCAGCCAAGCGCATTGTATATATATATATATATATATATATATATATATATATATATATATATATATATATATATATATATATATATATATATGTGTGTGTGTGTGTGTGTGTGTGTCTGTGTGTGTCTCAATATCTGCATGTGTTTTGCTTTGCTAATAAGCGCCTGAAGTAGCAGATTTATACTTTGTGTAAGTGAGTTGCTGCTTTGGTCTGCGTTGGTGCCATCGTCATTCATGGAGCGTGCTTGTCTTGGAAGTTGATACCATGAAGAAATAAGTGAACGAATTCAAGCATACCCGCCTGGGTTTTTGTAAATTGGCTAACTTTGGCAACGTTGGTCGATCTGAAAGCGCGGAGATACTTTTGTAGCACCCGAAAAGCTAAAGCATTATAAAAAAATCTGGTTGGGGTCAGAACCCCCTCATTCACATATAGTTACCATCCTGAACGTCACCGAAGCGCACGTTGAAGGCCTTGAGGCATCTACTAGAGCACTGTGTGCTTAGTAAAACTCTTGGCACACACAGAATATCCTAAATGTGAAGGTGTTATCGCTTAGCGTGGGAACTATGTAAACTTCTTTTACCGACATTGTCCAAGTCCCGTCCCTCTGATGCTGTGCTTCTGAATCATGGTGCAGTGTATAATACTCGAGCAAATATAGGAATAGACGGCAGTGATGTCGTCAATCGTATGTTTTCATGAGTCTTTCTGTCGTCGGAGTTTTATAGCTGCTACCACAAACCGAATCACAGTAACCAAACTTGTAGTCAATTTGTAATAATCCAATTGGTACTCAATTCGTAGTCAATTTGTAGAATTGAGTCATGTAAAATACTCCGAAAATATTGAGCCTGTAATAAATTCCGAGAAAAGTGAAATATTCCTGTCATTGATAGAGTGGTGGCCTATAGCTAGAAACATACCTGCAAAATACGACGCCGTTCATTTGTAATCAAACATGCGCTGCAAATCAATCTTATGATATATTTTGTAATGTGTCTACAAATATAAACATCTTTGGATACTTATTGTGTGCTCTTCATGAATCAATAAGAAATAAGTTTTCTTTAATAACACAAACACCTCAATATAATGTGTGAAACGCATGTGCATGTCCCGATTAAAATGTAAAAAAAATTATGCTGTGCAAATCTGCAAACTTTACCTACAAACGAATGCAGATGTCAAGATTATAACAATACAAGGTACGTATATGCATGCACAATATAATGTTATATTCACTGTGGAGATAATCAAAACAAAGAACGAAAAATGAAATAATTACATTGAAAGTACTGTTGTTTTTTGTCCTTATCAAGCCTCAACACTTTTCTTGGTGTGAAAAAGATCCTATCACCGTTTCGTGACGATAAATTAATAAAGCTGCATCTTTCAGTTCTCTCAAGCATAGAACCATGGTAGTGCTATGAACACCTCATTACTATCAAAACTAACTACAGCTGCGAAAATTGTACGGACGCCTGGCCTAGACAGGAGTGCGTGGATGCATGTGTTTATGTACGCGCACACATACAAACTACACGTATGAACATAATAAAGTATGGTTAAACACCTGCTCCCCCTTCCCTCTAGTAAAAAAGTTTCGTACATTGTGCTGCCCCAGACAAATTGAAAAAATCAACATATAAAGAAACACGAATATTTACATATAAGCAGACGCTTACAGCCATGACGTAAGTACGAATAGGATAAAAGAAAGTGTCATCAGCAATACTCACATTCGTAGTAGCCTATGCTACGTAAAAGTTTATTACGTGCTTTTAAACGACCCCATAACCACAGTATTCCTCAAGAAAAGCAAGAAAATCATGATCGGTAATGCGCTCAGTAAGAGTTAGAATCTCTTGTATAGGATTCGCGGCACTTTCATATTATTAAAGAAGTAGAACGAAAACAAAATAATAAGGCTTAACGTATAATATCTTTGTTATTTGAGTTCTGCGGACAATATCGCGCTTTTTAGTAATGCCGGCGATGATTCACGAAAAAAAAATAATTTGGAGATGTAAAAGAAATACACGTTAAAGTATGAGGGGCCTGAAAGAAAACAAACTAAAGAGGGGCCCGAAGAAAACAAAGATAATGTTAGGCGGTCCGGTGAAAACGCGGAATTAGGGGACTAACAATAAAGCCACCCCTCCCACTATGCTTCTCTAATTGACCAAAAATTAAGGTTAGGTTGATTCGCAATTATCGTTAGTCTTTGTAACACATGCACGGCAATCACAATGCCGAAAAGCTTCAAGCAGAAATTCAAAATATTTCAGTAATAACTTGCGGGCCTGAAACACGAATAAACTACTGCACGCGACCTGAAAAGCATCACGAGACTTGAGTGGTACCACAAGATCCAATAAACTTTAGATATAGAGAGGGTGGACACGCCCACACGCACGCATTGCTCATCTCACAATATTAAATGCGAAGCATTGCAGTAGTTGTCCAAGCAAGATGTGTTACCATCAGCTTTAGGACTGACCACTCCACGGCATCTACAACAGCGGAACTAGCTGCTTTGCGTGCTGCACTTTGTGTGCTCAATCAGGAACCACCGCAATAATGGTCGATTTTCAGCTACTCAAGGGCTGCCCTACAATCTGTGCTCTCAGCAATACGTTGCGGTCCGTACAAACAGCTTGTTTTCAAAATTCGATGCCTCCTCCACACTTCACAAGAGAAAGGGGATCATGTGACGTTTCAGCTGCCAAGTCACTGCGGCATAATAGGGAACGAACATGCCGATACTGCCGCGCGGACAGCCCTTGATTGAACACGAGAAGAAGCCATACCCCTTTCGCGGACCGATGCTGCCAGTAATCTTCGACGACTTGCGCGTGAAATCACGTTTTCACTATGGTGCGCACCAAGCATCGATGCGAATCGTCAACACCTCCTGTCCTCTTCGATGACTCTCCGCATGCCCACTAGACTCGACCGAAGAGAAGCCACCCTTCTTCATCGCTTATGGCTAGGAGTGGCATTTACAAAATTTTACTCCTTTGTCATAGGAATGGCCGATAACGCCCTCTGCGATGCCTGTCATTGCGAAGAGACGCTACACCACATCCTGTTCGACTGTCCGCTGTATGCCATCCAGAGACAGTCACTGGCATCCATTTTTGCGCGCATCGACAACAGCCAAATGTCTGTGGACACTATTCTGTCAAGTGCCCGAGAGAAGACATTGCAACAGAAGGCGACAAAAGCTCTGTTAAAATTCCTACGCGACACGGACTTGAACAAGCGGCTGTAACAGCAATGTCACACACCGCGAAAGACAAGACTGGACTATGACTGAGTGTGAGCGCGTGTGATGCCGAAAGTTTTGAGTTTGAGTTTGAGTTTAGTTAACCACGTGACAAGTACACGAAAATACACTGTATACGTGGTTTGGTGCGAAGGGAAAAAAGCTGCATTTCACAGCTTGACTGGCCCCTCCACCCAGAAAAAAAAATCTAAACTACAAGTTTACAAAAATACAAAAATTACAGGCAGCGGACAGCGACAACACAAAAAGAAACACACATGTGGCCCATGGCAGCAAATAATAGAATGACAACTCTGAAATACATACAAAAATATGCATTACAAAGCAATGTATGAAAGAATAAAAACGGAATAACCATTACAGAAATCACCCAAAATTCATTTGCAACACAATCAGCACATCCAATTTAACATTTCAGTTTTAGACAATACGCAGATTATAAGTTGTTAGTTTCCATTTGTTCATCATACTTGGAAGGCGGTAACGTAATGTTTATCCCTCTTCCCTCTCTGCTCTCTATCTTTCATCTCCCCCACCTCCCTCCCATGCGCAGGGTTGCAAACCGGCTGCCTATAGGCTGGTTAACCTCCCTGGCATTCTTTTCCTCCCATTTTCCTTCCTTCATTTTTTAGCGACTTTCGGCGACTTTCAGCGTATCTGTCTATCTAGCCGCCTACGACTTTTAGCTCTCCTGGCCGTTTCGATAATGGTATCAATACCAAAGTATGGCATAACATGAGTTGGTATGGCATAACATGACTGTATGAAAAACATATTTGACTGGTCATAACATGAAAATCATGACATGTCATGAACGTCACGATTTACATTTCATGGTCTTGTAGCACTTGCGGTGGTTTCGTTCACATGACATTTTGAAAAACTTGCATCGTATAGTATGATTGCATGGCGAACACAAGCGACATACTTAACATGAAAATCATGACACGCGTGTCATGTAACAACATGACTACATGCCACGCTCATGGTGTGCTCGCGGCCGTTTCGGAAGCGTCACATATACCAAATTTGGCATTACGAGACGTGAATGGATGAAGAAGATATGATACTGGTGAAAGAATGATAAACATGACATGTATGTCATGTAACAACATGACCACATGCTACACTCATGATGCGCTCGCGGCTGTTTCGCTAGCTTCACATGTACCAAACTCGGTATTACGCGACGCGAGCGGACAACATAGGTAAATGACACATCCAAACATGATAATCACGACATGCGTGTCATGTAACAAACAGCATGACTACATGCCACACTGATGATGCGCTCGCGGCCGTTTCGCTAGCTTCACATATGCCAAGTTTGGTATTACGTGAAGCCAATGGATGACGAAGATATGTGACGGGTGCAAACATGATAATCATGACATGCGTGTCATGTGAGAGCATGACTACATGCCTAAGTTAAGGCGACAATACATTTTGACGTGACGCGGTGCGCGTGCTCTCCGGCATTTATTTCGTCGCGTCACGCTGGCGTTGCCACGCCAGGCGCCGGTCCTGCCATATACTCGCAGGCGCGCCTCGTTGCTTTGACGCATGCGCGTTTCAGCGCGTCCGGCGTCCCTCCATAATGAAAAGAGGGAGACGCAGTGTTGTCTTGGTAACGCATCGGCACTAAATGCAGCATGTCGCATTTCACGCCAGTTGCCGTCGGGCGGCGCCGACGCACGATAGCCGCGCCTGGCATCAGACTATACACTGCTCGCGTTTTTCTAACGAAGCGTCGCTGTGCCCAGTGTGCTCGAGCGTGAACGCTACATGGGAGTATACTGAGCCCTTCATGATGCGCTCACGGCCATTTTGCTAGCTTCACATATAACAAATTTGGTGTTACGTGACGTCAATGAATGACGAAAGTATAATGACAGGTGCAAGCATGATAATTCTGACACGCGTGTCGTGTAAGAACATGATAACATACCACGCTCACAGCGTGTTCGCGGTCGTTTCGCTAGCTTCACATATACTAAATTTGGTATCACGCGACACCAACAGATAATGAAGGTAAACGACACATCCAAACAAGATAATCATGACACGGAAGTCATTTACGGCATTATTTACTCCCACCTCGTAACGTTGTGCTGATTTTAAAGAGACATATCAACATTTCTCATTCGTGCATGCTTCGCATATCATCGATTCCCACTGTACTTGGATATGCCAATTTTATTGTAATGAAATGAATCATGTAGCAAAACCTCTCCCGTGTGCCCATTTCAGCGGTAAGAACATGAGTGAATAAACATCCAGGCACACCATAGAAAGAGAATACAAAAAAAAAAGAATGTTCAGTAGCAAATGCGCAGTAAAACCAGAACCGAAATATGAGACGGAGAGCAGCCAGCATAAGGCCTTTTATGTAGTGAGCGAGTCCAAAATGGAAGCACTGGGTCACTGCTGCATGCTGTGGTTATCTCTGCCGAAAGGAGTGTCAGAGTCCTGCCACGTATCCGACTCGGACCGCTCGGACACGATTTTGACTCCTCCGCACTTGTCCACACACCGCCACTTTGGCAAGAAAAACCTGCTCCCGCCGTAATGATTATCCCTCCGTCAAGCCGACTACTGAGAAAAAAAAAGGGGGGGGGGTAGACTTTGCAAACAGAAAAAATGTTCATTCTCTTTCGTTGGGAGCTCGGTTAAACTTCTGACCATGGTTGGCGTCCATCCTACCCCCTTCCCCCAGCGTGTCGTTTGTGTTTGTGGGAATGTGGTTTGAGGAAGGCGTTCGCCGAATCTTCATTGTGCGGACGACGACGCCAGAGGACCATGCTGCCTCCGCTGTCCGCCTACCTTGAGACGAACCCTTGCTCGCGTTCAACGAGATAACAAAAAACGTCTGTCTGTCAAATGGGTATTTTCCTCCTACACCCTGGCTTGAGTATATAGGGTGCCGGGTAATCACCATTGCACTATTACAAGCCCATGCGTATAGTAAGATTGGATGTGATATGAATACCTAAGTATTGTATGAGGGTACTTGATCTCAAGGTAAATTATTTAAGTAATATACCCAAGAAGAGTTAGGTGACCTAAATATATGCTTAACTTTACTTAAGTTAATATTTAGTTCCATTAGCCACAAGCTGCACCAGTTAGATATTTATTTAAATCGGAGTGTAGGCGATTACAATAGTCGTTTAAAGTAACTGCTGTAAATGTATCGCAATCATCAGCAAAAAGGTGGATATTAGAAGCTACTTGAGAAGGCAGGTCAATAATATATATTAGAAACAACAAAACACCAATTACCAACTTTTGGGGCACTCCTGAGATAACATGGCACATTTATGAACTGTAGCCGTAAGCAGTAACGTACTGTTAGTGATTAGCAAGACAGCATCCGACCTATTTTAATAGGTTAATGTCAAGATTTAAGTTCCGTAACTTGTGGATGAGAAGTTTATAACACACTTTATCAAATGCTTTTGCAAAATCTAAAACAAATGCAGCCAGCGGAAGATGAACGATCAAGAATTAGATCAGTGAAAGATGTAGGTTGAGTCTCACATGATTATGATTTCTTAAAACCATGTTGTGAAGATGAAAAGATGTTATTTTCAGAGAAATTGAGGGTGCTTTTGATTACGAAGTATTATATAATAGTTAGAAGCACGTGCTGGTAAAAGAAATGGGCCGATATTTGGTCGTTAAGGTTTTGTTACCTAATTTGAGAAGTGGAACTACCTCCCTTATACCTTCCACTGATTAGGTAAAGTACCTGTGTGGAGTGATAGTCTCAATAGAGCTTGCTGTCTTCTGTAGTAAAAAATGCACATGCAAAATACAACGCAGCTCGTTTTATAAAAAATTATTTTGTAAAACTGTATTATGATCTATTTCCACAATGTGCCTAACAAATAAAAAGATTGTTAGACATTCATTGGGCACACATTTGAATTAAATGCGCGAAAAATCAAACACGAAAGCCGCCAAAAAATGTGCGCAACCTATATACATATCCCGATACAAATATAAAAGAAATATGACGGGCACAAATTTACAAATTATACTTATAAACACATGCAAATGGCAAGATCATAACAGAAGTAAGGAACATATGCTCAAGCACAGTAATCGGTAATAAATGCACTTTGTATACATTCAAAGGATAAAAAAATAAAGTATTCACAAGTACTTTCATTTCTTGTCCTTATCAAGCCTCAGAAAAAATTTTCTCTTTATGAGATAGAGCCCATCACCGACCAAACATTACCACTGCAGTAACTTCTTCGTTTTTTGAAGCATAAAACCATAGTAATGCTCAATTCGGGCATCTTATTGGTGTCAGAACTCACTTCAGCTGCAAAAATCGCACACAGCCTGGCGAAGGCTGTGCTGGGGTGAGGGGGGGGGGTGCTTGTGTACACATACACATGCAAAGAGATGTACCAGCATGCATAAGGGATGGCAAAGCCTCCACTCGAAAGAAGTTTCTGGCTACACTGCTGGCACAGCGAACAAATATTAAAGAAACCAATAAATAAATATGAATCATTTTGAACTAAATGCTTAAGGCAGCTACAATATGATGAAAGCTTCATGAACCTTACTTGTGTTTACAAAGCCCTAGGCTATGTTACAGAAATTTATTATAAAAGCTTTCAAGAACTTGAGAAAACAATTGGACACCAGGTACATGCGTCAGGAAACTGGAATTTTTTTTTTCAAAGGAGACGCTCAGCTATGATTGCCTACGTGTAGTCATAGGTCAAGTGATTATCCCAGGAGATAGCAGCATTCCTAGGTACTGGTTCGTTCGCAAGTTTTGCGCTGCTGTCCTATTCTTGTGCCTACAGTAAATGAGTTGAAAGTCGCCATGTAAACAGAACAACATCGACAGCTGCCATCGATTTCCTGCGCTTGTTGTTCGAAACTTTTGGATTACACCACAAAATGGTTTCAGACAACGGAATCGCATTCCTGTCAGCCAAAATACAGAAATCCTACGAGTGACAACTGCATCACCGTGGTGAAATTTGCACCGAACCACCCAGCCAGAAACGGACAGGCCAAACGCTACGTGGTAGAGCTAAAACGTGCTCTTGCAAGATACTCTGCGGGGTCATTATAGCGGCGCATTGCACGTTTATTTTTATTTTTTTGTCAAGCAACTCACAATGGGCCAGACGGGCCAGGTATCGGCGAATCTCATGTTTTCTTGCGAGCTGCGAACACACATCTCAGCCATTATACCAGAACCGCCTTGAAAGTTAATGTAGCGGCCGGAAATGTCGGCTGCCGGAGGCAGCGAGAAAGGAGACGTGATGCAGGTTTGGAGTTGCAGGGCAAGACTGTTTATTTCCACTCCGTGCGAGTGACGAGAGCTCCCCTCGACGAGGGAGAGAATGGGGCACCCCCGCGTTCTTCTACAAGAAAGAGGAAAAGGGGGCCACCGAGCGAGCAGACGTAGTATGCCGCCGGTCCAATCCCCGGAGCCGGCCCCGACAACACCTTGTTCCCCGAACACGGAGAAGGAGGAGCTGGCGCCGCGAGTAGGCGCGCTGTCGACGGCCGGCTGCAGACGGGATAGAAAAGAATGCGGTGGTGCTTAGCAGCTTCCGCTACAAAGGCTCCCCCCCCTAGATTGCGGAGCTTTTAAAGAAGGACAGCAGTTACGGGCTGAATAGTGAAAGGTCACAGTCCAATGGTTAGCACTGAAATCGTACGTGAGAGGCTGCTTGAATGGAAACTTCAATATGAGCAGGCTTGGCGCGGTCAACGGCGACGACTTCTCGTTTCCCCCGCACGTCGATTGCGATGGTTTTGTTAGTACGTCCCAAAACTTTGAATGGGCCATCGTACCGCGGAGTAAGGGGCGGCTTCGTTGCGTCGTGTCGCACGAACACATGGGTAGCAGAGTCCATGTCAGGAAAAGTGAAAACTTTCCTGTTGCGGGCGATGCGAGGTGCTGTTGGCCTGAGTTGCGCGAGCCATGCGCGCAGCTTCTCGATGTGATCGGAGGCTGTTGGGGCGGAAGGTGTCTGGTCGGAGAAGAATTCTCCCGGGAGGCGCACTGTTGAGCCGTAGACCATTTCCGCTGCGCTGAAGCCGAGGTCTTCCTTCACCGTTGAGCGTAGGCCAAGAAGAACGAGCGGGAGCTTCTGCACCCAGTGCTGGCGGTCGAGTTTCGCTGCCAGTGCGGCTTTGAGTTGCCGGTGGAAGCGCTCAACCATTCCGTTGCTGGCGGGGTGGTGGTTCCGACACCGGGAATCGAACCCGGGCCTCCTGGGTGAGAGCCAGGTATCCTTCATTACCTTGCGGAGGCGCAGTTCCAGACGCAGTGCGCGACATCCGGACGTTGTCCTCACTGCTCCAGCTGCTGGAAAACCACATGACTGAGACGCCTGAAGTGGCAAGTCCATCGAAAACAGCGTCAGTGTTGCAGCATATCGGCTCCTTATTGAATTAACTGTCCTAAGACAGTGACACGACCGAAGAACACAGTGCTTTGTTTCGTTTGCTGAATGAGCAAATAGCTCTCGCACTCGCTGCCCCCATTCGTCGCTACAGTGCTGAAACATTAGTGTTTTCTAGCATCCTGCACTCCATATCTCCGCACGCCTATAACTTTGCCAGATCAGCGTCGACGTTGAACTTACCCCATCCTTCAATCCTGCGCCGCGTTTGTTTCAAGTATGAAGGCGATCCACTGAAGGAACAAAACGAAGCGAACTTCCTCTTCTACATTCGAGAAAGAGTGAAGTGCATGAAGCCGCACAAAAGACGGTGACGCTAATGGTTGATGAAATTCATATCAAGCCATACTTCGATTATAAAGGGGGCGGCATAGTTGGATCTGCAGCCAATTCTCAAGAGGCAGCCACAATCGCTCATGTTTTCATGCTTCAGTCGCTCTTGTCATCAAACAAAGATCTGCTTCACATTCTTCCTGTTGCTAAAATGACAGCCGAAATTCTACATGAGTTCTGCAAGAAAGTAATTTTAGAAGTGGAATCTATGGTTCTCAGGGTCATTGCTGTAATTACCGACAACAGTTTTCTCAACCGGAAAATGATGTCGTTTTTCTCAGAGAAACAAGAAGTAAGCATTCTATATTTTCATCCAGCCGACAACAATCGGCCTCTATTTTATGTCGTAGACCCTGTGCACATACTGAAATGCACTAGGGACAACTGGATGAAAAAAAACAATGGAAAATGCTTTTACTTTCCTGAAGTGAGCCTGTCAGGAGTATTGCCCCACGGGCCGCCCAGAATGAAAGCAGCATCATATGAAGCCGTACGGCAGCTGTATGCACTGGAGCAGACATCGCTTCTCAAGCTTGGCTGCAAGCTAAATTCCAAGGCAATCAATCCAACACCTATGGAGAGACAAAATGTAAAGTTGGTGTTAAATGTCATTAATCCATTTGTATCAAACGCACTTGAGACGCGTGGCGATGCCCTTGAAACCACATGTGCCAGTTCAACAGCTCTCTTCATAAACATCATATCGACATGGTAGAAAATCGTCAACGTGAAGACCCCTTCGAAAGGTCGCTGACTTAACGACACCCTTCAAAATCCAGTGAATTCTACGGTGGATCAGCAGCTGGTTTTCTTTAGTGGCATGGTAGACTGGCTGGATGCTTGGAGCAGCGTCAACATGAGCCGTGGCTGCTTGACAAGGGAAACACATTCTGCGTTGAGACTCACTTGCTACTCCCTTCTTGAGCTGTCGCGGTACTGTTTAGAAGGACTGAAGTTCAAGTATGTCATACTAGGAAAATTTCAAACTGACACTCTTGAAGATCGCTTCGGTTGCTACCGTCAGCTTGCTGGTGCACAATATCATGTTTCCGTGAGGCAGCTTCTGGAGTCTGAAAAGAAAATTCGTCTGCAAAAGCTGCTGATGCTTCCGCAGCCAGACATCAGCAGCGAAAGTGACACAGAAGTATCGCAACATAACTTCTCTGTTCACATCTCAAATGATGAAATTTCCAACCCAAAGAAGGACATGGAGGTCATTGCTTATATCGCTGGATATTGTGCTCATTCAGCTCTGAAGAAGCTGTCATGCGCATTTTGCAGCAGCGTGCTCGTCCTGGAGAGCAAGAACATAGATGTGGAAGGTAACACAATGATTGACAACTTGTCAAGAGGAAGCTTAAAGTTTCCGCAGCCATGTACTGTGCACATGGTGCTGGTGACAACGCTTCCTGTCGAAAAGCTCACCAAGGGAGAAAATGCAAAGGCGTTCCTCGCGTCGAACAACCAACGTGGCATTGTAATCTCCATTACCACGTCACTGATAGGAGATGTTGAGCTAGAGACTTGTGAAAATGGCCATACCTCTCAGACTATCGTGCGGCATGTAGGGCATGTTGCAACAAATGTCGCTCTGAACAACTTTTGTAGACTTCGAATTGACACCATCCAAAGCACCGCACAAAAAAGGCAGCTGACTGAAAAATCAAAAGCTTGAACAAGAAATGAGGTAGGATGATTTTAGCCTTTCGTCTTAATAAAACCACTTCTACAAATGCATTTCGGACTATTACAGATTGATCACTAAAGTGTGAAGGCAGGCGTAAACAAATGCAGACCGCGCAGGAACAAAAAAGAACAAAAAAGAAACACCGGCTTTCAATGAGTGCCCACAGCAGATAAACGAGAACGAGTGGCGACGACGGCCGGGGTGCAGGTGGGCAACTAGCGTGACGTCACGCTCTCCCTGGAGGGGCCTTGTCAATAGTCTAGGTGGTGTTGCTTCAGCCATGAATGTCATCTAAGAACAGGTGCGATGGTTCGTGAACGCGAGCCCCGGTAACGGACCACGACCAAGGTGCGCCAATCGCGACGCTGCACCAGACGCGCACTGCGTTCCCAATGATTGGGGAACTGTAAATTCTTCCAAGTTCTGAAAACACAAGTTCCCCGCGTCCGGTGGCAATTTGTAAAGAAGCACAGGCCGAGCCCTCGTCAGACGAGGCACGTCGAGAGGAAGGCGTCTCAGATGGAAATATACATCTGACGCTCCTCACGTGGCTGCTTAGTCAACCACAAGTTCAGATGTAATCGAGGAGACCATCCCAAGACGACGACGCCTGCCTTTGCGAGTACTCCGACAGCACCATGAGTGAGGCACCCATACAAATGGACGAAGACACTAGCCCCAATGACATAAGCTAGAGCAGCGTTGACGCCTTTCTTTCATCCTCGTTCAGGAGCCCGGGCACCAAACGCCACCGGATATCTACTAGTCAATCAGAAGCCCCCACCAGAGGCAGAAGTCCCCTGCGGTCTTCGACGTGGTCCCGGAAGCCCCGAGCCTCCAGTGGATCGCCTGGCTGTAAGAAATGACCCATCCGCTCGCGGGGCACTGGCTCCCACGCCTTCTAAGGGCACCCCGGCCTTTGCGTGATATTATATTATGTTTTAATTTTCCCCATGGCTCTTATCCTAAAAGTTATTACTTTTAACGTTCAAGGTTTTCGCAAGCCAAAAAAATAGACTGAGGTATTGACTCTCGCGCATTCAGTGCACTTTGATTTGCTCTTCATCTACAAAATAAAATTGTTTAAGCTTTCTGATATATTCGCTTTCAAGCGCGCATTCATTATTGATTATTTGTTTCTGTACGGCAGCACGCGTTTGACTGGCTTAGTTAGTTACGTTGGATTTTATGGCGCCAAAGCAACAATGGCTATGATGCGCCAGTTCGTCTGGCGTAGGAGTCATTATTTTTAACCGAAGTCTATTGCGTGAGCATGATGTTTTCTTCGAAGTCTTCGGATGCGTCCTGGCCTTCGTTAAGTATAACATTGGTTAGCGCGTATGCCCCAGTACTGTCCGTGAACTATAATGCGTTCTTTTAAATTCACAACATGTAGCACTCCTACGGGACTTTGATTGTGTCTTAGACTGACACGAAGACGTTCAAGCTCCGGGTCGTGGCTGGTCAAACTGGAACGCCAGACAAGTACAACGTCCACTGCTTCAACTGGCATTGAGTGACATTCATAAAAGTGTACTTTATAGCAATTTCGTCTACACGTGGTGTCGACCAGCGTCTATCAGCAGAATTGATCACGTGCGCGCAAGCCCCGGTCTCCAGTACCCATGTTCACGACACTAGGGTACTGTCATTGCCAACGACAGCAGTGTAAATTAGTGATCACCACCCGGTTATGCTCTCTCTCCGCCTGCCAGCGGGGATGCCAACGATTCACAGACCATGGCGTCTGGTTTGCCGCGTCCTCCATGACTCTCAGTTTACGAAGAAATTGTCCTGAGCGTTACAGGTATCGCCCATTGAGGCGTATATAGCTGATTGGGATCGTCTCAAAGAACAGTGGCGGTATCAGTGCGTCGGGCAGAAAACTTCGTGCCCGCATGTCCAAAGATACTTCATTGTTAATCCGAAAAATACGCATTGCCCACTGCGTCCCCCCGTTATGCGGGCATGGCAAGAGGAGCTCGTTGAACGGTAACAACGTACTACGCACGCTTCTTCGCTATCGGCTTTAGCTTGGTGCTTTAGGCGTGCACAGAGTGCGCAACCTGAGGTGCTAAGGTATGAACGCAGAGCTCTGATTCGTCCACCAGGCTCTCGTGCCCACTCGCTGAACTCTGCCGCGCCAGCTGCTGCGAGTACGCGTGACTTTCAGGCATTGAGTCAACACTTTCAGTCAATGGCTCAATCTGTTTCAGTTATCAGTTACCCAGGATTCGTTTCTTTGCATTCACTGATAAAAGACTTACAACGTGCTTACAAATGTCACATGACGTTCTAGTATCCCTACCATTCGATGACGAAATAAAGAACGCATTAGACGCAATGAAAAAGGGTTCGACGCCAGAGCCGGACTGTCTCCCTGCAGAGTTTTATGTACAGTTCTGGCCTATCATTGGTCCAATGATGTCACGCGTGATTCGCAAGTGTTTCCGAGATGTTACCTTTCCAACCTCTTTTCACGGAGGCCGTATAACACTAGTTCCCAAGAAAGACTCAATGTCCACGCGACCAGAAGATTGGCGCCCTATTACCCTGCCTAATGTAGATTACAAGCTCTTGGCCAACTTGTTGGTGTGCCGAATCAGTCCATCTCTTGCAACAATATTCTCCACCCACCATGTCTGTTCGGTTCAGGGCCAAGAATTATACACCCATATGTGGCTAACGCGTGATAAAATTCAGAACACCACTAGTCGATGTGCACAGGGACTGTTTGTTTCCTTGGATCAGGAGAAAGCTTTTGAATTATTAGAGCATGGCTACTAACTAAAAGTTTTACATGCATTTGGATTCCCGGATAAATTCATTGACCTCATTCATGCGATGTACACTAATTCAGAAAGTACCCTTTACATAGATTCCCGAAAGAGTCACCCCTTTATAGTCACGCGTGGGGTCCATCAGGGGTGTCCCCTCTCCCTAGTTCTATTCATCTTTGCATTAGAACCCTTGTTAAGGGCCGTTGAACGTCCCCCACCGATTCAAGGCTTACCCCTACGTGGTAAAACTCAAGTAAAGGTCACTGCATATGCAGATGACATTACGCTATGTGTACATAATGAACAGTCATTGTGGCATGCTCTGGATACTTTTTATGATTTCGGCATTATCTTTGGTGCAAGGATAAACTTTTCTAAAAGCCAGTATTTTTTATCGGAAACTCCAGTGCTCATATCAGCATCACGTCATCTTTACAGTGGTTCCCTAACATTGCAATACTGGGTGTTACTTTCACTGCATTTGGTGTACAGGACGGCATCTGGTGATTCGTTCTACAAACTCTTCAAAGCCATATAAAATCAGCCATGAACTTTGAATTACCCTTCTTGGAACGCCAATACTTATAACTAAATGGTGTATTTCGGAAAATAATGGTACCTTTACCATTCTGTTAAGTCGCCGCTCCGATTCTGCAGTAAAGTGCAAAGCTGCTTCAGTTCATTTTTTTTGGTCTGGTGGCACAGAATGATTATCACGTCCGGCGTTAGCTCAACCACGAGATCAAGGCAGTTTTGCATTCCCCGATGTTTCCCTCACGGCTTCTACATTGTGTGTCCGCACTCCATCGCGAATACTGAGCAATGATGGCTCGCCCTCTCAGACACTGCCTTGCGAGTATTTGGGGCCATCACAATGTGTCTTTCTGCCGGCTAGCCAAATTAACCAAGGTCCCGAATCAACTGAATTATCATCTTTGTATCTAGCCCTTCTGGCATTTCATCGATGGTTGGAGACTACGTGCCGAGAGATAGCGGTGGCCGAATCCTAAGTGGTGGACACAATGGCCACTCTAATACGACCCTCGGTGCCTCAGCATTCTCAATATATAATGAACCGCCCTTCGAAACAAATAACTACAGCAATGTTGCCAGGACGTTTTCGAGACTTTATGTGGCGGTTGGGCTGGGGCTTGCTCCCCTCTCGAGATCGGTTGCAGTGATGGCAGGCGGTTCGCACTCCCACTTGCCCCAATGGCGTCATGGTCAAGACCGATCGAAATGTGACAATTGATTGTGTGGTCTCCCGCCTTTTTTTTTGGCACGCGGTGCATGTTGATTTTCGGGGACAAGGTGTGCGAGCATTCGTGACCGACGGCCCATTCCCGCGCGGGCACTTCTCGGCTCTTTTAATATTTGCGGAGCTGTTCAGCCTTTGGCGAAAGTGGTGCGAGGCCATGGCAGTTTTTTGTGGCAGATAGGGGGCCAAATGAGACGAGATATTATCGCGTTCCTCTCTGAGGAGCTTTTCTTTCTCAGAGAGCACGAGTTTCTGCGGCATTTGCCGTGCCCTTTCGTCAATGTTAAACACGAAAGGGTAAAACTGATTTTTCGACCGACGTGGTGCTAAGCAGCACTCGTTGAGTAGTTATTCATAATTTCGTTTACAATCAATTGTTTCATTGCATCTATTGCATCGTTATACTCTTGTATCATCATCTTGCATTAAGATTTTGTGTGTATGTATGCCAATAGTGTCATGTATATTAGAGCAGTGATGTCTTCATAGCAACTTCATGATGTTTGTCGTGGCACATAGATGTGCCGAAGTGTATGTTCCCTATTGCTGGAATGCTATGCCACTTTTGTTTTCTGTACATAGTGTAACTCGTTTTTTATAAACACATATAACAGCCTGTGAGCTGCTACGCTGTAATTTACTCCCTTGCTCCAGAGTTTTTCCTGTAATTGGGACGGCTCACTGCTCTCCCATGGTTGAGTGCGAAATACTCGAAATTGTTGAACACTTTTTCTAAACATACTGCTCGCATGATACATTAGCATGAACACCATTGTATATCGTTTTGTGTACGCAAGGTATGTAAGATGAGACTTGGAAATAAAATAGTCTAAAATAAGTCCATGCGACAGCTTTATGCTCTCCCATGGTAGAGTACCAAGTACTCTAAATCGTAAACTAATTTAGTGCCAAAGCTCCTTAAGTCATGGGTCGTGCATCCGCGATGTATTGGCCTCAAGGACTTACCATGGCGCCGCCTACGTGATGATGTCACTCAGAGGATGCCGGGTTGTGCTGTTTGCTAGAACACCGCGTTTCCTGCGCTTTTGCTGTAGATACCGTGCGTGCTTCCCTTTGTTTTGAAGCTCAGTGCTTTAATGAGCGATAACACCTGATAATACGTGCAAGCAAACTACGAATCGGTGCCCTCGGAGGCACTCTCGTGTATAATTTCCATCGTAAACTTGTGACTAGGAACCGGTGCAATGAAGGGGGACGATGCAAGCAAGGCGAGCACACGCATCCTATTTGTGACGTGAAAACGATCACAGCGCTGGCTTCTCTGTGAAGGCCCTCACGACCAATGTAGTAGTAATAGTCGTCGTAGTAGTAGTAGGTAGCCACCTCTCATTTAGTCGTTGGAATGTGCGCTGGATGGCGGTACTTGTTTGTTATAAGTATATGATTAAAAGATGCGAGGTGGCAGTACTTGGAATTTTCACAAGACGGATGGACGCACGGATTGGCAGACAGATAAGCAGACGCACGAACGGAAGGTCGCGCAGGCGGACGGACAGACGGATACTCGGACAGACGCATGGACAGATGGATGGACACGCAGACGAATGGATTGGCGCAGGGACAGACGTACAGGCGAATGAACGGAAGCAAGCACGAATGAATGGATAGAAGCGCGGACAGACTGACGGAAGCTTAGCCCCACTCATCATCATTCACTCCGTCGATATGCTGTGATTTTTTTTTTGCTTCTGGAATGCGCTCAGCCCTCTGACTTCTTTTCTAAAGCATTCTGTGCACAAAGTATTTTACATTTAAAACAAATTACACATCTTGTAGAAAGCGTTCTAAACTTTTACCAATGTTCCGTTCTTGTCGAATGCATCTTAACATGTAAATAACTGCCAAATCCAGGTGACGGACAGTTCACTTTTACTCTTTTATTCACGTCGTTTTGAGTACAGAGAAGAGTGAAAATTAGCAATACCTTAATCACAAAACACTGATAGGGGAATATTTTGTTTTCTTTTCAATGTTTTCTTCTCTTTTAGTTTTTGTAAGAAGGGGGATGTACTCTTGCGGCTTGTGCACTGAATGCCGTGCTGAACGCATGAACGTATCGAACAGCGAAAGTTTTTGCGCGTCATATCTGACGAACGCGCACGAAGAATACGCTCCTTTCACGTAGTTTTACGATAAGCGAAGCCACCGCGCCTCAATATATCGACCATTCGAAACTCCCAGATGTGCTCGAATTTTTAAATAGCCAATGTGAACGGGTCGTTGCCGCTTGTCGCGAACTGAACCCCTCCTCGCATCGTGAGCGCCAGCCATGATAATTACCCACTCATTTGCGGATTGGGCGATCAACGGGACATTCTGCGTTCCCTGCCTCGCTATTGTTTAGGGCGGCGGGCATCTAACGCAGCCTGTGCACACGTCTAAGCGCTAATTAGTGTAAGTGTTATGTTTATTTTTTAAAATTGTACCCAAAGATTATTCGTTCTATTAATTTGCAATGTTTATATTCTGCAAAACTTCTGTATACTAGTATAGCATGACGTGAGTAAGCGTAGTGTTTTCGATTAGAATAAGTCCGCAATTAGAGTGGCTCGAAAATGGGGATCGGCGGGATTGTGCTATTATAAACACAATTGAATGCACTAATCGAATGATTTTGCTTACAGTGCCTAAAAGTATAGTTTCTGGTCCTTGTCTTGGTTTTGTAGAGCCTTTTCTGGTTAAGCACTCTCTCATTCCTCATTTCATTTCTCCCTCCTCTCTAGCGCATTAAAAAAACACCAGTATGCCGAAATGGGTAAGCTTCATAACTTGCGATTCTTACTTCCCCTTTCTTTTTTTAGGGGGGCATCTGTGTTCGCAAGACAGAAATACTGAAAGGTCAAAGCTGTCGGCTTCCTACTGCACAAGTAGCGTTGTTCGAGCTGTTGAGTGCGATTGTAGTTGGCAGCTTTTTGATAAGGGTCTAACCAGAGCGCAGAAAAACTGGACAGTGTGGCATAACAGTCAGTCATAACAATGCTCAGACGCTGCTGAAACGAAGAATGTGAAGCGACACAGTTTACCCTGAGCACGTAAACAAAGAAAATCGACAATGCTTTGTTGGCACTGAATTGTCATCGAAGGTTGTTCTTCATGCTGCCATCTTCACAAAATCATTGTCACTACGCGGTGACCAACGCTATTTTGCTGCTGTCGGTACACACGCCCGCGTTCAAATTCAACACTGCATATCACCAGCGAATGCAACCACGTTGAAGCGAACGAAGGCAACCAAATGCAATGTTGAAGGCGTGCAAAACTATTGAGTGCACTGTAGCAACTCAGTTAACTATATTGAATTACTATTTTTTAAGATCGCTTACACTTGAACAAGTCTTAAGGTTTTCCCGTCATTCCCACCTCAAGTCATTAAAAGCCTTATCGTTTGGAATCCTTCCATGTGCGAGCTTTACCGATATAGGTTGAGCGTGTGCAAGCATGTGCAGACATATCGAATAATTAGTGCACGCAATGGTCGATACCATTTAGCCACCTACTAAGGCTCATCCTTTTGTGGGGCACATTCTGTCCGTTCAGAAGACACCGAGGTACTACGCTAAAGCAGCTTAGAATGCTCAATGTCTTTATAGCAACTTTTTGTCCGAAACACATTAGGTTTTCAACAAAATTACTAATACGTTGAAGTGGTTCATGTTCGAAATTTAACTAATAAATATAGTAATCGAGTGGATATGCGCCGTCGCATGTCTGAAAGCTTACTATGTTCACATTATAGTTGAAAAGACGGCGATTAAAGAAAGAAAGAGAGGACTGGCTGTCCCAAATAAAGTTTCGCTTGTTTTGCTACTGGAGACCCAACGCGGTACCCAAGAAATGAACGTGGAATCAAAGGACGTGCATGGACGGCAGTAATCGCGGCGTTACCAAGGGCTGTTGTAAGGCTCGGAGCATTTGCAGACGAGGTCAAGTACGTTTACGTGGACTCTCTGCATTAGGGCTGCGTTTATGACGGAATGTTTTGCTTTCCTAGAAGACTCTCAATTCTCACTTCGGTTCAATCTACTACACAGTATGTACGGTGTCAATGTTTATGAAAGAAAACACGGGAGTGCGAGGCCTGCGTGCTCCGGCGGCTGGTGGCAGTGCGTTAAAGCAGGAGCGATAGCAACCACAGTTACTTATTGCGTCATCTCGCGGTGAACGACTTGTGTCAGCGATCGTCTTGTGCCTTGTCTGTCATCGTTTTTCGTGCTGTTTACCACGAGCAAAACAAGCATTCTTTGCTGATGTAGAACCAGCGGCAAGATTGCGACCCCCTCCCATTTCAAGGCGGTTACCGCCTTCGTGTAATTGCCTTGAAGGGGGAAGGGTTCGCAATCTTGCCGCTTGTTCCATATCAGCAATGAATCGTTGTTTCGCTCCCTGCGAGATGACACAAAAAAAACTGTGGTTCCTCTCGCTCCCACTGAAACGGGCTGCCTGCAGCCGCCGGATCGCGCTGGCCACGCACTCTAGTGTTCCAGTTCATAAAAAATGACACTGTACCTCTCAAACGCACAAAAGAAAAAAACAAGAAAATTTTGAACGTTTTGTGTTGTGGGATGTTGTTCAATACTCGAGCGCTGCATGGGCGCTGCTATTTGCAGTGATCGTTGTTGTCAAGCTCATGTACGTGCACGTGCCCAAGAACAGAAGACAGTGGTTGAAGATAGTGATATCGTATCACATTGTATCCTATCGTCACGGGGTCTTGACGTCGACGAAGGGGGCTGACTGTAGTTCGAAGATCAAACTCTTTATCCGGCTGAACTTCTGGCCGGTCAACGAAAAGTCAGATTACAGCGATACTCACTGGTATTGAGAGCAGAGTACTTGGAGCCATCCGTCGATCAACTGAGAAGCGGTGAAGCCCATCGGCATTTATACATGTGCTGCCGAATATTCCAGCGTTATTGCTGGCTGCCGCGTGAATTCCAGAATAATCTATAATGTTCGCGTTGTGCGCGTAATCCTAACAAAATGATCTACTACAGTCCAGAAGCTTCTGGAACATCGCAGGCACGATTTGCGCTGAACATTACTTATAGTGTGTAATGGGCGATAACAGAACTTGAGAAAGGAATATGGTGGTACTGAAAAAGAAAATTACGAATATAACATTAACGACATTTCAGTGCCTTCGAATACCACTAGTCAACAAAAAATGGAACCTTTTCGGAATGCGAGTGTAGTGTGTCATGTTGAGCATTCATTCTTACGATAAGGTTAATGAAGGCGGTTCTCCCCTACCCCTATTTCACTTTGTTTTAGGATCATGACGAATACCTGACTCAGAAGTAACGAGTTCAGTCTATAAGTGATACGCGTCTTGTGTTGATCAAGAAATGCTCAGTGTTGAGAATCAGTGCCGGTGATCGCATATATCTTCTTATCCTGTCTAAAATGCTTCTTTAAACACTACCCGCAAGCAGGGAGGTGATGTTTTCAACTAATGCAATGAACGATGTGAAAAAGACGAAGCTGTGTCCAGAGCTTTCGAGTGCTCAAGAGGCACCTAAGCCCAAGCCACTCCTATTACACTACTTCATGCAATCGCATAAAGGAACGGATCGCACAGCTAACGAAGCAGCTAAATACAACACACATACGACATTTTGCAGCGTCAGTTCGGGGCAATTTCCTTGTGCAGTCCTGTAAGCAGAACGTGCTCGCCATTTTTCTAGCGAACCCTCCAACCACCATTGCAGACAGAAAGTCGTATAGGTGTGTCAGCAGAGCGGCGACAATCGATAGCGACGTCAATCCTGGCAAGCTGTCTAGTGTCTAGCATAGAAACGATCATCAGCGCTTTCTATACGTACTTGCGTATATTTATAGGTAGCTCATTCTTTCTAGTTTTGTGGCAAGAAAAGCTCATATTGTGATGGGGCGAGGTCTAGGCTTACAGGATAGCGTCCACCGAGAATCGGCAGCTGAACAAGATGGCTGAGTTGCCTCTCGCGCAAGCGCCTAACGCACAGGCGTCTTCGTCATCTTCGCAAAGGGCCACACTTGCTCCTGTCGATGATGCACCGTAACATCACTCCCCTGCAGCGGAAGCGCCGTCCCGGCGCTTAGGACGGCGGCGACAAACGAGCAGGGTGATTCGGTTTGAATCTGGAAACGTGTACAACGTCCGTCTAGAGTGAGGGGGTCGAAGAGGCATTGTTTAGGGGTGCGATCTCGTAGCTCACGTTACTGAGTTGTCGTAACACTTTGTAGGGGCCTTGGTAGTGTGGTAATAGCTTCTCTGATAAGCCGACTTGGGGGTTTGGTGTCCAGAGAAGTACCAGAGACTCCGGCGAGAAGTGCACGCTTTGATGACGACTGTCATAGCGGTCTTTTTGGTGCGCTTGCGACAAGTGCAGCCGATCACGGGCAAGCTGACGGGCTGCATGGGCTCAAGAAACGATATCGGTGGCGTACTCAGTAGAAAAGGGGGCAGCCGAAAGAAGGAGCGTGTCAAATGGTAATGCTGGATGTCGGTCAAATAGCAAATAAAACGGTGAATAACTAGCTGTGTCGTGCCGCGAAGAATTGTACGCTAACGTGACAAAGGGGAGTGCTTTGTCCCAGTCACGGTGATCTGGTGAAACGTACATTGACAGCATCTGCGTCAGCCTTCGGTTCAGACGCTCGGTCAACCCATTTGTCTGTGTACGATAAGCGGTGGTAAGCTTGTGCTCAGTGGAGCAGGCGCGGAAAATGTCATGCACAACACGTGAAAGGAAGTACCTTCCTCGATCAGTAAGCAGCTGCCGTGGAGCGCCGTGATGAAGAATGACTTCGTACAAGAGAAAGTCAGCGACGTCAGTGGAAAAGCTTGTCAGCAGTGATTTAGTCATGGCAAAGCGTGTGGCGTAGTCTGTGGTGATTGCAACCGATTTATTTCCGGAGGTGGACGTAGAAAACGGGCCCAACAGGTCAAGGCCAACACGGAAGAATGGTTCTGTCGGTAAGTCAATGGGCTGTTGGAGGCCAGACGGTAGCACAGAGGGGCTCTTGCGGCGTTGGCAGCGGTCGCAAGCAATGACGTAGCAAACCACAGAACGATACAGTCCGGGCCAGAAAAAGCGACGTCGCCCACGATCGTAGGTACGAGAGACGCCTAGGTGACCGGCTGTAAGTACGTCATGTAGTTGTTCGAGAACGCTGGTACGCATGTGATGGGGAAGCACCAGTAGTAATTCCGGGCCATCAGCGTTGAAGCTGCGACGGAACAGAATGTTGTCGTGCAGTTCGTACAGGTGAACAGTAGGGTCTGTTGGAGCAGAAGTCAGACGCTCGATGATGGAGAGTAACGACGGGTCACGTCGTTGTTCGGTGGAGATATCACCCAAAGTGTGGATGGAGAGAACGCAGGGGTCTGAATCAAGGTCTGTGAAGTCGGGCGTTTCAACCGGATAACGTGACAAACAGTCTGCGTCTGTGTGCAGGCGTCCCGACTTGTAGTGGACTACGAACGAGTATTCTTGAAGACCGAGCGCCCAGCAACCGAGACGTCCAGATGGGGTCCCTTAGCGATGACCGCCAGCAAAGAGCGTGATGGTCCGTAACAACGGAAAAAGTTCGGCCATACAGGTAAGGCCTGAATTTTTCCACGGCCCACACTAATTCTAGGCATTCACGTTCAATGATGGAGAACTTCCGTTCGGCAGGTGAAAGAAGACGACTGGTGTAAGCAATCACCGGTCCTTCTCGTCCTGTCGTTCGCCAAGGATCACTCCAAATTCATGGCCACTGGCATCGGTCCGAAGCTCTGTAGGTGATGCAGGGTCGAAATGGGCCAGTATTGGTGGCGTAGTCAGCAGATGCAAAGGAGCCGAAAAGGCGCCCGCTTGCTCTATGCCCCATGCGAAGGGAACTTCCTTCTTCAAGAGATCAGTAAGCGGTCGAGCGATGTCGGCGAAGTTGCAAACAAATCGACGAAAGTAGGAACATAGCCCAACAAAACTTCGGACGTCCTTGGTTGAGCGTGGTTTAGGAAATTGTTGTACAGCTGGCACCTTGTCGGGATCTCTTTGAATACCAGCAGAGCTGACACGGTGGCCGAGTATGGTGATTTGGCAACGTCTGAAATGGCATTTTGCAGAATTGAGCTGGAGAGCGGCGCTTCAAAAAACATCCAGAACGGCTGACAGACGTGTTATATTGCTGTTAAAGGTAGGTGAAAATACAATGACATCGTCCAAGTAACATAAGCAGATGGACCATTTATATTCTCGGAGAAGGGAGTCCATCATGCGCTCGAAAGTCACCGGCGCATTACATAGTACAAACGGCATAACTTTGAACTAGTAGAGTCCGTCGGGCATAACGAAAGCGGTTTTTTCATGATCCATGGGGTCGACGGAAATTTGCCAATAGCCGGACCGAAGGTCGATAGGCGAAAAGTATTGGGCACCATGGAGGCAATCGAGGGCGTCATCAACCTGAGGCAAAGGGTAGACATCTTTGTGGGTCACTTTGTTTAAATGGCGATAGTCCACGCAAAAGTGCCTGTCCATTCTTCTTCTCAACGAGCACGACTGGGCAGGCCCAGGGGCTGGATGATGGTTCTATTACGTCTTTAGTAATCATTTTGTCCACATCATTCTGAATTATTGGGCGTTCCTTGTGAGATACGCAATATAGACGCCGCCGTATAGGACTGGCATAACCAGTGTTGATCCGGTGAGTCACTGCAGTTGTTTGGCTGAGAGGGCGGTGGTCAAAGTCGAAAATGTCTCTATATAATGTTAGCAGACTACGGAGGCTGGCAGCTTGCGCTGGAGTGAGGTCGGGAGCAATGCTCTTGTTAATGTCATCGGCAGGCAGAGTGTAATTGCGGCCAAGACAGGGGGATGTGGTATCGGTGTCCAAACGAGCAACGTTGCAGCTGTCAAGTGGAGATAGGGTGGCCAAAGACATGTCTTGCGGAATACCTTGAGTCAAGAGACTCGCGTTGAGTAGTAGTATAACCACTGTATTATTAGCGACGGCGACAACAGTGTGAGCAAGGGCGACGTCTCGGGCCATCAGTACGTCGACTATAGGAGTGACGAGGTAGTCACCATCGGCCACATGACGTGAGCCCGACAAAGTGACAAATGTAGCAGCTTGCGGAGGCAAGCGAACGTGGTGACGAGAGCATAAACGGGGAGAATAGTCAGCTGGAAAATCGGCAAGCTGCGGCAGTTCAAGCTGGAGAGAACCAGTGGCACAGTCAATGAGCGCAGAATGACGTGACAGGAAGTCCAAACAAGGTATTAGGTCATGAGGACACATTTCAATGACGGCAAACTGAACTAATGTAGGATGACCGGCCATGGACACACGGGCCGTGCACATCCCTTGAACGTCAGGGGTCCTCCCATCAGCGACACGAAATGCGCGAGAAGCGGCAGGCGTGAGCACTTTATGTGGGCGTCGGCGAAGGTTCGTGCTCATTACAGAAATGTGCGCTCCAGTATCTAAACGGCAGAAATAGCCACACCGTCAACGTCAACGTCTAACAAACTTTGTCTCGTTGGAAGCGTCAAGAGAGGATTTGTGGAGTGAGTCGAAAATGCAGCGTCACCTCCGGGCACTGCACCGTTTAGTTTTCCGGGTAGGCAGGAGCGGGGTTGAATGGGGACGACGGCCTGTGAGTCTGTGGTGAGCAAGATGACTAGCGACGTCCTGGAGGCGAACGCGACTGACGACCATGCGGTGACGGAGATCGGCTGTTGAACCTTCTGTAGTTGTTTGGCGGAGAAGGCTGCGCGGGAGACGCGAAGCGGGTGCTGTCCTGTCGGTAGTGAGGTTGAGATGAAGTCCGAGGTGGCGAGGACCAGCGGTAATTGCAGTAACGGACGACATGACCGATACGGTGGCAATGAAAACAAATTGGTCGATTGTCAACGGTTCTCCACGCAGCAGGATCGCGAGATCGGGCCGTGAACTGCTGCTCGTGATAGGACGAGGGTGGACGCTATGGAGCTCGCTGCGGGCTGGGTAAAGCGCACACCGAGGGAATAGCTATGCTGGCAAGTTCTTGGCTGATGATCGCTTGAACCATGTTAGCAGTGAGTGGGGTGGTGTCACTTGCAGTGGTGTGAGCCGGAGCAGAGGCAATGGCTTCAAGTTCGCGCCATACAATGCGGGTCACCTGATCCGATGAATCTAGAGGTGGCGGCTGTGTTCTTGCACGGTCTTCAGAAGACGACCTTGCAGCCGTATTCGAAAGGTGGGTAAACACGCTGTTAATTCTCCGGCTCTTCGCTTGCTCAAAGCGCCGACATTCTTTTATAATGGCATCCACTGTAGAATAATTTTTGCAGATGAGGAGGTTGAATGCGTCATCCGCAATCCCCTTAAGAATATGTCTGACCTTGTCAGCCTGCGGCATCTCGGCACTGGCTTTGCGACACAATGATAACACATTTTCTATATAGGAGACGTAAGACTCAGTCGAGGTCTGTGCCCGAGACGCGAGCATTTTGTTCCGGCCATTTTTCTTCCAATTGGCTTTCCGAACAGGTCTAACATTTTCTCTCTGCACACTGCCCAACTCCCAAGTTCTGTTTCATGGTTCTTATACCACGATTTGGCGGTTCCCCTAAGATAGAAAAACAGGTTTGCAAGCATAGTAGTCGGGCCCCATTGGTATCGAGTACTCACACGTTCGTACTCTCCAGCCAATCTTTAGCGTCAACTTCATCCAGATTGCCGGAACCGCTGAACGTGCCAGGATACCGCGGGGGTTCGAGCACGAAGGTTGTGGTCGCAGAAGGAAATGTAGTTACCGCATCATCTCCGGCCGCAGTAACACCAGGAACAGATGCAGACGCGTACTTTCCGTCATCGTTGTTGTGGAATGACCCTTCAAACGACGGCCACTGCGAAGTTCCGTTGCGAGGCGGTTACCCAGCACCTCGCCCCCTTCCCCCAAATGTGACGGGGCGAGGTCTAGGCTTATAGGATAGCGTCCACCGAGAAACGGCAGCTGAACAAGATGGCTCAGCTGCCTTTCGCGCAAGCGCCTACTGCACAGGCGTCTTCTTCATCTTCACAAAATGCCACACTTGCTCCTGTCGATGATGCACCATAACAATAATTTCAAAGGAGTGTTCATTGATCTTTTATTGAGGCCAGTCAAACGTCTCTTTTTTTTTACAACTTCGAAGCTCGTCTATGGGATACATATTATGAAACGAGCCTTTGGCTTGAAAGGAATTGAAGGTACAATTATTCAGAAACCTTGGCGATTTTCCTATAATTACACTTCAAATATCAAAGTTTAAATTTATAGGCACATTATCGAGCCCGGTTGGCGAACACTGTCACTCTGACAACAATAGTGCTTCTCGAGGACACCAGAACATATTATTGCGTTTGGTCATAGGTCAGCTGATCTCGCATGTAATACTAAACCTTTGTGCGGTACATAAAACATTATGGAGGGGCTAGGAGATGGTGCAAGATAAATACAATATACAGAGAAAAAACCTGGAGCTTTACTTTTGATTTTGAGTCGTCAAAGGTAAATCATCATGATGATGGCGTAACTTTTCATGCCATTGGATGATCAGGTGTTTTTGGGGTAATTCATAACAGGACGCAATAAACTGCTCTTCGTCTATGCTATTGCGCGAACAGTGTAGAACATTTCTTCTTCATTTTGTATTCAATTTCTCTCTCTCAAACGTGACCTGGTGCAAAATTTCATTACATATAGCAGTACGGTGAACTTTGTACGTACAAAATGTGGATCTGAAAACTATATAAAAGACGGTAAAAGAGAGACATAACCACACACAGCCTATCGGGCATATTGTTGAGCAGCCACTAGCTGTCGCATCACGAATGAAACTGAACCCAATACCTTCGGAGCTTCCGCTTGGGAAGCGTGGCTTCGAATGCGAAATTGGTTGATAGGCACCGACATCGACGCTGTATCGCGCACACGGCGACGTTCGAAAGCCGCGAACCAAACCACGTGCGTGTTAGCAATTCAGATGAAATTCGGGGTCTCCCCAGTCAACGGTCGACACGCAGCGCTCATAAAGGAGCTGTCCTCACCGTTCAGGAGAGCCTCCTGGCTTAAAGCTTGAAAAAATGGATCTCGCAGAGAGAATTCTGATGACAGTGGGACCTAAATGACATCTCACGCATAGCCTTAAGTGTTAGATTGAAGGGCTCACTGAGCGAAGCGCGGTAGCTTACTGCAATGGTACGAGAACACCCATGACCCCCACCACCAATGATGTTACGCTGTAACTTCTTCGTGTGGCGCTCTTATGGTGACACTTAACGCATTCGTCCAACTTGTTAACTGTTGCATGAATTTCTAGATACTACGCATTTCATATTGTTCAAAGTGCAGAAACTAATACGCAAAACAGAGCTAAGTGTTTGCAGCCTGCTTTTATGTTCTCAACTTGAAGATCTACAAAGTTCTTTCTGTACCAAACAGATGCCTATCTATATGATGAAGGAATTCTTTTTTACCGAAATAGCGTTTAAAAGCTCCTTCCGTAGAAATTTCGGTGTGATCATAGTTGCATCGTTGGTTCCGAGAGAAAAAGTAGCGTTGCCTGTGAGCGAGAAATCAATACACTTGCAAATGAATAAATAACACAAATTTACAATTGGTGTGACGATCTCACCCAGGCCTTCTGCATTGCAAGTAGGTCTCCTACGACAGTCCTACGCCATAGCTTTAGACTGCATCGAAACAGTAAGACATTACATGAATATCAGGCAGTGGGATTAGTCACTTGAAAGCTCGTATTGTTGGGTGATAGAAAAGGGTAGAATATATATATATATATATATATATATATATATATATATATATATATATATATATATATATATATATATATATATATATATATATATATATATATATAAGGGAAAGAAGTGTATACCTAAGGGCTCGTTTTTCCGTGTTTTAACACAATATTAATGAGATCTAACAGACAGTAATGCCAAAGAATGTACAGGGGAAGTTATTAGAACCAATAGAATTTAAATAGGAAGAAAGAAAAAAGGATGAAAAAATAACCAACCGTGGGCAGGATTATATATATATATATATATATAGTTTTTTAGGTACATAGGTTTTCCTGATGTAACCAGTACAAAGCATTCACGCCTAATTATTAAGCATTATGAACAACAACAACATTAACAAAGTGCGTAGCTCCACAGATGCGCGGGACACTTTGCGGATGTGTAATTGATAATACACCGATGTGCAAAAAAAAAACGCACAGCATATCAACGCCATGAATGATAACAAGTTGGGCGAAGCACGGACCAATGAACGCATGCACGGACGGACGGGTGGACAGGCAGACAAACGAACAGACGGACGTGTGAACAGATGGACGCACGGATGCACAAAGAGATGGACGCTCGGATGGACGGAGGAACGGGCGCAAGGACGGACGCATGGACGGACGCCTAAAAAGTGCGCCAACGCTAGTGATCGAGAAGTCGTTGCACGCGCAGTTTGATTACGGTGTCACGTAAGCGAAAGTGAAGCTCAAGCTTCAACCATGCTGTGTTTGAAAACGATAGCCTTTCAAGAGATACTTCAAAGCAAAAATTTTGCTCTGTCTGTCGGTCGGTTGATTTGTGAGGTGACTAAAATGGCTAAAGAGTTAAACCACTTCCTCAACGCCCAGCAATCTTGACGGGTTTCTGCTTTCACACTTGTGTGCATTGTCGATTAAAAAGCAAACATTGCGCATATATGAGGCACAATATCAAAAAGTCAATATTTTGTCGTGTCTTTCGTTGTATTAGAAAAAGCATACGTAAGTAATTTTAAGGAGCATAGCATATAGTACGCTGCACTAACAATGCTATATTTTTCGTCTTATGCGACTCTTAAAGGAAAAAGGAGAGAAAAGTGAGCCCCGTAACTGTCTGCATCAGAGTGCGACACCTCAACAGTAGCTCACAAGGGATGGGAGTAAGAAGGAATTAAAAGAATAGGATTAAAAGGTATATATAAAGAGAGGAAGGAGAGAGTGAGACGAAGGGACAGCGAGCGACGGAAGTAACGAGGAGATAGGAAAGAAGGACACGGTCGCAGGAGTCCGAGGACGGGGCGCCATTCGGCGAGAGCTGTTGTCGGCGTGGGGAGATGGCGTAGGGGGAGCCCAGTCAGCCAGAGCTGCACTGTCGTTGGATATAGCGGGGGCACGACTTGTCGGCATGAAATCCAGTGAGCGAGTCCGACAATGCCATGTTACGCACGAAATGGCGGATCTTTCCTACTCTTTGTAAGACGATACGGGCTGCCACAGTGGCTTTGCATTCCACAATATACGGCCTCCGAAATTGCGCGCGCATGTCGCGGGCTCGTTTAACGGAAGGGATCTTTTCGTTTTCCATAATTAGTGCCAGATGGCAGTAATGTTTCACACAGCGCCTGCAGAGTCCGCTTCACTAATTTTTCTCGCGCAGAACATCAAATAAACGCTCTATTCACTCTCGTCAGAAGAAAAATGCATCTTTTGGCGATGTTTGCTCTGAAACACGTACACGTGGGGAAATTTTTTTATTGTTTCGTAGAACATGGCACTCAGTTTTCCATATTTTTTTTGCTTTTTCTTTTTTTGATTTCATTTTAGTATGGCTTAAATAAATGAAAGAAGGTTAGCCCAGGTGGTAGACTCCGCACGATGTGCCCCATTTTTCAGGTGTTCGCGCTTACTGTTGCAGACGCCTGAACAAAATTATGTCTAATTTTTTTCAATGTCCAAAGGTTCATTTTCTAACTCCTTGGGTGTTATTACATGTGTTTGTTGAGAAACTAGCACCCTCTTTAGGTACCGGTTGCTCTATGTCAGACTTATGCAAAGCGATAACTGCATGTGGGACAAATGTAGTTTTGCCACTTTCATGCCATGACTACAGTCGGACAGTAAAACAGTAAGTGGGCGAATGTACTGGAGGATTGACCTAAAAATCTAGGTCTCATTTCAAGATTCATTATTATCATTAAAATTTAGTGTCATTATCCCATTAAAATCTAGTCTTATTTCATATATCCTCCCCCCGGTAGTTCCGGAAACCGTTTGACAGCAACAACTACTGCCACTGCTGCTGCGGGGAAAACGAGGAAGCCTACGCAACCTTGACACAAAATTGAATACAAAAAGTGTTTCGCTTCGAAAGCGATTGTCGTTTATCCGACAATTCCGTTCACACAATCTTTACATCTGTCAGTCAGAATTCCAGACCCCAATAAACAGGAAATAATAGTAGTCATCCTAGATATTCGCTGGTTTAATATACAGCCCAGCCAACAATTAGCAACATTTCAGAAGGGGGCTTCTGAATCCACGCAAAACGACAAGCACACAACGAAAACCAATCGGTATTCAGTGCATCTAAGAACTTCTAAGCAAGGATTGATAAGTGGTGCTTTCTTCTGACAACCACCGTTCATCGAGACGTATGCACCCCCTACCACCACCCCCAGCTCTTCTTTCATGAAATACCTCTATTCTTTCTTCGGACTCGCCCGATTCCCCTGGTTTGAAAAGGCGCTTTCTCACGGCGCCCAATCTCCTCCTCCGCTTTCGCAGTCGGCTTGCCCACCTCCTTTTGTTTCGAAGGTAGGCGAGGATACGAAGAACACATACGCGAGCGCTAAGTAATCAGTTGGAGCCTTGAAATAGCCAAGCCCGCCTGTATAAACTTCGGCCGTAGCACACATGCCATTTTTACGAATTTCGCGTCCTAGGCTTGCTGTTTAATTCACGCTTTACATGACGTACGCATCATGAATTAATGCTACGACCTGCTGTTTGATTTCTAAGTACAATTTTGCCTAGCCATACTCACCGATATAATCACACAGACGTGAGAGCATGTCATTTGAATCCCGCAGTTCGCGAAACATTTGTTTTGATTTTCATCTTGCAAGATATAATTTACGTTCTTCATAAAGTTATGCCATTAAACGCAATTATCAGTGCATACAAAATCAACTAAACGGCCTCGAGAGCTCAAAGTCGAGGTCGGCTAGATAGCTATACTCTAAGCGGAAGAGAGTTAAAAAATTTATCGCATTGAAAATCAATCGATTGGGGTTGTGGTGTACCAAACTATACAATAGGACAGTCGTGTTTTAAACAAACTTTGATGTTCTTCGGAAATCTGCAAAGGATAAACAATAATCTGACACTACGATTCGGCAGGACGCTAGCTTGGTTCAGTTCAAATTGCCATCATATGAAGGCCGTTATGAATTAGGGCCTGAAAACTGACTTTTTATTTTAGTATCGGCACTTGTGCCAATTGTTTCATCGATGCTTGTGTCCCAAGTGTCTAAAGTGTTAGGTAACAAACCCATCCTTCACCTCTTACATATATATTGTAAGGCCGCGGTGACGTCGATTACACCTATTTGTACTCATCCGCACCCGCGAAAACACATAAGCATAACTTTTTTTTATCACTATATTTCCTGAATCGTGATGGAGATTTCAATCTGTAGAAATTTTTTTATTCAGCTTCTCTGCACGCCGTAGCTTCACGGCCACGTTAGAATTTCCAAGCAAGCCTCGAGTCAGGCAGAAAACGACGACAAGATGCATTCAAGGAGCACTGACACCATCAAATAAAAATATTGCTGTTTCACAGTGCCTACACTCAGTACGTAGCTAGCTGTCATGCTGTCGTGACAGAAGGGGGTTATGGTAGAAGTCATGATAGAAAGAAAAAAAACAGAAGGGAGCATCATTAGGAAAGGCACAATAGCAACCTTGCTTGCTGGAGAGAAAGCCCATGCAAAAGAGGCGAATAGCATGGAGCTGTGACAGATCGTATTTTTCTACCCTCCTGGAGGCTGAGATGAACGCTCCCTGCATAGAGCACTGTGCGCCTACTGCGCAAAGAGGGGTTGTCGTCCTGTCACTCGCGAAGAAATGACAAAATACACGTTTTTGTGGCGGTTTCTCGGGGAGACGTTGAATTGAATGCGGGCGTGTCGTGCTTTGGGGACACCTTTACGCCAAAACACGTACAAAACGGGCTCGCAGAACAAAAAGAACCCGATAGGTGGTTTTCGGTGCCACATCTGACAGTTCTGTCAACGATGCGATGTTGACCAGGATCCCTGCCTGCGCATAACAAGCTTTGGGATAACACGAACAGCGAGGTTCGAGGAATATTTTGGGGGGATTGTGTGTATGCTCTGCGTGAAACCGATGCTTCTTTCCGATCTCTGTGTGTCGCGTTTGTAGCGCATTCAATATTTCGACAAGGGAAAGCCATGTACAGACTGAATCATAGTTGCCGCTTCCGTCTAGATTAAGCAAATTTGGACTTCTTTTTTCGCCGAGTCGCTTGTAGAATTTTTCTGTCGCTGGCCACATTTTAGAATATTTTTCAATTTTCCAGCAAATATGGTTATTTTAGTGCCCGGCACGTTCACATATAGTTCGTATTTACATGGGTGATATTGTTTTTCAGATAATAAAATACTTTAGGGTACATAACAAGTAACGTCAGTGAGAAAACGTGCTTTCTACGCATGGAGGCCACTGTGAAGATGGTGTGCAAAGGTAAATAAGTGCTTTCACTCGTACTGCGCATATTTTCGCTTAACAAGTTAGTTAAATTGACTTGACCAATACGAATTCATTTCCAAGTGCCATTTGTCCATAAAAATTAAAAAAGTTCTCAGAAATTGAAAAGTTATGAAAACACCAATTTTGTTGAACTTCTTTTTGAAAGTCGCTGTGTTTTTTCTAGGTGTATTTTGTGGTGATATTCCTTTGTTAGCTGGGCAGTATCTGGCATCTCTGGTCTGAATTGAACTGGTGCGGTCAAGTGCGGTTTGCAACAACTAGCTCTTCAAGTTCGCATTAGAGCACGAGGACATTGGAACTTAGGAATCAGTATTATTTTTGCATGTTCAATGCCGTTCTCACCATATTTATCCAGAAAATGGCAGCTGGCACGGTATATTGGTCGATCTAAACAAAAGTCATACAGCATGCTCAGGTTAGTTCCTTTCGAGCTCAAGGGTGAGGTAGAAAACCTTGAGCGCGTTCTTCTACGCAAAGGTTTTTGCTTTTCAATACTTCATAACGTGCTGTAGAGTCGGATTGATGCGAGCAACAGCTAAAGAATAAAAAAGATAACATCATGTCGGATGCTTTCAGGACGTCCGAAAAAAAATGCGATGTTTCTCACAAAATACGAAGGATTGAAAGGGACGTCACGCATAAACCAGCGGTGAAACAGACCGGATTCATTCCACTTATAAGCAGCAATAACAGGCTGAAGGTATTTACGGTGATTGAAATGGGTAGTGAGCTTTAGAAAAGCTGTGCTGTTTTTGTTTTTAATGAATGCGCAGCAACGACTTTTGAAAAATCATTACTCGAATGGGTTATTGTAAAAGTTTGTGCTTATTTTGGATAAATGAATGTGCATGATTGGAAAAAGGGTAACACTTACCTTATTGCAGAGCCAGGAAAAGGGCTATGTATATATATATATATATATATATATATATATATATATATATATATATATATATATATATATATATATATATATATATATATATATATATATATATATATATATATGCAAACGCATAAGCACTGGCTCTCAGCGGAAGAAGGGCTCCTTGAGCCCATTCGTATACTTGCAGTGGTCCCTGCATAAAATCAACCACAAATGAAACCTTCTTAATCAATTCTACATTCCCATTCTCAATTTACCTTCCCTATTAGAAATATAGTACACAATACATAAAGTAAAACATCTGCTTATCCAGCATGTGGCGTATCATGGTGCTATATAAGTTATGAGATGACTGATGTGATACCATTCCTCGATCTCAAGAAATTTCAGTGCGTGAAATACTTGTGCTTCGGGCAACAGCTATGTTCCAATAAACAAGTTAATCATGGACATTAAAATACAATACATACCTGCATTGAACTACCGATAGAGCCGAAATGTTAGAGTACTGCGCTAAGTGAGGGAACGTTAAAAAACACCAGAGTTCCGAAACGTTTGTCTCCAGTCCAGCATGGTGTCTCTCATTGGGATTTATTGATTGTGCGACGTAAAACTCCAGATAGTATTATTATCATTGCATTCAACCACGCCACTCACGCTGCTTCTGTGAATGCTTCAAGGCCGCAAAACAGGATATGTCTTCGAAGTTTTGAAACTATCTGCTCTAGCTGTGATATAAACGTTTATGGGGCAGACTATTTAGGGTACTATTCCTGAAACAAAATTGCAAAGCGAGCAAAACCAAGAAAAAATATCACGGCCTATCAGGTTAACCACGCTTTACAAAAATGCCTGAGTGTGTTGTGAAGCGTTCTTGCACCCACTTTGCATGTTTGTAAACAACGCAGTTCGAACACGTACAGCATGATTTAAACTACGATCAAATTGGGATAGGAGCTGAAAACAAGCTTTGTTCCACTTGTCCTACTGTTTACTCTCATAGGTGAAGCGCAAGCACTGCATACGTGGTAGGCATTTTGTGTCAAAGTACTGCTCAACACTTAGACTACGACACTATTTCCTTCCCTCTGACGTTAAACAAAAAAAAAATGGCAGCATATCCACGGAGTGAATGATGGAAAGTGGGGCGAAGCATTCGTCCGTCCATTCGTTCTTGCTTCCGTCCGTTCCTGCGTACATCTGTGTAACCGTCCATGTGTCCATCCACCCGTCCGTGCGTGCGTCTGTCCGTGCGTCCGTCCCTGCGTTCGTCCATGCATCCGCGCCTGCGTCCGTTCATGCGTCCATCCATGCATCTGTCTGTGTGTCCGTTCGTCCATCTATTCAGCACTCCAAGTACCACCATCTCTCATCTTTTCATCATATATTCTCCATATAGAAGCACCGCCATCCAGCGGACGTTTCAAGGACTAAACGGGAGGTGGCACATGCTCACTTTCTTACGGCTTGCGCTTTGGGTTTACTTCCCATCTTTAACCACCCCGAGTTCATGGTATATACTAGTTCACTGTATTCATGGCTATGCGGCCCAACGCTCGCTAAACCTTTCTAAAACCAAGGAGCTTACACCCAGCGAGTATAACGTAGCAACCCTTTCTTGTCAGATCGTGCTCAATGTACATTAGAAAAGCTGCTAATGGGGAACGCAGCGTGCGCGTTACCTAAAGGCCGAATGCTCCTGTCTCTCATTCCCCCTTAGCAGCCATTGATGTGCATTGAGCACTATCTTTTATTGTTCAACGACGCACAGAAAAAATCTCTCACCGGAACCACCTTGGAGGTCAAAATCGTAAGGACCGCTATTTCGGGTATGTGCCACTGGTGGTTACGTGCTACGAGGGACGCACAAGCCACGCCATAAGGAGCTTCGCCCATAACACTATAATGTGAACAATAAAGCTGCTATTTTCAGAGGAGAGCCACGTCGTATGGACGTCAAAGCAGAACTTCGCTATCGTTTTTGCAGATTGATACGTGAATTGATGTGGTGTTTAACGTCTCAAACCCACGATAAGATTACGAGATACGCCGTAGTGAAGGTTTCCGGAAATCGCGACCACCTCGGGTTCTTTAACGTGCACCCAAATCTAGATGCACAGGCCTATAGGATTTTCGCCTCCCTCGAAAAAGCAGCCGCCGAAGCAGCGATTGAATCTTGCGACCTGCGGGTCAGCAGCCGAGCACCTTAGCCACTAAACAACCGAAGCAGGGCTGCGCACCCATGCCTACACTATCATAAGCCTCCTATACGTGCCTAAAGAGACCGTTATCATATCGGGAAGTTTTCTTTCTTGTTTTTTCCCCGTTTCTATCGTGTATCTAGTCGACCATATTTTTCATTTACCACTAGGGTGTAATCATTGTTTGCGTTCTTCCATATTTTCTTTTTCCTGTCATGCGGCGTATTCACTGAACCTTGCTCTAGTCACCCAACACCATATCTTGTCATTCACGTGGTCGAAGATGCGACTCTTTGTCTTTCTGTGTGATTCTTATTTTTGCTTCGGGCGAGACAGTGACATCACTTTCTTCAGGCTGAATGCTTTCCCGTGAACATTCATCTCGACATTCGGGCCACTTCAAAATGCAATTCATCATTGCTTTTTATCTTCCTAGTTTTTCATTATTCTGGGAAAGGGGTTCATTTCTTAGATGTTTGAATTTTGCCTTTTCTTTTACCATTATACAGATTAGATGGTTGATGCCTTTCGACGGTAGGTGCATGTGGCGATGTCCTGTATTGCGATCCTTATCTGCGCGTCTCCCCGCAATGACATAAATTTCCCATTTTCTGTGCGTGTATGCGTTTGTTGTATGCTAGGATTCGCCGCCCTCTTTTGGAAAGCTGCGTTTTTCTATTGACTCGGGATGGAAATGAAAACAGCAGGAAAGCTTTTGTCACAGGGGCGGTTGTCGGGACAAATACGCTGTTGGTTGGCTGGCAAGAAAGCGAGGTGCAAGTCACGGATGAAGTCATTCACCTAGCGATTAAAATACAGACTAAACGAAAATGACCAGAAATAACCTCAAAAACTGGGTAAACCACTTGTCCTCTAGCGCACTACCTTTCCTGTTTTTTTTTTCACCACCTACTATCGAAGTAAAAATTTACTCTCGTGCTAACTGAGTTTTTGAATGTAGGAAGGGTAGTAATTATTTGCCCCAATGAGGTTTTGAGCAAGTATAGAATAAATTTTTACCACCTTCACAAGGTTTTTGACGTGATTTCTGGGAGTTTTTTCCTGTGGTAAAAAATAAAAGTTCACGGGTGCATTGGCCCAGAGTGAACAGAGTTCTTGAATATCGAATGGCGGCACAATTGATGACACAGAGATTCACATACAAACAGACACGCACACACAACAAATGCATAATAAAACACCACTCGAACAGACTGCCCGCGTTACTTGACTGTACTGCGACAATCTGGTATATATAGGCACCACTTTTTGACGGGCCTGTGGTACCGGTAGTAGAGCTCTTTTTATTGCATCAATTAACAACAACGGATAAAGGAGCAAGCGTAAACTTGAGGTGAGCTGCAGACCAATCAATCTCACCCCGATCTTTTATTATAAATCTACCTGATCTCACCGTTTTGATTATCCAATAATTACTTGGCGCACCGGGCTCTTGGCCCCACACGTGTTAGCACTGCTGATGCGCAAGTCCATAGAATATACCTAAGCGCACACAAACCATGGCAGCTCAATGACTTTCATTGAGCGACGGTGCGCAAACACAGTAGCAGCACGTATTCATTACAACGGACGTAGAAGAGCGGTGCACGCCTGAACAAGCTGCTTACCAATGGCGTGCTAGGCCTTTTCAAGGAGCACGGATATTCGATGAAACACAGCTGGCGATCACACAATACACATCCTGTGCAAATTTCGTCGTCATTTCAGACACAAATGAAAACGTGTCCGCTATCTGCGGAGTCTTACGGGGACGGTGCGATGTACATATGTACTTCCAACAATAGAGACGGCTCGTCTCGGTTTTCTTCGTGCTCACCGGCAGACGCTAGTTGGTTCCGTCGGGCTCGTATCAGTTCCCGCCTTCATGCTACATGTTTGAGAACAGTTGGCGCATGGGACGGGCAATACGGGCTGCACTTTACTCCAACAGACATCATCCTCTGTGGAATCAAGATGCTTCATTCACCTACCCTGGTGACACACTCCCACTGGTCACTGGTGGCCGTGGCTTGGTGCCGACGACAGAGTGAAGCGTATTGCTTATCGCTTGTCCAGAAAGCAACCACAGACGATGACACCACATTGATTTCGTTACCACTGGCAGATCTTCGCGTTTCGGCACGGAGCCGAAGTATCCGCGACGTGCAGGTTCGAAGGCGCTCAAAAGCGCACGGTCGCTCGATGATGTAGGAGACACGTGGTATCCATCAGCTCAATCACACAGATTCCGAGCTTCTTGCACCGTCCGTCTCCAAGGCCACCACAGAGCAGAAGCCAACAATTTGCGAAAATATGCAGGACAACTTTCTACAGCAGGTTTTGTTTTTTTTTTTTGAGAGCCCCCCTCCCCCGTTACCTCTTAGTTTATTCCGTTCACAGAATGCTGTCCTCACTCATTGTGCTTATGCTGCCCCCAGTTCCAGTGAAAGTGCGTTGACTCGAGGTCAGTCAAGAGGCATGACGATGCAAAGAAAAAAAAACAAAAAGAAAAACATCTGGGTTCTCGCGTACCTTCAGGATTCACTGAGAGGAGTATGGGGCAAAATCCGCCGAAGCAGCTGCACCTTGAAGTCATGTGGTAATAAACTCTAAAACGCAAGTTAAAAATCACGTGATAGAAAACTCCCTACGTGGTAAAACTAGATTTTGACATCCTTTTACTACCTGCCTCAGAGGTGGTGGTAAAACTATGTCATGTACCATCTTTTACTTCAACTCGAGGTAGTAATTTTAAACGCGAGAGAGTTTTCAGAGGTCATGAGCCGCTAAATCCCCAAACTCGGATAGTTTTTGCTTACAGTGTAGATTCACTGTGAACGAGATTCTACTTAGGTTTTATAGATAGAATGATGAAGAGGAGCGTGATGATGATGATGATGATCATGATGATGATGATGATGATGACAATGATGATAATAAGTGCTTTCAATGACACTGAAGTAGTACGCAGGGTAACAGAGCACTATAGTCGCACATGTTAGCACATCGCGATAGATTGGCGTGTAATGCAGCATCATATTCAGGTATTCTCAAGACGCTGGTTGTGTTGATGACCACAGTGCTGATGATAATAATTGTTATGATAAATATGTCTACTTAATTCAAACAAAGGAGGTACCACTTGTAACACAGCGCAACAGTGTGCGTTACAAGGCAATATCGACTTCAGTTTTATGTCGGACGCTTTCGGTGCTAACTCGACCGACTAAAAGCATGTTCTTTGTCTATAAACTCTACGAGGCACAAACTCCTTCATCTCCAGTATTTATCAAAAAGTTGAGGAAAAGATAGTCAGAATACCATTAGAACAAATCGCACAGTGTCATGGTTTGCTCGCTCTTATTCAATTTACTAGTGTTCAAGTTCAAGCAACTATTCCTAACACCCAACTGCAATCACCAGGCATCACAGCATCATGATTTCATGAGCAATCACAAGTTGCCATTTTTACCCCGCACCGTAACAGTTTCCCTTCAAGATATTCTCCTTGTGAATGCCTTACGCCTACGCAATGTATAACGATACTTAACAGCTGACAAACAAGCTGGCATGATGCACTGCGGCATTTTAAGGGCAGCTCAGGTATAAAAGGCGTTTATTAAACCGTCACTTGGCGGCGTACAACACGTTCTTCACATTTGGCTGTTGTTCTTGCAGTGAATTTTCCTGGTGTTATGTTTGTTTACTTCTTTCAATCACTAAGTACAAAGCCATTTGAAGTGCTCTCCCGCTTTAATATTTTGTGTTGTGATAACCACAGTCATAACAAGGTGGCTATCATTTGTCTTGTCAAATCTATAGCTTACCACAAATGTGCACGTGATCAGATAAGGAGAAAAGGCCACCCGCGTGAGGGAGCAAATCGTACAACAGCCAGTCCTGCAGACAACATTGAAGGCGGACGAATATGCTGATCTCACAAAACTTTGCGTACACACACACACACACACACACACACACACACACACACACACACACACACACACACACACACACACACACACACACACACACGTTGAAATGCAGCTTCCTACCATCACATAAACCGCGTTTCTCGTCATTAGAGATATTAGGAAACTGACTAATCAGCATTTTACTAATTCGTGGCTCTTCGTTACTTCTTACCACACAAGCTGCATGACGCATGAAAGAGGAGATGTACAATGAACAAATTTGATTAGGAATATTATGTATTGATAAGATGAATCGACTAAGGCTGGCATTGTTGCGAGCCTTCAAGAACTCTAAGTGCACTAGTGAGGAGCTTGCAAAAGACTGGGGGACCCTTAAGCTTCGCCTAAGAGAATTGAACGCGATAGCTACACCTTGTCCCTATTGCATACTTTCTGTGTTGTATTATATTTCTTGATAAGAACAATTATGAAATATAACAACCTATATTCGAAATATAATAAATGGCTTGGGTCAGAGCAGCTTTTGAATATAGTTGCACTCTGTGTAATGAGTAGCCTGCTTCAAGTCACTAGCAACTATGCGCGTCACATATTTTTGAACTTGCTATGCAACCACCACGTAGTCCTAAAGGAATACGAGCAGTAATGCGGGTGCCTTTTATTTGAGGTGGCCGTCTTTGAACCATTGAGTCATTATGATTGTGGCGGAGAGCGTATCGTTACAGACATGATAATCACGTGTTTTAACGCTCAACAATTTTGTGCAGCAATGCCAAATCCACCATTCTTCGAAAACGAGCTCTTTAATACTACCGCGTTCCAAAAAAGCTTAGTCACTGAGAGAGTCCTCCATAGCTTGGAGCATTTTTTTTTGTGGCGAGTGTGTCCTGTAGACCGCGAACATGAGTTCACTGTTTAGCAGCTCATATCGTTTTCGCAATTGACTGCTGTTCACCCTCTTGACGTCGAGAAGTTACGAAAAGTTTAATGGTCAGAGGGTTCACATGGCCCGTAAAAAGGTGGCACAGTATAGGTATAAAAATATTTCGGCGTTTTAGACAAAAGCCTGAGTGAGCCCACACAGAGTCCTTATATTCGGAAGAAGTGTGGCATTGAGATGACCAAGAATCAAAAGTGCCAGAGTCGAAGAAGGTGCCACGTTTACGACTCGAAAGGTGGTGATAAGGTAGCGTAAACATTGCTGGCTCACTGAAAGAGCACCAGGTTTTTATTGGCGACAGGCGTTGATAATAATGTTGATTGATAAATAAGGGGAACAAAACTCGCTACAAGGAGCAAGGGGTGTCCACTAGGCTATAAACTTTATCAGCTTCAGAAGTTTGGAAGCTTGGTGAGAAAAGAAAAGAAGTCCGAGAAAGTTGTGGCTTCCACAACGTTGACTTCTGCGCAGCACGTCGTAATTTTGATTGTCAAGTTTTCAAAGTCGTTGAGTCGTTTGTTCTTCGAGCTTATTCGCGCTTTGTTTCTCCAACAATAAGGTCCATCGACGTGCACTTTTATGGTGTAAAAACGCCCTGAAATTATAAGACGACGCTGTCGCCAAAACATAATTTCCAGCGTGTGATCTCAAACCTATGTCAACACCATATTTAAGAGTACTACACGAGATTTATGTGTTGTTTACTTGTTGCTACAAAGAAAAACTTTAGTGTTTAGAACGCTGAAAACCATGTGATATTGTTTGGGAATGCGTTTGTTAACTTTTAACAACGATAACTGAAAAAAATAACACAATATCCAGGCAGTGAATGATGATGAGTGGGGCGAAGCGTCCTTTCCTCCGTGCGTCTCTTTGCCTGCCCGCCTGCCTGCCCGCCTGCCCGCCTGTCTGTCTGTCTGTCTGTCTGTCTGTCTGTCTGTCTGTCTGTCTGTCTGTCTGTTAGTGTCTGTCTGTCTGTCTGCCCACCTGCCCGCCTGTCTGTCTGTCTGTCTGTCTGTCTGTCTGTCTGTCTGTCTGTCTGTGTCTGTGTGTATGCCTGCCCACCTGCCCGCCTGTCTGTCTGTCTGTCTGTCTGTCTGTTAGTGTCTGTCTGTCTGCCTGCCCACCTGCCCACCTGTCTGTCTGTCTGTCTGTCTGTCTGTCTGTCTGTATTTCTGTCTGTCTGTCTGTCTGTCTGTCTGTCTGTCTGTCTGTCTGTCTCTGTCTGCTCGCCTGCCACTCTGTCTGTCTGTCTGTCTGTCTGTTAGTGTCTATCTGTCTGTCTGCCCGCCTGCCCGCCCGCCTGTCTGTCTGTCTGTCTGTCTGTCTGTCTGTCTGTCTGTCTGTCTGTCTGTCTGTGTCTGCTCGCCTGCTCGCCTGCCCGCCTGCCTGCCGCTCTGTCTGTCTGTCTGTCTTTCTGTCTGTCTGCCTGCCCGCCTGTCTGTGTGTCTGTCTGTCTGTCTGTGTCTGCCCGCCCGCCTGCCCGCCTGCTCGTCTGTCTGTCTGTCTGTGCCTGTCTGTATGCCTGCCCACCTGCCCACCTGCCCACCTGCCCGCCTGTCTGTCTGTGTGTCTGTCTGTCTGTTAGTGTCTGTCTGTCTGTCTGCCCGCCTGCCCACCTGCCCGCCCGCCTGCCTGTCTGTCTGTCTGCCCGCCTGCCCGCCTGTCTGTCTGTCTGTCTGTCTGTCTGTGTCGGCTCGCCTGCTCGCCTGCCTGCCGCTCTGTCTGTCTGTTTGTCTGTCTGTCTGTTTGTCTGTCTGTCTGTCTGTCTGCCCGCTTGTCTGTCTGTCTGTCTGTCTGTCTGTCTGTGTCTGCCCGTCTGTCTGTCTGTATGTCTGTCTGTGCCTGTCTGTGCCTGTCTGTATGCCTGCCCGCCTGCCCACCTGCCCGCCTGCCTGTCTGTCTGTCTGTCTGTCTGTCTGTCTGTCTGTCTGTCTGTCTGTTAGTGTCTGTCTGCCTGCCTGCCCACCTGCCCACCTGCCCACCCGCCTGCCTGCCTGCCTGCCTGCCTGCCTGTCTGTCTGTCTGTCTGTCTGTCTGTCTGTCTGTCTGTCTGTCTGTCTGTCTGTCTGTGAAGGACCGAGGAAAAACACTGACGCCACCTAGAGATACTTTCCAAGACATACACAAAACACTATGTAGCGAGCAATTCGTAAAGCTAACTAGAAGTGGCTACTAATACTACATACTAATACTACGAGAGAACGACCCACACCCAATAGTGCTTCAAACCTAGAAGATACTTTCAGCTTCGATATCAACGGGTTGGAGCTTCACAGTGACATGTCAACACAAGTCTGATGTCACGGGGAGTTCCCCGATAAAAAAAATCATAAATTTACCACCACCTCCATTATATCTTTTAGTCAGTGGGGTTTGCTTGCAGACTATCGGTGAAGAACTCAAAGTCAATGTAAACTTTTTGTTTACGTGTTGTGAGGACAGCATTGAGAGGAGAGCGTTGATGAAAATATCACAAAAAATCCTTCTTTTTTTGAGGGGGTGGGTCTCAAAACCGTATCAGTGCTTCTTTAAAGGCATAGTTGATTGTATAGTCATGTTGAGACATGAAACGGCCTTTTTACTTTATTGCTTCACTTTTGAAAATGTTAGAATAAATGTAGCACTACTCATCTCCATCAGAACAGTTACTTAGGTTTGTTGGTGGTAATCCATTACGCGAGAACTACAGCACTAAAAGGGACAGGGACTAAGAAATACCCGACACAGGCGATGATGCGCAGCCACACCTGCCTTGCATTTACGTATACCCTCATCTTTTTAAGCTGTGCTGTTTTTGCATAATAATCACTAATAACTATGAAATGTACCTTCTGTCTGAACGTACTTTTTCCTTGTGGTTTTATACTACCTCGGCTGTATTAACGGCAGTGAAGGGTACAGGAAAGAAATCATTCACGGCAATTTTTATTGGAAGCACGCGCCGATAAAAAACTGCCATGAATTTACTCAACGCGACACACTTACCAGGCATAAAGTAACAAAAAGCAAACGCTGTGGGCAATGCCAGAAGTTTTCCACATTTGACCCAATGTACGCGATCTATCCTGCGTGTAACTTGGCGAAGCTGGACCAATGACACCATGGTGCATGATCGTTGATATGTCTTACGTTTTTCTTTTGGCGCGACACGGAGGAGCTGACTGGCTGAGACCTAAATGGAAACGCTATTTTGCAGTCACTAAATTGCTCGCAAAGTGAATTTCTAAAGCAGTGCGGTGGAAGTTGAGCGAAAACCGTGCGAGTTCTAATCTGCAGGGAACCACGCTCTTTGAATGTATTTTTTTGTTTGGGTGACATGAATCAAAGAAATTAATGAATTTGTTCTTGCTTGTGTTTTTCGTTGTCTTCTTTCTGTTGCACATTCCTCCAGAGACTTTTGTTTCTGTTCTTTATTCGCCCAAAGTTCGCGTGAATGATGCCGGTGGTTGGGGAAATGGTTTTGCTTTGAAGGGCGATTACCGAGCTGCGAACGTTTTTGTACGCGCTGCTACGGGCTCTCCCTACCGTCTAAACAAGAAAACACGCTAAAGCCAACAAACATAGCTTAGACCAAGTCACGATGACTACCGTACGTTTTTTTGCGTTTATTTTAGGGGTGAAAAAAGGGAAGTTTATTGTGCACTTAAATTGTACGTACACAAACGAAACATCGAAAACAAGTAAAGACAGTCTGTACATCTTACAAATGAGCGCCAAAATCTAATTGATCACTGAGTATCCAAATGTTACAAGTGAAAGGAAAATTGAAAAGAATCAAGTTAATCACATTTAACAAGATAACACTTATGCATGCATACTAGAGTGGGCGTATGGCTAGTACGGGACAACTGGAAACCTCAGTTGTGCCCCTCTTACTTTGAAGAAATGTGTGTGCCATCGTCGAAGGAAGGCCTCTTCGCCGTGCGTTTCCAGATGCTGATCTAGGTAATTCCACACAATGATGATGAGTGGGCCGAAGCTTCGAAGGGTTTTATCGGCAAACAATGAACCATCCGCTGGCCGCGTCCGTCCGTCCATCCGTCCGCCCATCCATCTGTCCGTCCGTCCGTCCGTCCATCCATCCATCCATCCATCCATCCATCCATCCATCCATCCATTCATCCATCCGTCCATCCATCCATCCATTCAGGATCCATCCATCCATCCATCCATCCATCCATCCATCCATCCATCCATCTATCCATCCATCCATCCATCCATCCATTTCATTCATCCGTCCGTTCGTCAGTCTGTCTGTCTGTCTGTCTGTCTGTCTGTCTGTCTTTCTGTCTGCCCATCCATCCGTTCATCCGTCTGTCTGTCTGCCCATCCATCCGTCCATCTGTCCGTCCGTCCATGCGCTTCGTCCCACTCGTCATCATTCACCTCGTGAATGTGCTGTGATTTTTTATTCTATTTTTGCAACACGTTAGCGTCCGCTAATAATATTCAAACTTTAGCCATACCCAAGGAGGATCTTTCGTTAATCCTCCTTCGCCATAACCCATTCAGTCCCTGCATCATTATTAATGATTTTTAAAATTTTGCTAATTGCATGCTATTTTTCTTTTCTATTTGTTACCTTATTTGTTTAGTGTAGCCTAATCTTCACTCTAGATATTTCGACTCTTTTGGTGTTCTTTAAGCGTTCATGAAAGTTTGCAGACAACTCGCACCGGCGCTTGACAAGATGGTCAGAAAACAGAAATGTTAATGAACTGAGTTCAAGCGCTACTAAGATGATGTAGAGAACCATGTACTGTACTGTGGAATAACGTCACATCATTTATTTCTCAATACATTCAACATGGAGTGATCGATAACAAGTGATGACCGGTTGTTGTTGCGCTTCACCAAAAATTGATACATTTTACTACTTTCCTGAATTCTTGTGTAGGAGCTGATTTTTAGGGGTGAAGCTTCTTAGGCTGTGGGTCGTTCCATCTTCTGTAGTAGTAGTAGTAGTAGTAGTAGTAGTAATAGTAGTAGTAGTAGTAGTAGTAGTAGTATGTAACCACCTATAGTTTATAAGTTGCCAAATCGATGGTGTTGTGTGTATATGTTCTTGGGAATAATGTAACTTGATGGCGTTAGAGGTTTTCACAGCAAACCCACGGAGTGAATGATGATGAGTGGGGCGAAGCGTCCATCGTTCATGCGTCCTTTAGTGTGTACATCTGCTTGTCTGGCCATGCTTTCGTCCATGCTTCCATCTGTATGTCCGTGCTTTTGTCCATTCATTCGTCCATCCGTCCGTCCATGCTTCCGTCCGTTCGTCCGTGTGTTTGTACGGGCTTCTGTACATCCGTCCATGCGTCCGTCCTCGCTTCCGTTCGTCCATGCATCGGTCAAACCGTCCGTGGCTCTGTCCTTCCAGAGAGACGCTTCGCCCCACTTATCATCATTCATACAGTAGATATGCTGTGATATTTTATGCTTGTGTTTTATCCTGAAATGTTCGACGATTTATATTTAGATGAATCCTACTGCGGGAGAGCAGTGTGTTTATAAAATATTGTTAATGATTTAGAGTACTTGATACTTTACTATGGGAGAGCATAAAGCCGTCTTGTAAGACTTCCTCAGCTTTGTTTAGAAAAATGGTTGAATGATTCAGAATACTGGGTATTCTACTATGAGAGAGCATGTAGCCAACCTGACCGCCTATTTACAAAAAAGAGTTGTTCACCACTTAGAGTACGAGGTGCTCTACTTAGGGGGAGCCTAGAGCCGTAGCGTGTGCTATCCTGAGGTCAGACAGTGCATATATAGTGCCAATAAATGCTCAAGTTTTACATGAATCCCACGATGAACGACCAGCTGAAACTGTCTGGGATTCTCTCGAATTTTCTTTATTTTTCTCCAAGGTTTACTATGTCAAAAAAGGGTTCATCTGTAACGCTATTATAAAACCATCGTGCCCTTGCATCCTTTAACCTCAAATATGAAACCGTTTCAAATGTCACCTGCAAATACATACTAGCTACATCATGCTCCCAACAACTGAGAAAGAACTTTCAAGCGGAAAACGGCATGTTGGGGCACGCAGGAAACTTATTTGGTAACCACTCGCACTCCTGGATAAAGTCCGGTGGGCGACTAAGGCCAGTGGAGCCCTGGACATGGGCCCCAACCATAGAAGCTCTAACATGCCCTTATTTTCCCTTCAATAAAGTTTCACTTTCTTTTTTTCCCTTCACACAAAGTAATCACTTTATGTGGGTAAGCGCCAAAGGTCAGCCACTTCTTTTGTTACACTTTGTTAGCATACAAAAGCTCACACATCTGATCTTTACTGAACAATAAAGAGGAGTGTCCTTTAATTGGTCGAAATCGTGATCGGACATATTAAGGTATATTTTAGCATAAACAAGGAAACGAACGGTGTTTGTTACGAAGTTCGCTAGTATAATTCGAAGACGATAACAATCAGTCTTGGGGAAGATTAGGTTCTGCCATTCGTATGTCAATCGTACAGTACATACATGTGGCATTGCAAGTTATGCAACTAGTTTTTCGGCTCTTTCTGCACGATCGTTGACTGCTGGCTTATATCTTGAGCGCAACAAGCCTAGCCTTGAACAACAACACAACAAAACTACAAACAAGCCTTGAGCGGCTATAGTTTCGAGTCGCTCGAGTGATGAGGACGCGCCGGCGTGCAGAGACAATGGAGTCTAATGGATGAAAAGTTGCGAGTGTGGCGGATATTGATTGCAGTCGGGAACCATCACACGATGTCATTCTAAATTTTGATAAGCCAGATGAGGTGAGAACACCTACTCAGTGGCAAGAATATATGCCGCAGGCATCGCAGATTTTGCCGAATTCAAGAGATACAAGTACTCTTGAACTTGAAATTCAAAGACTCAGTCTGCAGATTGAGTATGAAAAGCTATTGCAAAATAGGAGAAGTCCTGAACACCTCAGTGGCACGTTGTCCAATTCTGGGTCAGAGATGGGTGATTCAAGGGGACTGGGTTTTGATTCTATCCAGCAATGTTCAAAAGAGCTCAAAAGGCTTCGGCTTCTGAGCGACGCTGATGTACCATTATGGTTTTGGGAGGTTGAAAAACGTTTTGCTACTTACCGAGTACCGTATGAGAGTCACGTGGATTTGGTTATGCCAGCCCTAATTGAACGCGTTCTTTACATACTGCGTAACATTGACCCCGAAGAGAGTGCAGATTACGAGCATGTTAAGCCGGCAGTGCTGACGGAACTGAAGCTTTCGCAGGCACAGTATCTGTAAAGGTTAGAGAGGTTGGTAAAGCAGAAGAAGGAATCATGGTCACAGTTCGCGTCTCGCGTCAAAACGTATTTCTGTTACTACCTTCCAGTGACAGAGGCAGACACGGTAGGCGTGATGGCAGAACTCATGGTGGCTCACAGCATAAAATCTGGACTTAATACGAAATGTCTTAGATATGCGAGACTCCAAGAAGGCAAGAAATGGCTTAGGCCGACTGAGATCGCTTAAGTACTCCAAAATTTCGAACAAGCAAAAGGTAAAGGGGCTAGCTTTAGATCAACTAGCTGTAGAAATGGGCAATATGCCGATGACAAGAGTTGTAAAAAAAGCGCAAAAGTGCCATGTATGTCAGAGCTGAGGTCATTTTGCAAGAGTGCCCGAGTACTGGAGTTAAAATAACAACGCAATTAAGGCTACCTAGCGAAAGCAAAACGTTCAATACGTAATGATAGCCCAAGAGATGAGGAGTCAAATACCGGATGAAATTCTGAGTGCAAAAGTAAACACTTTGAAACACGAGGGCAACGGCAAAGATAAATTACCGTTAATCCTTATTATGTGCACATATATTCACAAATGCGGGTCTGGATACAGCAAGTGAGATAAGTGTAATATGGGAGAGTCTACTTCCGCGAAGCCTAGTATATAGAGCCGCCAGGCACAGTAAGATTGGTTTATGCGTTCGGCAAAACTATTGAGGAAAAGCTAAGTACTTTGCCGGTGAAATTAAATAGCCGGCGAAGGGTCTTAGAGCATCAGAGTGTAGACCTAATTTGTGCGCTAATTAATGATCAAGGTAGATTGGAAGCTTTTGTTCAAGGCCAACAGATCTCGGGCACCCTGTCAAACACCAGCTTCGCCTGCTCACTAGGCAGAACCATCAGCTGAAAAACCAAAAGTAGTGGCTTGCACTCATACCTTAGAAGAAAAAGACGTTTCTGGGGAAGGCGTGCAAATTGATAAATAGAGGGATGCGTCATCAGGCCAAAGAAAAGAGTTGCCCAAAGCGATCTGGGTGAACCCACGCTAAAGATATCTTAGCAAGATGGTCGCAGTGAGAAATAGAGCATGTTCATTTCAGACAAATTGCTATAACACTCTGATTCAACAGTGGGCACCCGACTGAGTCAGCTAGTTGTCCCCAAAAACAGGCCCACTGAGGTGATGCATATAGCTCATGAGCCGCTAGACGGAGGGACACTTGGGGCCACGAAAAACAAAAGCTCGCCTTAAACACAATTTTTCTCGGTCGGGTATGGTGAAGGAGATGTTAAAGAATAGTTGTTTGTGCCATGATTAGCAAATTCATCCAGACAAGCGTCGTGCAGATAAAGGGGCTTATCACTCCATTCACTGAACCATAGCACCCTTTCGAATCACCAGTTCAGACGTACTTAGGCCCCTGGACACATCATCAGCGAGATACCATAAATACGCGTTGTACTTAGTGAACCTTCAAACAAGGTGGCCAGATGAAGTACCATTGTGCTCTCAGAGAGCCAAGGCTGCTTGTTATGAACTGATTGAGATATTCACGCCCACATGCATTCCGGATATGTTCTGTTTCGAACAACGCACTAATTCCCAATCACAGCTTACGCAATTGATGCCAAGGAAATTAGGTGGCATGCCAAGATTCTCAACACCAGAACAACAACAGAGTAATGGGGTTTCAGAAAGATGGAACCAAGTACTTAAAAACATGTTTCACTCAGAGTGACTCGAAGAATCAGGACAAACTGATCCCAATGGTTTCATGGCCTCATTGGAAGTTCCTTATGAGGTAAACGGAGTAGCTTCGTTTCGTTTATCGTATGGAAGGAATCCTACGGGACAATATTTAATACTGCAGATGACGTGGACGGGTGAAATGCCGATGCCTGCAACTTTGAAAGGAAACCCTGCTGAGAGTTTACTGCAACTTAGGGAGCAGCTCCACACTGCCTCTAATATTACTCAGCTAACTAGTGCAGCCCATCAGGAGAGTTATGCCAGTGCATATAATCACAGCACCAAACCCAAAGTTTTTAGCGCTGGCGACAAATTTCTGGCTTTCGACAATGATCAGCATTCTAAGAAGCAACTAAATGGCTGGGCCCCTTCTCACTGGTTAGACGTGAGCGGGAAAAGTCTTACGATGTGTAAACAACCCAGGGTAATGTGAAAAATGTCCATGCCAAAAATATTCGGCCCTATTGTGCCAGGGTAAGCCAAATTGGGATCGTTTTTGATGAAGACCATGACTTCATGGAGGTAGAATATGCTCCGCAACCAAACACCATAAATTCGGAAGAGTAAGCGGTGACTAGCGAGAAGGTGGCTCATTTTGGTGCCAACGCACAGGCAGAAATAAAGGGTGTTTGTCTTTTCAAACAATGCCCCATTGTTTGAAAAGACGAGGATTCTCGCGTCCCACCCTAACAAAGGTGCAAGACTTGTAAACCAAGCTGCAGCAATTGCTCGAGGCAGGTGCATCAGCAAACCATCAATAGCGTTATCTGAAAAATAATTGGAGTATTTAAATTCGTCACGTGATGGTCTGGGGTGAACACGTGGTGTCTTGCAGTTTCTTTTCATTTTTAGATTTTGTGCGTTTTTGTTTTTGTGTTTTTTGTTTCTGCTTAAGCAAGTGATCTTATCGTCTTTTTTACCACATATAGATGCGTCGTCGTAGTAATAAATTGGTTGAATGTCTGCGCTCGTTCTCGTCTCTTGTGTTAGTTGTCGGAATTTTTCACAGTGAGAAGTTTTTTAATGCATTACCAACTAGCCCAATCCTACACTTTATTTCAACTCCGCACCCAGAAAAAATGACACTTGCTTATTCGCGCTCATCTGTACCTGTCAGTACGTTTCGTGCGTCGTTATCGTTTGCGTGCCTAACGGGACTGAAAGCATTGAAAGTTTTTGAATCCTCACGGTGTTCTTCGGTGCTTCTTTGCCTACCTGTGGAAAAACGACGGTGTCACGCGATGACGTCATTGCTTGCCGTCATTTACGTGATGTTACAGTGATGCCGAGACACATTCAAGGTTACATCACAAATTTCGGAGATCTATGACGCCATGATGCCGTCACAGGGTGGCATCATTGATATTTTTTTCTTATTTTCTAAGGTATGCCCTTAGGCATATACTACCCTTTGATTCAGAAATAGACATGTAAATGATATTTTCAGTATCAATCGTGTTGATGCCCCAAGTCATGTATGGTGTAAGACAGGGGCGTAGACAGGCCGCGGTGGTCTAGTGGCTAAGGTACTCGGCTGCTGACCCGCAGGTCGCGGGTTCAAATCCCGGCTGTGGCGACTGCATTTCCAATGAAGGCGGAAATTTTGTAGGCCCGTGTGCTCAGATTTGGGCACACGTTAAAGAACCCCCGGTGGTCGAAATTTCCGGAGCCCTCCACTACGGCGTCTCTCATAATCATATGGTGGTTTTGGGACGTTAAACTGCACATATCAATCAATCAGGGGCGTAGACAGGGAATGGCTCACCAAGCCCGTGCTCCTCCAGAACCCCCCCCCCCCCAAAAAAAAAAAGCAAATTTCTTGGTACGCTCATGGCATACGATGGTGCTTCTGAATAAAAAACAATTGTTTAATTACACGGTGACTACGTGTAGCGTAAAACCTTTCTACGCAATTTGTGTCTTCTCGTCTCCGTCTTGTTCCAGTACTGTTTCTTCATTCAAAGGCTGGTGCCCAACAAATAGGTAGTACATAACGTGCTTAAATATACGGTCACATAAATAGAAAAGTTATGAACTATCACTACTTGTGCTTTTCAAAAGCGAACTAGCACTTGTAATGTGTTGTGCCCGAAAACATAGTGTACAATAACAATAACAAAGTATATGAATGTTTTACACACCAAGCTCTTCTTTCACACATTTAATAAAAAATGTTTTACATAAATAAGTTTCATACAATGCGAAGGAAATTATTTTATAGAATGAATATGGAGGCTCTCGAATTCACCCAAACACAGTTTAGGGCCATTTTATCAACACGCTATCAAAAGTTACATTACTTACAGAGCCGAAGTGTAACTTGCTGTATCCGAGCAAGTTACCAGTACCTTATCGCAAAATAGATAAAAAGACAGAAAAAATGGTTAAGTGAAAGATAAGGAGGTCTTGAGAGGACTGATAAGGAACAGAAGAATGCTTTCTACTCACAGTTGTTTTAAGTGAGTGAATAAAGGAACCTGTGTACATTTGGCAAGTTTTCGTTCATCTATCTCACTTTTTTTGTCTCGATTATTGTTCACTCATCTTTTTTTTGAATGCAGGGTAACAAATCTAGGTGGCTATCTTGTTATCCTTGAAGCCTTTGCTAGTTTCTCTCTCTCACTTTTTTTAGTTATCAACTCAAGGTCGCAGAGCGATGTTTTAGCGTTACTCGTATTTTGTTAACTGCTGCTCCGAAACAAGGACATGCCTGTTATGACAATGTGCGAAGCTATCTTTGACACACAATCTATCAAACAAGCCTTCTCGCGTTGTTTTTGCAAAGAGGAGAAAATTGAATTCAATTCATTTTGAACTTTATTCGTACAGTGTTTGTCTAGGATCAAGGGGATAAAGGCACATACGACTGCCTAGCAAAGGCCCCCTATTGATCCATAAATTGCTCAGGGCGGGATAAACCACGCAACCTGTGCAAATAGAGGTAACAGGTATATAGTGTCAGAACACAGAATACGGGCAATCAAAACACCATAAGTGAAATAGATGCATTGAATACACATCAATAATGGCACGTGTCATAGAAATGTTTACACGAGTGCTCATGATCAATGCTACAAAACAGTATAAAACAAATAGTAGCGAAAAAACAAACACGAGGCTAAAAAAGTGATCAATAACTTTTTCCGCAGGTGGTATCTCGATTATTTGTCCTGAATCATATTGGTGATTTCTCGGTCGCTATTTAGGAAATGTGTCATTTAGGTAGGCGAGAATTTGAGTATTATGGGTAGTTCGAAACATGAGCGCTCTGAGTCGATTGAACCAAAGGTGATATTGGGAATGGTCAGATGATGATGATGATGATGATGATGGGGATATAAGTAGGGGGTCATGTGAAATTTGCCTTAGTGTGTGTCAAGCGAGCTTGAGTTGATGAACCTATCTATTCTTGTATATTTAGTTTAGAAAAGGATGGCACTGTATGGTTATTTGGTTTAAGGTTTGTGATGTAACGCACAAGTTAGTGTTCCTAGATTATCGATCATATCATGAAGTCTCAACTCCGTGTCGCATTATTCGAGGCGTCCTTTATACGACAGTGCAGTAATGGTGTTGCGATAATGTAACGATGTTGTGACCTCTAACGAGGCCTGTAAGGACTTTTGAAATAAATAATTTCGTAGCTGATTTTCTATATTCCGATGGAGGCGGAAATGTTGTAGGCCCGTGTGCTCAGATTTGGGTGCACGTTAAAGAACCCCAGGTGGTCTAAATTTCCGGAGCCCTCCACTACGGCGGCTCTCATAATCATATAGTGGTTTTGGGACGTTAAACCCCACATATCAATCAATCAGCTGATCTTCTATAAGGGAAACCTGGTGACGCCTGCTTCCGAGGCCTATCAGGAGTGTCACTTTTAAAGCTAAACAAAATGTGCGTCTGTGCATGTTGCAGCCTTTTGTAGGATATAGAAGATAAGTGTATACGGCATCTGTTCATGACCGATTTATCTACAGTTGCGGATGAAACTCACATTGGAGGCTCACTAGAGTATAGCGGATTAGAAGGGACGATCATCTTCGCATTCAAAGAGATGAAAACTTATTTTCAGGTACACGGAAGGAAACGACGCCTTCGGTAATGGCTGACATAGCGCTCTGATAGAGTACCGCTGCTTCCGGTCGCATTGCGATAAAGAAATGCGTCCTTTATACCATCGCTCATTTCTTCGCAACGGCCGTAAACTCGCAACTTTTTGTGATAAGAAGTGTAAAATGGCGACGCTTTCACACGGAAGCATTAGCACGTCTCTACGTGGTCGCCGCTCATCGTGAGTCAAGCACCAAAGACATTTGGGCGTAAAAAATAATAAACAGAATAGCATTCGCTGATAACACTTTATAACACCGTAGACTACGATATTACTTTAGTAGCAGGCTATAGCGAACTACCTCAGGCCATCCTCTCTGCCTTCTGATAAGTCCTCTCTGTCTCTCTATTCATAAAGAGCCATCGTCAAAATTATCGGCATTGGCTATAACAATGGTGCAGAAACTGTTGCAGTAGACGAGAAAATAACGACAAATGAAAGCAATGTGACGTGTAGGACGCAACAAAAAAAACAAAAAAACACAAACAAAACATAGCGCAACTAAGCTCCAGGAACATGCGCTGATCACCGAGGCCTGAATTGTCGTTTATCGATATTAGGAAGTTTCAGTTTAGCGTGCGCAACAGCTTAGCGTACGCATCACCCTAGAGAGAGCACGGCTGTGCATGCGCTGTACCTAAGAGAGATGGGTGTGCTAGCGCACGCTAGAGATGCGTACACTGGATTTCGGCTCTTACGTTGCGCACGCTACAGCCGTTGGGTACCTTAGCAGTGGCTCTCGCGAGATCTCTCCCTGGTGAGAGCACAAAAACCAAGATGGCCGCAACCAACAGCAGCACCTTCAGCAGTGCGGTTGCGAGTAAATCCCGCGTGCATTTTATCATTGCGCTCGATTTGCAGCTACTTGCTTACCTGAGGAGCTTAAATCCGTTCGCGGACCCCATGCAATGAACTGTTATCGCTGTAAAAATACAAAAGCTGACGGAAATGTCTTTTAACGCCCGGACTGTCCACAGTTGCATGTCCCATGCCTTGACTCAGTTCAACTATATAGTTGGCTATTGCAGTTTATTGCCTAGTCACTAGGTAGCGCCAAGTAGCACTCCAAGACGAAGGTGTTGACATTTAGGCGCTGTCCATATGTCCGTTGTCGCGTGCGCTAAACTAATGCTGTAATGCTAAACTAAATGCTAATGTAATGCTAATGCTAAACTAATTCTGTAGGAAGCAGCCTCAGCGCACTAGCCGTTGCGCACGTACCACCTTGCACACGCTAAGCTAAAACTCGCTATATTCGTCGATCGTTGCGACCAGCCTTTGCAAGCACCGGAGATCCGGGATGAAGAGGTCGAGGCAGGAGGAAGGTGAACTTAACATAATGTTTATTTACATTATGTACATGGCGAGCTCCTGCACATGTCGAGCTCCCTCGAATGAACCGGGTGGCTCATTATAAAGGGTACGCTCTCCTCAGATCTCTAGATCGGGGAACGCGAGCAGATGGCACTGTCCAATCACGTGTCATATACAACCTGCGAGGGTGGGGCGCTTACATGGCCAAGTCAACGTCCACTATTGAGGCGTGGCCACTGCACTTCAATGTGGCACCAACGTGGCTCTTCCTTGTCGCGTGTGTGCCGCTGGGCGAGGGGTCCCAAGCTCACGAAAGCATACATCAAAAGGGCCGCCACAACAAAGCTCCAAAGGGTCCTCCAAACTGCTCGCTGAATTAGCGGAGTGATTTGCGGCTGCCGCCGCTGTCTTTTCCAAGGAAGATGTCGCTACTGCGTAAACACTTATCGTCGTCTCGTGAAACCGTTAATGGCGTTGGGCGAAACGACTCCTCACGTTCCGGCTAGGAAGGGCAATACATGGCAGACATAGGTAGCCAGCCGTTCGACGAGTTGTTTAAGGATCAAAGGAAAGCCACTCCCTCGTAAGCCCAGGCACCAGTCCTAACAATATTCTACTATGCGTGAGCGCCTCCGATTCCACTCAAGCTACAAAGAAGGGAAAACAGCAAGCTGAAGTTACGCAAGGATATTTATTCATTTACCTTTCTGTTAACTGCTTGTAGAGTCGTTGAGACAGTTCACTAGTAGGTCGACTTTGATTGATTCGGAAAGATGCGTTAAATTCATTCATTGAAAAAGTGGCGGAATAGTGCGCTGTCTCCGTGTGGTATCACGTCAACAAACACTTTCTTTCGTCACTGTCGAAGATTAACAAGATTAACATCAAACTCGAGAAATATCGGGCGCTGAGAGGACCAATTAATGCATTAGGTCAACTAATGCATTCACGGGTCAACGGGTCAACTAATGTCAATCAATGTCAATAATGTCAATCAATGTCAATCAAGTCAACTAATGACGGGTCAACTAATGCATTCAATTCATCACCACTGCCTCGGGCCGTTCGTCTTTGGAATGACCTCCCTGATTGCATAGCCTACATATCTAATCCCGATACATTTCGCCGTCAGCTACTCACTCTGTTCACCATGTGACCCTGCTTTTGTATTCTGAGTGCATTGCGTAACGGTGCTTTATATTCCCCTTGTCTTTTATTTTAAAATGTATCCCTCTGTCGCCATGTTCATATCAACAAGTGCTGTATTCCCTCAAATTATCCTCGCCCTGTATAGCTTAAAATGTGATCTCATTTATATATATATATATATATATATATATATATATACATATATATATATATATATATATATATATATATATATATATATATATATATATATATAGTTTTTCATTGTTTTTGCACTGATCCTGCCTGTAAACGTTACCTGTCTGTACCATTCCGATTCCTCCCCCCCCTTACCCAATGCCCTGTTCTGGGGCCTGTAAGGTTTTTTTGAATAAAGAATAAAGAATAAATCAATTTTTCGCAATAGAGAATTTCTCCACAAATATTTAAAATTTGTTTCTCATGCTTCATTGATATCAGATATCTGAACAGCAGTATGTCTCCATATGTCACGGCAATATCTTCGTCTTTTTACATTCACAAAGCGTGCTTCCGGGGCCCTGTATTTGAACCTCATAATAGCTGGACGATTGGAACATCGTTTCATAATCAAATGCAATGACGGCTAACTTTCGATCGCATCACTTTAATATGGGTAGCGCCGTTTTATTGTATGTGGTACGTTTGCATCTGCGCAGAAAGAAATGACAAAGAACTACTCAAAAGCGCACCATTTGCTCCCACAAAAGAGAAAATAACAACCATAAAACATGTGTGCGCTTGACGTGAATTAACAATATTAGGAAGCCAGCCATTCACGGAAACTGGAGGTTATGTGTCTCTGCTCCCACGTAATAATAGGACTTGTCACGTAGCTTTTTGCTGATTTTTTCTCTTCTGCTGTCAAACAATTGCTCTCTCGATTCCAGCCACCTTGCATGCGTAGATGCCATCCTCTGGAGTGTAGATGCAAAAGCCATCATCTGGAGCGAATAATATTCTCAGTGGAATTAAGATTTGTCGACGGTCAGGCACTGGGCCATTTTTTCACTAACTTGATTAGAATGCTTTGTTTTTGGCGCCAACAAGTGTTATTTTGCTTGGTACCCACGCATATATCGTTGAGCAGAGCGACCCAATTTACCTTAGAGGCATGTATGTATGTATGTATGTATGTATGTATGTATGTATGTATGTATGTATGTATGTATGTATGTATGTATGTATGTATGTATGTATGTATGTATGTATGTATGTATGTATGTATGTATGTATGTATGTATGTATGTATGTATGTATGTATGTATGTATGTATGTATTCTTGCCATAGTTACTGTTTTGTTCAAGCGAACAGCTTGCTCATAAATGGACGGCTGAGCACCGGTTCATCAGTTTTAGTTGATCTTGCTCAGAGTACAGAACAAATACCGAATGCGGAGGATGATTTCAACAAAACATGTGGCTCCAAAGAATACGAAGAGTTATTTCGGAGTTAGAAATGTGAACGTTATGTTGATTCAAACACAATGGTCGGTATAGAACAAAATTACAGTCACTTCTAGATGGCAGACATCTTTGCGGGGGCATGGGGGGTGCTGCTGATTACGTGGAACGAATGACTGCGCTAGCATCCAGTCTGTTCATAGCACATGCGTGATGGCCGCCAGTGTTCGCTCGTCATCGGCTGTGACCTAATTATCACGCAGTCCCTACACGCTCGCCTCGCCCACAGAAAGACTGGGATGAAGATTATGCATGCTTGCTCTAAACATGGGTGCGAGAGTAAAAATAATCTGGTATATAAATAAGTACACATAAGGAGGGCTGTGTAGAATACCCGTCCAGTGTATTGACCTCAAGCGCTGAAGAGTGGTGCACGAACTGATGTTTGCTAATCAAAGCCTGGCAGTACCCGTTCGAAAGTTGAAGTCTTTAGTAGAGCGAACCAATGCGGTACTATATATTGGTGCCTACTGAAGTGTATAACGCAGTGCACACTCAGCGATTGCAGGTCGTCTGTCATGCGCAACCTGCACGACGCTTGTATATCCCTACATATTGCCTGGAGCCGTTATAGCACACGCAAACTAGGAGGGAGGGGCGCAAAAACAGCGTTTTTTTTATTATAAAGCCGGAAAAATGGCCCTACAAACGTTGCAAACTTTGTCAATGTAGGATTGGGTGCTGTTACTTGTTTTTTTATTTCCTTTGTTAAACTCGCATGTCTCCTGTACCGGTGGCTCAGTCGACGTGACGCTGCTCAGAAGAGTTTCGTCTGTGTTGACGACTATTCACGCCTATAAAAAAACCGAAGTGTCTTCCCCAAGTAGGTGAAGAGATCTGATCTGAAGAGCCTTGTCCAGAAGAGGGGCATTGTAGGTACAACGAGAGTGACGTCGAATAATTCGATTTCTTTGAAGTTGTTGTCGCCAACAAAAAATTGTTTGGTTTTCGAGATAAGGGTAACGTTATTGCAAAATAAACCAGGTTTATATCGATGCCACCGGTGATCCCGGAATTTGAATGTCCGACGACATTACAAAGCTTTTGAACCTCAGAGGAAAGACGGGATAAGAACTATAATACTCGTGTGTTTCCCGCCACGTTACCATTTTTTAACATCAAAGAGCGCTGCAGTAAAAGGCGTGAGGACATCAACGCAGCACGTGACCACCACATTGATAAAAAAAGCATGCACTTCCGAGAGACATAATTTATTGAAAGAAGGCAACAGTATTCCGGCTCTTTGAAAGTCGTCTCTTGAGAATGTTTCCGTACAGCACTCTAAGAAGACCCCTTGAAAAGTAAGGCAGAATAAAGGTTGGATAGAGGAGGCAGTGCCGCTTATAGGGAGAAAGGCTGCTCGTCGCGTGAGACGGAGGATGCACTCGCCAAAGATAAAACGTTGGACGCTACCTCTGTCATTGATTCTCCCGAGACGTTCGATGAAAGGGACACAGAGTTGCTTAATAAGGAACTGCCACGTCGTCACATGCACTTGCGCGAGAAGAGGAAGTGTCTTGGAGTCTTCAGACGTCGTTACCTTGCTTTTGCGACTTTACCTTTATCCTTTATCTTCAAGCTCCGCCCTCCAAGGAAAAAAAACGATGTCGGTGCATTATTTCTTGCTATACCAACCTATGCAGCAGCAACCTTTAAATAGCAACACCTGTGACAGATGTAGTGGTGGTTATGAATGAAAAGAGATTATGAATTTTGTAGCGGTAGAACGACCACTAAACTTTAATACAAATGATAGCACACACACACACACACACGCACACACACACGTGCGCTCGCAAAATACACTTCTGAAGCACCACGAGTGCCCACACACAAGAGAAACAAGCAAAAAAAACGTTCTTGATTATGCTTACGTCGTCGTTTTTGGTCTTATGGTTGCTTGTGCACTCCTGTCGAAGAGTCGGCTGCAGTGACTTTATTAGTACATCGATCTTTCATCATTTCAAGCCTTCATATTTCCGTCCATTTCTTTCTTGTTTAGATTCGTTCCTAAAAACAGCAGTACAAGATAATTTACGCCCGTAGTAAAGTAACATGTTTTTGGCAAGCACTGGGCTGCGTACTAATTTTGCCAACTTCAGGTAGCGTACGACAGCTAATTAATCAGTCACATTCAGTCAGGAAGTTATTTCTCTAACGCCGCGTTACGCAGGCGGGTTTGCAACTGTTCTGTGGCTTGTAGTCTGTTATTGCTGCCCTCAACTTACCTTGTGAAGTATTCCCCCCTCCCTATTTTTCATTGTCCTCTGAAGTGGCGACGGCAAGCTGATGTTAATCCACTTTTAACTGTACTAATTACTTAATGAGTAAATTTTTTAGGAATTCGTGCAGCGCCCCCGAGGTTTTCTTATATTGGCTTTGAAATTTGTCATCATGGTGTTACTATCGGTGTTATTATGGTGTAGCTATAGTCACCGATCAATACACATTCTATCGTTTTTTAGATATATCGAAATAATGGTGTGTAAAAACTGAGGTAATCGGTTTTCTACCTGGGTGCGACTTTCATCAGAAGAAAACCAGGCTACGGCTGAGATCTCAGTAAATCAATGCACTCTCCCGTCTCCATTACTTTGAATGTTTTACATCCGCCCCGGAAAAGTTGTGTTTTCTGAACGCGTATAGGTACACAACAGTTCCTCGTGATAAGCCTTCTCCTGGGAGCTTTTCGCTTCTGTCAATGTTTGATTTTCCCGATTGCCGTTTCTGCATTCGAATGTGGTTCATACTTGTGTGGCCTGGGTTTGGTTCTAAAGAAAACGTTCCCAGCAGTTATAACGAGTTTCATTGCCCGCCAGTACTTCACACATCTCTGTCGTTTGCAGCATTGGACATCAGATTTGAAAGCATAGGGTACCAGTACTCTAAATCGTTGAACACAATTTTTTAAACACATTATCCCAAATACAGGTTACCGCTATTGCAGAGTAGGGCGGATATGTACTAAAAATGAGCAACAAATACGTTGAATTTTCTTCCATTTCGTTATTTAGTATATATCGCGTGCATATTGATCACCCTGAGTGGAGTTCTTGTATGCAGTAGTAAAAATATATAACTAAATTTATAAATAAATAAATAAATATTGCTTTGTGTCATATTTCATATTTTAAACCCCTACACAGCCGACCCGCTTACGTCTGCCCCATAGTAAATTATAAACATCACCTTCTTTTCTTTTAAATGCAGAGATTTTAAGTGTAACTTTGCTTTGCGACGTCACTCGTATCTCACGCTTGTGCAACAGCAGTATTTACTGTGCTGTTAATCGTTACAATTATCGTTCAACACAAACACACAAAACAAAGTGTATTGGGTCGCCAATTGTAAATAAATTATAGGCAGAATGCATGCAATACGAGGGATTCATTGTCATGAAGACAAAGTTTTTGGTGGCTGGGTTTCAGGAAACCAGGGTGGGTGATTGAGTGTAAGAACAGCAAAGGCGTGATGTAGTTACCACCAGATGAGCACACTTGAGCGGCCTGTTGACATTACAATTGTTTTCTTTTTATATTCTTGCTGTAAATAGCTGATGACCCACTTACCACAGCTAGCTGGTGACTTAGTTTTCTTGAGCTCGTGATACTTTATTTATAGTGAAACACTTCGAAGCATTATTTATGGATGTGAAACACTGGATTACCTTCTCTCAAGTGTGAGGAATAAATGGAAATTAACGATTGATAATCTACGCATAACATCTAAAACTGACATATTAAATTAGATGTGCTGATTCAGTTTTTCATGAATGCTGGGTGATTGCTGGTTTGATTACTTTGTTTCATGCTTTTCTTTGTTATGAATAGTCTTGTATGCAATTAAGAGTTGCTTTTTTTAAATATTTGCTGCCACGCACGCGTTTTCTTTTTTTGTCGCTTTTCGCTGTCTGTAATGTTTTTGTAATTTTGTAACTGTAACTTTTTTCTGGATGAAATGGCTAGTCAAGCTGTCACATTCAGCGTTTTTTTTCGTTTACACCAAACCACCTATGCGACGTTTTTTATCACGTGGTTAAATGAATCAAATAAAATCAAATCAAATAGCACCCAGCCGCAGCTTCGGCTTCTGAGAGTGCCGAGGGAGGGGTACGAGACTGCACCTTTTTTCCCCCTCTAAATACACCTGGCCACGTGACCATGAGAAAATAATAGTACTTGAATTGCAAGCCGAAATTACGGGGTGAACTGGCGAAAAATATAGAGGCGCCTCCCTGCCCCAGCGTCGTGCAACTGCTCCAGTGCTACTGCTTTTTAGATGCTATCGTTGTAGTTTGACTACACTCTGAGAGCAAACAACATCGCATCAGTACTACTTCGAGAAATTATAGGGCTTCTTCATGCCGCAAGTCATTCCAGGTAGTAATGAAACGATGCATTCCCGTAGAATGACATATAATTTTATTGTATTTTCAGTATTCGGTTGATTTGTTAAAGACGAAGTAGTTGGCCTGAATAGGTCATTCTATGAACTACGGGTACCGCATTGTTTAGCTTTAGGAATTATATTGTTCTGTTTCTCTATAAACTATATCCAAAAATTTCTACAACTGCCAAACGCAGTGTTGTAAGCGGCCGCCACTGCATTGATTTCTTTTCAGGAAAATCATACCAAAACTGCGAAGTTTCCTGTGGAGTGGCTGACTGTTGCATGCAGGTAATTTTTCGAGTCTCAAAGAAAATGTATTATTACCAAATTTTATTCCTATTAAAATTTTTTTATTAACCACTATTTTCTTTCAAATTTAAGTGTACTTTTTTCAGCGAAGCCTTTAGTCATAGCAGGGTTAACCACAAGAAGACTGTGCGCATGCATATGACCTTCATACGCAGCCAAGATTTACACCAACGAGAGACTTTCAGCGATCTGTAGTGCAGCGTGTGAGCGAAAATGAATTGCGGCTCAAGGCGCTGGAAACACCAGAGGAACGTACGACGTCAAAATTGACTGCGCGTTGATGCCGAAAGCGCAAACAGAGCCGAGAAGCGTCTGTGTATTGTTTGGTACTGTCACAGCATTCAGTGGAAATTTGTAGAGTAACTGTTGTGGTTGACTAAACAAAGACACGAAGTAAAGTTTGAGCTTTGTGAACCAATGGTCAAGCTCTTTCTGACAGTGAGCAAAAGCGGCGTATTACACAAAAATCGACGTGTAATCACGCTTAACAGCCACAAGTGTTTATGGGTCGTGGCGGTGTTGTTACCACAGGCGGGGTTACACTGGCAGACTTAACGCTGGCACAAGTAAATAGAGATAGTATGCGCGAAGGAGAGCTGCAGCTGGGATAACCTAATATTTGCTCCCCAAAATCTTGCAAGTCTCTGATGTGCAAATGTACTTTTCGTTATGTCATTTTCGCGTAAGAGCACTGCAAGGCTTCAGGAAGTGAAATGTACACTAGAGTAACCTCTATGAAAACATTTCAAAAGCGAATATTAAGTCATCACATGCTAAGGTGAACCAATCGGCGATATTTTTAAACCACAACGTGTTAAATGAGGTCACAATGTTGCACACATAAAATATTGATGTTTTAAATATTTACACAACTAACAGAAACTACCACCTTCCAGTAACCTAACATGACTAAAGTATGAAAATTTTCCATCAGGTTTGAAAACCGCAGAACTGACGGCATCAATTCTACAGCTGGTACCACCGAAGAGTTGTGATTATGCGCACCGAAACTCCGCTGCTCCCTGTTTACGTGAACACTGCTCTGACCACAACTTGCGGTAAAGCTAAACGCAAATTTCTATAGTTGTACACACAGGAGTGCCAGTTAGTCCAACTAGCTGTGGAGATATAATTGGGCAGCCACCGCAGCAGCTCTAGAGGTGCAGGAACCTGTCATCCCCAATAAAGGCCTGTCCCTACGAATCTGTAGCGGCTGCCTCACTAAGTCTGTCGATTCCCCCCCCCCCCCCCCCGCGTGGAAAAATAGCGGATATGGTGCTCCTTCACAGGTCGATGAAATGACTGGAGCCCTTCACTACGGTGTCTCTTAAATCAAAAAGTAGTTTTGGCTTCTTAAACAACAACAGCAACAACAGCAACAACAACAAGATAAACAGTACTAATTAAATAAGTGTTAATATAATAATTATTATCGTATTATTAATATTATAAAATCTGTCTATTGAGTGCGCCTGCAACGGGCTTGCGCTATGTCTCATCAGTGATTGTTGTAAAATGCCGTTTGGTGCGGTGGGAAAAGGCTTCCACTGGTGGATAGGTACTGCAAGGATATTGCCAGGAAACGATGACAGGAAAGTATATTGATGTACACGATAGCTGAAGGGAACATCTCAGCCCAACATCGGTTCTTATGCATGCCAGTGGCTGCAACTACTTTTGCGCAGGCGCAGTGCACGCTGTGAGTTGTGCCCAATCGCCGTCTTTTACCGCCTGCGGCGGCGTTTCCAGATGCTGTCAAGTAAACCATTCATACGACCATGACGCGAGCAAAGAGTGACTAACACGGTGTCCAACCCGCCTGAATGAAATTTCTGACAGCCATTGTCAGAATGGGCGCCGAGTCAGAATCTCCGATGTTTATATCTACCACGCATGGCGGTGTATACTGGCGGCTTTGACAGAAACAATAAAAATACTGGTTTTATTGCAACCAGGACACAGAATAAACATCAATGTCAATTCATACGTCCCTCGTCTATGTATGATATTGTTGCGTGTTTTTGTGTCGAAAACTGAGTCACCAGGTTTGGCTTATGGTGTTGCGAATTCGCCTTTGCTTAGCGCCTCGCGGTATAATCCGCAAAAGGCGCGGAGAAGTCTCATATCCACCTCCGCTTTATTTATCGCTGCAATCGCGATTGCCTTCAACATGGATAGCCAGCAGAATCCGTGACGCTTGATGGAACACTTGCTTCATGAAAGGTAATGGAGCACTTTTTTGCGCTACTCACTCTGAATGAAGTGAACAGCAGCTGTCGGTCTTGCGACAGTAAAAGGGTCCTGACATGGCTTTGGGCTTCCATTTTTCACGTGTAGAGCTGTCGAACTCGTAAATGATTCTTGTGTTCATTGCTCTTGCAGCGCGAATGTTAGCGCTCAGAAACTTACTTTGCCGAGAATTAATATGACCGTGGAGATACGTACCCAAGGCGAGATCTCAGTTTCAGAGTGAGACTTCGAAAAAGAAAGAATAATCCACAAGAGGGGGAGTGTCAGGGTACTAAATAGCTGGTTTGTTTTATTTAATCAGATTTGTGGATTCAATGTAAAAGTTTCTGGGCGTGAATATTTCCCTTGAACAGAGCTTGGAACCAGCAACTACGAGGAGGTGCTACGATGAGGTATAGTTGGCCTGACGTGAGGAAAAGTTTTTCTTGACGAGGATGCCATTACGCAAGAAAAACGACGCCAGTCCTCGCTTGAACACCTTGGCCAGCACGACAGCCTTTCCTTCGACAGCCTTTCCCACAAACCTTCCAATTTTAGGTTCGCCTCGACTTGTAAACGACGGTGATGACGAATTCATTAAGTCGCAGACTCCACCGTGCAAGGTGACCTGAAGGCTCCTTCAGGTTAGCTAGCCAACATAGGGTGTGGTGGTCGCTCACAACTTTGAAATGTCTGCCGTAGAGGTAGGGGTTAAACTAGGAGGTATCCCTGAATGCGGCAAGACAACCTTTTCCATTGTGCAATAGCTGAGTTCCGCTGTAGATAGCGACCTGCTAGCATACCTGATGACCTTTCGAAGTCTGTCAATGTTCGGCACCAGGTCCGTTCCGAGCCCCAACTGCTTGTGTTGGTGTTTTCCGTGTCGAAATGCGCAAGTATCGGCAGTCTCTGCAGGCGTCGTTTTAGTTATTGAAATGCTTCCTCCTGTGGCGTTTCCCACTTGAAATCGATGTCAGTCTTTGTAAGGTTGGTGAGTGGCTTGGCGATTCGGGCAAAATTTCTGACGTAACGCCTGTAATAGGCGCACAGGTCTATTTGCGGTGAGTAGCGGGAATGAAGCAATGGTGGTTGTATTTTGGGGTTCAGGGCGAACCCGCATTCCTCGTTTGCAAAGCGGCACTTTTCTGGCTTCAGAGTAAGCCTGAAGGTCTTGAATGCTCAAACTACAGCGTCGAGGTACCGCAGACGCTCGTCAAAGCTTGTGGAAAAGCCAGCGACATCATCAACGAGGCATGTCTGCCACTTCAAATTCAGCCAGCATGGTGTCCATAACACGGTGGAATATTGCAGGCAGCGAGCAAAGACGAAAGGGCACGACTTTGAACTCTAAGAGGCCGTCTGGTGTACTGATGACAGTGTTTTTTTTCGTTCTCACTCGTCTGCTTCGCTTTGCCGGTAGCCTGTATTGTGGTCTATCGATAAAATCTATTTCATGTTGTGCAGTTGATCAAGCGAGTCGTATATTCGCGGAACAAGGTATACGTCCTTTCTGGCGATCTTGTTGAGGTGCCGATAATCTATGCAGAACCGTAGTGCTTCATTTTTTTTCTTCACTACCACCACTGCTGACGACCATGGGCTCTGTGAAGAATGAATAAGGTCGTCACGTAACACAATTTCGCCAACTTGTTTATTTATGGCCTACTGTTTTCACGTTGAAGCTCTGTACGGGCTCTGACAGTGTGGCCTAGCATTTTCTTCTGTTTAATGATGTTTAACTTGATGTTTAATGACAGGGGTTTGTCGAATTCTTGACGACGACAAAAAATAGTTATCGTGTTTCAGAAGCAGGTTTTTAAGGTGTTCTTGTTTATGCGTCGGAAGGCTTGGTATAACGTCGAAAACTGGTTGAAGGGTTTGCGTCGCCGGAGTAGATTCGGCAGAATCGGTGACGGCAAAAGCATTGCTGGCGTCCAATATTCGATGTAGGCAACCGTTGTGCCTTTGAAGACGTGCTTGTACTCATTGTTGAAATTCATGAGCATCACAGTTGCTTTTCCTCCACAGAGCTTGGTGATTCCTCTGGCGACGCAAATATCCCGGTTGACCAACAGGTGGTGATTGCCTGCAACGACACCTTCGAAATCTTCTGGTTTTGGAGTGCCGATGGAAATGGTGAGGCTTGAGCGAGGTGATATGACCGCTTGTTCTTTCAGCACATTAGGGGCTTTGTTTCCTGGTGGCGTGCGCAGTGGCAGTGCTGTTTCTGTGGATAGTGTTATCGACTTAGCTCTCGTGTCGATGGTGGACCCATGAAGGTTTAAGAAGTTCATGACGAGGATGACATCTCTCGATCAATGCTGTAGTACGACAAAGCTCGCGAGGGATTTTGGTGTTTTATATCGACTTTGGCTGTGCACATTCCTGCCGGTATAACTAGGTATCCTCCAGTAGCACTTTGGTGGCTTCCCAGGCGGCCCTAACTTTCTTCAACTTCGTGGCGAACGTTCTACTGATGACGGAATAGTCGTCTTCGGTGCCGACGAGAGCTGTGACACTGTGGCAGTCGATGAGGACGTCGAGGTCGCTAGTTCGTTGCCTCGCGTTACGTCATCAGGTCTTCTGCTGACCGCAAAGTATAGACATCGGAGCTGCGTTCAGGGTGCGGCAGGTTCTTGAGGAATCGTCGCGTCATCGGCGTCAGCGGAGGATCTTCAGTAGATCGTCGTACAGCAACCGCACCTCCGTCGATTGCTGCTCTTAGTTTTTCTTAAATGGGCTAGGTGACTGGCCCCGGTTCGGGCCAGTGTATTGCCGAGTGCCGACGGTGCGGTGACATGTAGCAGCCGAGAGAGGGTGAACGAGGAGATCCCCGGGGTGTCCTCTGCGCTCCGCGTAGATAGTCGGCAGTGTCACGTGGTCTTCCACCCCACTATAGACGCAGCGCGTCGATGGCGAAACCACGTAGTCCCTACTGGTGGTACTGGCAGTGGCGATGCATGTACCCGGCTTCACCACAGTCGCAGTACATTGGGGGGTAGTCAGGGGCGGTTTACACGTCAGTGTTCCTGGAAGGAGAGCGCTGGCCCGCAGGTGGGTGGCATGGCATCGGTGGTAGTGGCGGCGGTGTCTGGCGGTAGAACTGTGGCGAGGTAGTGTCCCGACGTGGCCCTGGAGTGCGACGGCGCACTGCAGTGGCGTGGCCCATAGCTCCCAGTTCAGGCTGGGGTGCTTCAGAGAATCCAAGCAACTGCCGAACTTCTTCGCGGACAATTTCGGCAACCGAATTACCTTGAGGCAGCGTTGAAGTAACAGCTTGCGCAGCTCCTCCTGCATGATCAGTCTAATGGTTTCACGCAGGTCATCGGTCCTGAAGGCTTCGGCACAGTTGAATGAGGCGAGGTGATTGTACGGCATTGTCCGCATCTCAAGCGCCTTTCAGATAGTCACACACTTGGTGCGAAATTCACTGACAGTCTTTGGGGGGCTCCGGACAAGTCCCGCAAACAGCTCCCACTTGACCCCTCACACCAGCAAACCGAGCTTCTTCTTCTGTGTGTGCTTCGGTTCTGCTAACTCACCTTCAATGTGGTTTTATCGAAAGTTCCGCAAGGTATTGTGCTAGGAACATTCGTATTCTTGCTTTATATTGATGACCTACGCTTGCACACTTCTGTCAAAATAGGCTTTTTCGCAGATGACTGCATCATGTAGCATATTCTAAATCTCCATTGGATCATGCCTTTCTTAACAATTCATTTTCTCCTTTTTCTAGTTCGTCCTAATCTTGGCAAAAGAATAATAACTTCTCCAAAACAGTCATTATGTTATTTACCACGCGTTTCTACTCGTTGACGTTAGACGATGGTTTTCACAATGTTAGTTTCACAACGTTAGTTTATTAGGGGTGTCCACATTGAAGTACTTTGATATCATTATACCTCACAATTTCTCATGGTCCAAACATATTGATTTCGCATGCAACAAAGCCCTTAAGAGTTTGAATGATTTACATCGTTCGCTCCTTCTTTCTCCTTAGGAAACCAAGCTACTTACCTACAAAACTCTTATTCGTTCCGTTCTCGAACATGATAGTGTAGTTTGAAACCCCCATAAAAAATAAGCCATCAAGAAACTAGAATTCATTCAAAAAAAGGCTTAGCGTGTTATATGCGAGAGATATTGTAGGAATTTTTCTCCAACGAATTTCCTTCCACAGCGAGGTCTCACTACTCATGCGAGGCACCACTACGTTGAATGCCTAGAATATCCGCATAATTTAATCAATTCTCATTTCGGTGCTTTCAAATCATATATGAAATTTTCATGTTCTTTGGACACAAGGAGTGACCATGCCTTTAAATTACAACTTTTTCTCACACACACCGACGTGTTCAAATACAGCTTTTTGCCTTCAACTACAGAAGCCTTGCATTTGTTCCCCGGAAGTGTTTGTTCTCTAGCACTTCAAGAATTTCTGAACACCTGCTCATTAACGTTGATTTGTTTTTTCTGTTGTTGTCTTGTTCTTTTCCCGCTTCTTCAATAGCCTCACTGATGCTGCAGTACGTAAAATAAACAAAATGAGTACATTGGTGCTGCAGGAATCCCAAGCTTTCCTTTTTTTGTAGTGATGTTGTCGTAAAGATTGCCACGGTACTGCTCCCAATACATAATGCTCTCCGGCTGGGCTAACACTCATTCAGTGAACCACTGTATCCCCTGCCAACTGCCTTTCAACTTTCTTTTTTGGCAAGCAACAGACAGTGCAAGCGCATTTGCCGGATGTGAAAATGGTGTGCTATCGCATTTGGCTTTCCGCGCTGTTCCCCTGAAAGAGGCGGGGACGTCCCGCGTCAGCGCAACCGTTAGCCGCTTGGCCGCTCCGCTGATGACCGTCATCGAGGGCGTAGTCTCGAAGGTTTTTGGGAAAATCACTGCTACCTACAATCCTTAGCCCGGTGCGACATTCTCCGCTCTCTGAAATAGCAGAAAGAAGCCGAGGGGCCGAAACAGAAAGCGAACGCGAAAGTGTAAATAGCCTCCTCATAGCAGGCATTCCATCCAGTCTTTCTCAAGGTTCACTTGTCAGATTTGAGGCAGTTCTTAGCTCCCTTCTTAATCTGACTGCTGTCGATGGCTTTTTATAAATCGGGTGCTAATAATGGGGCCACTTAGCCCACGAAAAAGACAATAATATTTTGTTATCTCCAATGGTATTTTCGAACCAGTCTTTGCAGACTGTACGTTCGAGCATTTCTTCTTGCTGTCACTCTGTAGGTGTGGACGTCGGCCAGTAATACTTCACTTTTACACTTTATCTTTGTTTTTATACTACAATTTCGTGCGCATGAAAAAAAAAGTCCAAAGGCGTAATGAACCACTCAATCTCATCGAGGTATTTAGGCGTCAACTGTCCTTTTAGGGCGTCCGTACTCCGTGGTAGGTATTTGTAATTATGACCGTACCACGTTGCTGAGAGCTAACAGGCACATATAATGTGTTTACCATTGAAAACGTGCCCTTAACTTCACGGTGCCGTAATCATATACAAACATTGTGTGCTGCTCAGTATAATTCTTCTTTCAAGCAAGCAATATTATTTCGTATGCCTCAGCTTCACACGTCTATATATTCTGAATATATAGGTGTGATTCATTTATAAGGAGCTGCAAAGACGCCAGCTTTGCAGGATTACGACATTCATAGGTTACTACACGAGAGGTTATAGTTATCGAATAATGTTGATGTTCCGTAAATATATACCTATTGATTTAAATTTTGAAAAAGTTTACATTGAATAATTTGCCAACTATATCAGCAAACTGCGACCAATGAGAAGAAGACTTCTTGATGGCAGGTTTCTTCACCAAACCTCCGGTTTAGCCTTGCACGAAACATAACGAACACAGTATGTCCTGCTAACTTATAGTCGATTGCAAAGAGCGAGGTAGATGAAAAGAAACATAGTTTCCGCAAATGTGATTAGTAATTGCAGCAAGACAAAATTAGCTCAGCTTGTGATATATTACGCCAGTATTGTTCACAGTAGAGCTGGTGTACACATTTGGGCTTCTGTTGTTAGACCACCTGCAGAGAATGGTTGGGCGTTCATTGAGCGAGTGCGAATTCAAGGTGACGACAAGTTTCATATACGACACATGGCGATCCTTTTCCGTAACAGATTTTCTCTAATGTATTAGCAATTTCTGGGGTTTGGTATGTTGAACCAGGCTGTGATTATGAGGAACGCTGTATTCAGGTAATCGGGATCCGTTTCCACCACTCAAAGTTTTGAACGTGCATAATTATAATTACGTCATAAATGATGACGTCATAATTATAACGTCATATTATAACGTCATAATTATAAACGGACAACTATCATAGTGTTTCATCCCCATCATAATGCAGCCCCTTTGGCCGGCAATCAAAGCCACATCTCTACCAGATAAGGTGTATTCTCACTAAACAACCATGGTAGGTGGTACAGTTTTACCACTCTGTACAACACAATTCTATTAGTCTGCTCCCTAAGCTTTCAGCGTCGCATACCTTCAGATGCACAATTGTAACTGACCTATGATGCCAAGTCTTGTAGATGCTATGCACTAAGGCGAAATTGTTGGTGGATCGGGTATAATTAGCGCCACCTCTTTCGTTTTCCCACCTACCCTGCCCACCTACCCTGCCCCCCCCCAAAAAAAAAAACACTTTATCGCTTCAATAATCGAAGCATCGAACATCACCAAGTGTGACTACAGACGGGGAAGGGATGCGAAGCATGACTACACCGTGCAACGGTCGGATGGCCGCTATTATACGGTCCGGTGGGCGGTGGTGTACAAGTGATGGTCACGTTGAGTTTCATGGTGCCTCGCTGCGCATTATGCGTAAAAGCAAAAGTCTTTAGGGGCACCACTTGTCTTCTGATCTATAGGCGAACAGAAAATTAACATTTTGTGTTATACTACCGTTGCTGGACACTAATTACCGCACAAAATACGGGCCACGCGTCGAGCTAGCTAGTAACAACGATGCTACCTATGGCTTCTTTGCATTAGATAAGTTAGCATGGCTTCGATGTAATTAGTAACGTTACATACGAGTCACGTTCAAGATATGAGAAGAGAAAGAATATTTATGATTTAATTATCTCAGTTCGCTTACCTTTTCAAAGAAAAGGTGCAGCGGCCTTTTTCGTTTTCGCAAAATCTGCTGCAAACAATATGATGAGGGGCACGTAAGCGTTATGGGCCTCTGCACAGAACAAACCCAACAAGCAGCTTCTATACGCCAGAAGGACTAACCAGGTAAGATGAGACTTGAATTTACCGGTTGATGGTCTACGTTGATATCTCAAGCACAAGATAAGGCAGTCGTTGGACTCACCCATGTGCACCGCGTACAATGCTCACAAATACTTAAAGCACGTGCCCTCCAACTCTTCTCGTTACGACACAAAACGACAAATTATGATGGCAGTCCGCTATTCGCAAAACGGCTTGAACCTGAAACCAGTCAGTGGTAAGACAGCGGTTGTGCACTGCGTAACAAGATAGCGCTTTTGGTGTTAGTGAGGAATACTAAGTGCAACGAAGGTTCGTGAATGAGTATTTTTGTGCATGCACGCGTGTTTATGACAGTATGTACTCTTCGTCGGCATATGCGATAATTGAGAATATCAAAGATATAACAACACACCTAGAGTAGCAAGACAGGTGGTAAACCAGGCTAGTGATTTCACATATATTCTGAAATATAATTAAGATATTTCTTTCTCTTTCTGTACAACATCAGCCGGGCCATGAAAATGCTGTTAAATAAAGTGGTAACTGAATATTTCTTCACATAGTGACAGATAAACGAATGCCTGTTATTTTGTCATGGCAATGAACAAACGGAGAGCCTACGATTTTTGTGATTGTGAGGACACAATCTAGGGCACTATCTGTGACACTGAAGCTGATGTGCGCAGATGATGCACATTGCAATCCAGTAGTGAAAGCGTTCAATGACATCCTTTGCTCATCGCTCATCAAGTCGTAGTTTTCATCATGGCCATCGCGATCAATAATCATGCACTCCTTTATTCACGTTGTTTGTCGGAAGTCAGTGAATTAGTCATCCCAAATCAACCGCATAGTTAGAATGCCCTTTTTCATGCAGAACAGCACTCCGAGATGGTATACAGTGTTTTTTTTTTACTTCCAACTGCAATTGAAAAAAAAAACACCTTGAAAGACTTAACCAGGACAACTGCAACACAACAACCAATAACCATTTCGAAAGAAGATGTTAAAAAAGTTATACGTGAGTTTATTTTCACAGAAATTATCAATGCGATTGCGGATAAAGGCAAGAAATTTATGACTTCGGATGGTCCTCGTTTCGCCATCTCGTTTTAAATTGTTGCCGAAAAAATTATGCTTCCAGAAAAGAGTCGTCGGCGCTAATACCACACGGTTAGGAGACAATATAACTTCACAATATTTGTTTTAGGTTCCGTAAAAATAGCGCGTTTTAGTGCGTACTGTAAAGGTAGATCAAACGGGGATTTGCCACTTGAGAACATAGAAAACAAAATGGGATAAAGAAAAGCATGGCTTCATCGACTGCGCCTTTTTTTGAAGCGTTATTTGAGCGTTTTGTAGAGTGGTGCACCAAAAAAAAAAGGCTACAAAATAAATTGAACTATAAGCAATCGTGAAAACTACGCACCTGAAATACCGAGAAAATGAAGTCATTTTTTATTCATCAACGATTTCGTAAGCTTGCGCCATGCCCGGGGGAAACCTTGGGCCATTATAACTTCAGGCATACTGTGTCGCGAGTTTTCGGTTTTGCGTAATTCTTTTGATGGATACACCAGGTTACCCCGCTGAGGAGCGTGCAGGCATGTCAGCAATAAAGAGAACCCGTCTTAACCAACAATGCTATATGAATGCTTCTGTGATTAAGATGTACACTCGTGCAGTGCTCTACATAAACCGAAAGTTATCTACAAAACGTTCTGTACAGTGCTCTACATAAACCAAAAGATACCTACAAAGCATTTTGTGCAGTGCTCTTTATAAACTGAAAAACATCTGCAAAGCGTACTGTGCAGTGCTCTACATAAACTAAAAGATATCCACAAAGCTTTCTGTGCAGTGCCCTACAAAAACCAAAAGATACCTACTACTAAGCGTTTTCTGCAGTGCTCTACATAAACCGATAGATATGTACAATGTGTTCTGGCCAGTACTCTACATAAATCAAAATATATCTACAAAGCGTTCTCGTACATGACACCTAGATCAAGGTCGCGTATTAGGGTTTGTCGCTGAAACTCTAAAATGGTTCGGGGCCGTAGTTGAAATTTTTTTTCAGATAATCTCGTATCATGGCCCAGATAATCTTGTTTGAATATCCGGATAACGGCTCTGGCTTTTGGCTGAAAGTCATTTCAATGTCATCTATATCGACAGCTAAAGGCATTTTCTGCTGTTGAATCATTTCGTGTGGACGCTGCGAAAGCGCCAGAGACTTTTCAAGCTTCATGAGAAATTACGGTTTTCGCTTTAATAAAAGCCGTGGAGCTCGTGAAGTCAGGGCGAATTGGCTCACCAGCTGCGTAGGCGAAACTTTGTTGTCCCTCACATCATACGTTTACAGAGATAGTTCACACCAATACTGAACGGCTACGGCCTTCAGTTGCCATATTTTCTGGCGCCTTCGAGGTTCCACCTTATTCTCATTTATTCAAAGGAGTCAAGGAGGGGCGCAAATGCATGAGGACAAACATTTTGCAAAGGCGGGCATTTTTTCGTACATCCGTCATATATATATATATATATATATATATATATATATATATATATATATATATATATATATATATATATATATATATATATATATATATATATATATATATATATATATATATATATATATATATATATATACATATATATATAATATATGTACATAAATATTCATTTAGGTTCGAACTATATATTCAGATATAATAATAATAATAATAATAATAATAATAATATTAATAATAATGAACACCACCACCTGGCCAGAAGAAACAGAGTATCCAACTGCATATACGCGACGAAGTTAGTTTCTAATAGCGACTGATAGGAAGGCGCTGGCATTAATGCAGCTGCATCATTTGGGTTAAAGCACGCAATAAAAGTGGTCCCACGTTTCGTGTTGATGCTCAAAAAAGTTGGCTCATCGCAGGCACCGGTTAGCAGTACTTTGTTTCTGTTCAATGAAGGTGCTACAAATTTCAGAGTTGGTCTTACGGGAAGTGCGTTGTCTTTGTCAACAAATTCAAATGGGACATTGGCATTTGGCGGGGACCATTGCACGGGTTGTGCCTGGCCACAGCAAGAGCGCTGACTATCTGACACCCGCATAATTTACGTAACTGTAATCAAATAGCCTGTTCTCACAACTTTCTCAATAGAGAGCTTTAGTTTAAGAACATGGGTCATTACCTGATGTCATAAACACTATACCTGCGCAGGAGCGTTTGCAGGAAAATGATTAGGTAACATTTAATTGCGTTCGCATTATTAGCAATATATTGTTAGGTAGCCCTTCGCATGCACCTGCAAGTATTCCAACTATGCTTTTTGTACTTTCCAGGCTTTTACTTATCACTTTATTAGATTCCGTTCTCGGTGAAAGATTCACAGTGTTTCCAAATAGGTAAATACTACGAATGTAATAAGCTCTAAAGTTTAACTTACTTTAACAGTGAGGCTCGTGAAGAAGATAATGGGCACGTTAAGTTAGTCACCGTCTTATGACAAGTTGTGCAGACACCTGCTTCATCATCATCACCAGACTGACTGCGTCCACTGCCGAGGAAATGCCCCTCCCATGTTCCACGAATCAACCCAGTGCTGTGCCTTCTGCAGCCAGATTATATTGGCAAATTTCTCAATTTCATCACTTCACCTCACTTTATGTCTCCTCCTCCTGTGTGAGCTGGCATGTGTTCAAAAAGTTTCATTGCCATCATTGACGTATCTGTACGCGTCTAAACCGGACCCCAAAGACAGTCCGGAGCAGCATGCATGTTCAAGAAGAACATACAGTGGCATTACAGGAGTGAAAAAAGAAATGCCATCAAAAAAAGAATTCGGACGGAGCCCTCGACCTATGTGCAGAGAACTGGGGTCGAGTGGTTCGTCCGGTCAGAAGCTCATTATTCAACCACAGAAAGAAATAGAACGAATGCGTAGAATGAAGGGTGAACACAAGGGGTGCTTGCCCCGTGAATAAAGGTTTCCCCCAGGCTCGTCTTACTACCACCGGCGGTGGTTGTTGCTCGAAACTCGTTATCGAGCCCAACACAATGCCATCCTGACTCCTAGTAACAAGCGACTCGCCTTTCACGTACGTCGCCTAATTAGGGACGCCCCTGCTATAGCTTCCGTGAGTGCTTGTGCGCTTTAGTAGGTCAGATAACACATGTAATTGCAAACCCACGCTTACCTCTTTAGCAAGCTCTACGGCTGAGTTTCGATATCCCATGCAGCCGTAATTGGCTGTGCTTTCCAATCAGGCTACAGCTTGGCTACTGTTAATGGCACTCCTCTTGGTATTACGTTCGTTAGAGCAGGATAACAACGGGTGTATTTGGGATGAACGTTGGTTCATGTTTGTGCACTTACTGGAAGGTATTACCGTCGTTAAGCGTTTACGGTAATCGGTCGATGACGGAATATTGTTGCGCTGAATGAGCTGTGCCTCGATAGTACAGTGGTCAGGGGTGACCTGCCACTGGGCCGAAAGTCGCGGAATCGATCCCAGCCTTGGTGTGAACGTTTCAATTGAGGAGGATTGCTAGGTCGCACGCTGTGAGATGCCAATGCAGCTTATAGAAGGCGAGACCAGCAATATTTCCGCAGCCATCTTTTATGGCGTGCCTTGTACTTATATAGTAGTTTTGTCATGCCACACACCAAATAACTTTGCACTGAATAGTCTCACAGCCTATTACAATGAACGGGTATAAGAGAAATATCCATTGCTTTTAAAGCGAACATACCACAATTTTTTTCGCGTTTATGCAGACTTTCTGGTCGTGTGGACTCTAGCGACATTTCGACCATACACTGCAACATCCATGGGCACGTCGTGTCTGTCATCAGTCGCTTGTCACCGATCGTGAACAGCGCCGCGGTAAATGTACGCAGTCGAAGAGTCCTTCCCACAGGCTTCCTCGATGCGCCATTAAAGCGGCACGCAATGCATTGCATCACAGTTATCCTAAAGCGGGACTGGTCCATAAAATATTTGAAACTTACACTTGCATTTTAAAGGCATTCTGCGTGAAGTATTACATGCAAGTCTGATTATTCACAGCGCTCATGTCGCGTGATTTCAAAGGATGCGGATGAAAGACGACCCGCGGATGCCGTGCGCTCGGAACGGTGACGAGTTTCCCGGTGCACTGTTTATATCTCTCTGAGAGCCCAGCGTATTGGAAACCAAAGCTGCTGTCGGCTACAACGCACAGTTGGTATGCATAGCGCTTATGGAAGCACTAAATAGAACAACGTCTGGGTTTTTAAGGCATGTTATATGGGCCTTTGCTATACGTTAGCAGCACATTTCTCAAATTATCATCTGAGCCAATGTCGGCAGCACTCTAGACAGCCGACAAATGCCTGACAGAAAGCTTAAAAAAGAAAAACTCCTACTTACACAAAACAGCACGTGATCTAGCCATTGGCATGAATGCAGCATCTTTCCATTGCTCCAAGGTAGTGTGCCGTGCAGTTAAGCAGGCTTACTGGCCGGCGTCATAGGCAGGATGGACGCTGGACAAAAAAAAAACAATATGCTTAAATCCAAATGCACACCTAATAAATTTTGATAAATTGGTCTCATGTGTATTAAGTTCACTTTAGGGCAAGCATGCAATTTTACGTCGACTGCATCAACAGACAGACAGGCAAAGAACTTTATTGTGCCCCGAGAAACGCTGCTCCTTTAGAGCAACGTCGCGGGCCACTCCCACGAAGAAAGGGGAGGCCTAGCTTCACCGCCGCGTCGTGGGCTCTCTGGACAGCCCGTGGTTGCGATACCAACTCTGAACTTCGTAAGGCAGAGTCTCAATCTTCTCCTGTGAGCCGACTTGGGCCCCGTAACGAGGGGCACTGCCAGAGCGTATGTGCTAAGTCACTAACCTCACCACAATCACGACAGGTAAAGTCAAAAGCCCCTGAGGAGACTATGCCGAGAAAAAATAGGCTTGGGTAGGACCTGGTCTGGAGCATTCTAAATGTGATGGCTTGAGGTCTAAATAACTTGTTGTGTGGTGGAGCAAATGACCGCCTACTCAACTGGTAGTGTTTAGCCACTTCACTGAATGTAAGTAAAGCGTCCCTGAACATCGCACTGCCAACCAGCGGACATACGTTTTCCCTAGCGCGGAGGGTTAGTGCGTGCGCCCGGGAGTGAGCAGTGTCATTCAGGTTCACTTCAGAGTCCAGTAGAGATTTGAGATGTGCAGGAAACCAGGTATTGGTATGTGAAGAAAGTGTCCTATTTTCAAGTAGTTTATGTACTTCAGTACAGACGGAACCAGAGGCGAAAGCCTTGACCGCTGACCTTGAGTAGGTGAAGATTTGCGATCTACTGTCATCTAAAAGGGGCAAGGGCTACAGCCAACTGTTCAGCTCTTGAGTAATTAGAGTCCCTAACTGACGCAGCATTGATAATAGAGCCCATATGATTGACGGAAATAACAGAAAACCTAGCTAACCGACCGTACTGTGCGGCATCGACAAAACATACTGAATGAGGATTGTTCCTGATGTTCTTCAGAAATGTGATGGCCCTAGCCCGGCGCCTTCCTACGTTGTGCTGAGGAGGGACGTTTCGCGGAAACGGAAAAACCTGGATGGCAGTACGCTGTTCATCTGGTAGTCGAAGACGGTGATCCTCCAAGAGCGCCGGACTGAGGCCTAGGACGGATAGAATCTTGCTACCAGCCGGCGTAGATGACAGGCGCATTAGCTGTGCAGTCTCTTGGGCTTCAATGATCTCATCTAGGGTGTTATGAACTCCTAGCTGCATAAGCCGTTCAGTGCTTGTTCGCACGGGGATGCCGAACACCCGCTTTACGCTTTTTCTGATCAGAGTTTCCAGCTTCTTTTCGAATCCATACCAAGAGTGCATGGCAGCAACGTATGTTATGCGGCTCATGAAGAATGCATGAAAGAGCCTCAATAGATTGTATTCTCTGAGTCTTCTCCCGTCTGTTCGAAACCCGATTAATCAACCTGATCATGTTCTCGGTCTTGGTTGAAATCTTAGTGATGGTTTGTCTGTTGTACCCATGCGACTCATTAATCATGCCCAGCACTCTAATAGCGTTCACACCCGGAATGGGGGCGCCACTTTAGGTGTGAAGTACAATGTATACCTCTGATAAAGGCTTCCGGTTCTTTGGCCTGGCTCCTTTTCTATTGGGCCTGTATAGAAGCAGCTCCGATTTAGTCGACGAGCACCTCAGTCCTGTGCCAGGAACGAAGCGCTCTGTCTGATCGATGGCTTCCTGGACTTGACTTCCCCTTCGCTACCTCCGGGACACTAGATGGCAATATTATCAGCGCGAAGCGTGTGGTTGATGCCCTTCACGTTAGATAGCAGTGTATAGAACTTGCATATAGCGATGTTAAAGAGAATCGGAGATATCACAGCTCCTTGTGGAGTGCCTTTAGGGCCTAGTGCCATGGGAGAGGCCTTGAGGTCTCCGATATTGAGCGTGGCTTTTCTGGATTCGAGAATGGAGCTGACGTATTTGTGGAAGGCTTCGTCTAGTCCAAAGTCTCAAATGGAGTTTAAGATGTGCGCGTGAGAGATGTTGTCAAACGCTTTTTCCAAGTCAAGACCCAGGATGCGTCTTACGTCCCTTGTGTTCACGTCTACGATTTGATGTTTGAGCAGCTTCATTGTGTCTTGGGCGGACAAAGACGGACGAAACCCAATCATGTTGTAGGGAAAAGATCTTTCTTCTTGATGTACTTAGAGACACGGTTGTAAATGACGTGCTCCACCACCTTGCCGACACAGGACGTAGCGATATAGGCCTTAGATTGCCTAAACCTGGAGGTCGCCCCGGCTTGGGAATGAAGACAACCGATGCCATTTTCCAAGAGTCTGGGACAGAACCTTCTCTGCATATGCGATTTATCTCATCGGTAAGGAAATTGATGAATTTGTCTTCCAGATTCCCGAGGGCCTTGTAAGAGATGCCATCCGGCCCCGGAGCCGATCGTCCATTAAGGTTATGAAGAACTTCCCAAACGTTGCTGGTAGTAAAGGGCTCTCCGAACTCATTGCAAGGGGGTCCAGTGTAAGACTGATAGTCTGAACAGCTCGAGGAGCCAATGGGTAAATATCAGTGAGGCAAACCATCCAGTATAGCGTCTTCAGAATCAGACTGTCTTGCGGCATGTATCAGTTTAGCAATGGCTTGCCTTTGATTACTCTTGGAATTCGACTGTTGCAAAAGGTTCTTTAGCAAATTCCATTTCCCTCCTATTCTCCTCTGGCCATCAACAGAATTACACACCTCATCCCACTGCTGCCTAGAAAGGGTCTGGCAGTGGTCCTCGATGGTTCGGTTAAGTTCTGCAATTTTCTTGCGGAGCCGACGATTGAGCCTTTGCCCGTTTCACCTATTCAGTAACGATTTCTTGGCCTCTAGGAGGTGCGCAAGGCGCCTGTCCATCCTGTTTGTTTCTAAACCTGTGTGTATCTTGTTTGTCGCCTCACCAACGTCTCCCTTGAGCTGTTTGGCCCATTGACCAAGGCTGGGGGATGAGTCTTCAGCTTGCGTGCCTTCTTTTCTAATATGCCGGAAGTAATCCCAATCTGTGAAACTAAGCCCTCTTACTGGTTTGCCCTTTACACTGACATGGGTAGCTAATACATTATGGTCACTACCCAGATCCACCTGCAAGTTGTGCCAAGTAGCAGATTCAACATTTTTAATAAAGTTAAAATCCTGCGTGGTGTCCGTCGTGCAGAAGTTACCTATCCTGGTCGGAAATGCTGGGTACGTGGCAAGGGTGAGGTTCAAGTTCGCCGCTGCTTGCCACAAATCCTCGCCTTTACGGGATGACCGCAGATAACCCCAACCCTGATGAGTAGCGTTGAAATCACCCGCCACCACGAGCGGGGAGATACCGACCCTGGCGGCAGCCCTACTCAAGAGCACCGCAAACCTTTGTTTCGAGTCATTTGGTGAACTATAAATATGCAGGATTAAAACGCTACTCTTTAAATGACCCCCAGGAATAATTTCGACCAATGAGCGTTCCACTTTACTACTGTTTATAGAAAGATCATGCGAGATATAGGTGTATCCCCTAGATACGAGCGTGCAAGTGCCCCTTCGTCCGTGTCCATAAAGAGCGTGAGATGTGTAACCCGGTAGAATGACAAAAGCCGAAAGCGTCTCCTGAAGAAAAATGACGTGCGGCTTTTCAAAGTGAAAACGGATGAACTGCTGAAGAACCGCCTTCTTGCGGGTAAACCCCCAGCAGTTCCACTGCCAAATCCTGAACTCTTTATGCGGACGCGCCATGGTTAGACTCGAACGAAAAGTGCCTGCGTTCGAGCAAGTTGACTTTAGCGTCCAACGCACGGAAGTTAGCGTCCAACGTATAGACCTTGGCATCCAGTGCGCTGAACTTGTCCGCCAAGGTATCGACCTTAACATGAACCAATGCGACTCTTTGGCTCAGCAACTGGAACATGTCTTTGATCTCTGTTTCAAAACTCTGCAGTACGTCATCAAACGCTGGCCTCGTCAAAGCCCTCTTTTTGGCTGGACAAACAGTACACTGTACTTTCATGGGTGTTTCGACGGGCGTCTCCGCGGGTTTTTCTACGGGCGTTTCCATGGCCGTTAACATAGGTGTTTCCACGGGCGTTTCCATAGGCATTTCAACAGGCATTTCGAGTCTAGTGACCTAAGAAGGTTGTGGAGTTTCACCTTCAGCATTATTAGCATGCTTAAATGCAACTATCGCGACGAAGTTGCGTGATCGCCTCCTTTAGTGCAGCGTTCCTATTTCCAGCTGAATAATTCTATCATTGTTCTGCTCTGGCAGTATGCTGCCCGTTATCTGTTTCTGGGATCCTTTGACGCAGTCGGCCCACTCTGTCGCTGTGGCAGCAAGCACCTGAATGCAGACGGCCGGGCCCCGTGATCAGGAACAGCTCCGGTACTGGGAACGGCTTGTGGATCGGAGACCGCTCCTGTATCGGGAGCGCCCCTTCGAGCTCCTGGACTTGGACCTGGACTTGCTGGCTGGTTCGGACAGGTGATGTATGGGTGGGAAGTCCTTGTCAAAGTCGCGTCTCTCTCTTCTGCGCTGTCTGCCGATGTAAGGTATCTCGAAACTTTGTGTGCAGGTTCTGTCGGCCGTTGGATGAGGCCCTCCACAGAAGGCGCACTTCAGTGAGCAAACGTGCTGGTCACCAGGGGAGGTCACTCCGCAACCTCGACAGATAATATTTCCTGGAGTGGGGCACACGTTGTCTCTGTGGCCGAGTTGACCACAGGTATAGCAGACATCCGTCTGCCGTCGGTAGAGGGTGCACTTGACTATGCTGGGACCACACATGACGTAATTTGGGACTCGAAGTCCTTTGAAGAGGATAACGACTCTGGTAGAGTTCTTGATTCGCCGCACTTTGATAACAGTGGGATTCCTTGGCTGAATAAGAAGTCTTTTTAGTTCGTCGTCAATTTTCATATAAATGTTTCTGATGATGCCCTTGCATGTGTTGTCGGGCGCAGCAATGTAAGAGCGAACCTCGTATCTGGCGTTATTAATGGTGATGGCCTCTAGACTTGCATATGGCTTGGCGTTGGCTTGCGATGGCGTACTAATCACAACAATGTTCTTCATAGCGTTAGGAAAAATGATGTCTTCTGTAATATCCGCAGCGGAGAGACACGCCGCTGTCGTGAGGGCTTGAGAAATCCGGACGTTGCTGGTATTCTTAACGTTCAGGCCTCCCCGAGCCCTAACAATGATTCGAAAATGCTCGCTTGGTAGATGAGGCAGCGTTGACGCGTTAGCGAGGCGTTTCTTCACGTTGGCGCGAGATTGGGTTCCAGCGTTTTTGCCGCATGGTGGGTCTTGAACTTCAGTGCCCGCCACGGGTGCTTTAGTTGACTTACGCTTAGAGAGCGCCGTTGGCCATCCAGAACACTGGAATTCTTCGGGAGAAAAGCCCTACCCTTGCATAGTGACTTGCAAAGCCATCTTGATAGCTCAAACGCGCTAAGCCTTGCGTTAGGCTTAGCTAAGCCTAACCTTAGGCCTAGCAACCCACGGCATGGTCGAGCAAGAAAGTCCTTCAAAACTCGGCAAAAGGTCCACCCACCGTAACAAAATTCTTTCCACGTGGTCCTCGAGACTTTAGGCATCGACTGGAGCAAAAGGCATCAAACACATAGCTAAGTTTCACAGCAAGAAAGGTGAACAAGCAGGAGCCGATGTTCACACGATCGCATGAATCGGCGCCCCTAGCGTCTCCGACTGCACCAACAATTCGCATTTCACTGAACGTGAGTGAATATCACACAGGCTTCTGTTTGCGCCCCTTCTTTTTTGAAACTACTTTGTCGTCAACCTTCCTGAACTTTTTGGCCAGCCTAATGGCAAGCATACAGCCTTGTGCTACAGTTATAATGTGTTTGAAGCATCATAGAATTAACAAGAAATGTTGAAGTGGACGAAAAATCACCATACTGCTTCGCTGCAAAGTATATTGTGAGATAAAACGTATGGTAAGCTCGTCGCAAAAAAATTAAAAATACAACATTCATTTTCTGTCAAGCAGCCGATATTTAGAGCGCTCCGTGTAGTATTGCATTTCCGAGGAATTCTCTTTTCAACATCCTACGTTTCTCCCTCTACGGCAACACCCAAACTACTGACGAAGTGAGAGAAAATTATCATGCCAAGGTACTATGATAGGTTAAATAGCTTAATGAATCGATTGCCCACACTATTAGAAGAGAATTGAAAAATGTATAGCGCAATGTCGGAGACGTTTGACGTGAAATGGCCCACAGCGGTGGATGGCATGTATGCACGCCAACAGTTCCCATACCTACTGGCTAAGAAGAATAACACATCCAGAAATAAACACTCGCGCTAACAGCGAACAGCGTGAGCTCAACGGCCAATAGGAACGGGGAACTAAATGAATGATTGTCAGTCGAAAGTAAAGGAAAGAGTAACGTACTCCCTGGGACTTCGAGCACTTTGTTGGAGACCAAAACTGTACGAGCATGCAAACGAAAGAGAAGCTATGTGAGGTCCCATACGGGATCTACGAAAGCGCATCTACCCTATAATAGATGCCGGCGGAGCGTGTTCCGATTGGGCGCAGTGAAGCTGAACGCGCGGCAACACTATCGACGCACGCTTGACTGCAAGTCTCGGAATCGCTCGCAGGAGAAGTATTATATTACAAGAGTTCTTGATGCACGCCATCACGGATAAAAAGAAATTCAATGAAAGCAGGGCAGAACGAAGGGTTTTGCGGGAATAGATCGTTCAGGTACTCTTCGTACACTGCGAACGATGAAGCTACAGCGGTACAGCAATTCGACGCTGCCTTGGCCCCTCCTGAATCGCATTGTGGATGGAACCTTTTGGAAAGCGGCCACGCAAGATTGTGGAACCACGCCCACTTCCCGCGGGTATCGAGTGGAACCGACGCGTTTTGTTCATGCGAAGAAAAGGATTGAAAAAAAAACGAACTACCGGAGCTTTCCGTGAGCCGGCGGTGCGCGGTTTCGTGAAGATCTCATTCCGGGACGAGCGTTTCAGGGTGCACAGCGGCATGCATGTGAATGCCGCTCTTTCTTGCGCTCTCAATGAGCTCTTTGCGCTTCCATTTTCAAAGTGGATCAAAGCGAAGCTTTTGAGAACAGCGTCGCATAGCGGAACTTTTTTAGGGTCCATAAACACACGTGGCGTTTCTTTTTTGTGAGATCACTCAGTCACCGTTATCGTAGCGTAACTTTGAATTCACGTCAAATGCTGATAATATTTTTTCAGCAGTGGAGAACAGTTGATATTTTCAAATTGACGGATTCAAAAACGGCACCATGATGTGTTTATTTGCATTGTTATACGAACAAGCAGTGGACATAAAGCACATTTGCCTTTGCTGCCTTTCAAGAATGAATTTCTAAGCTTGTGATACAGCTACAAGCTCCTCGGCTGTAGACGATGTCTAGCACATTCATGCATTTATAAGCAACATAGTGTATATAGTATGTAGATAGTGCCTCTGATAATTTTTTCTCTTTGATTATTAGTTTTTCTTGTATGTGTGTTTATGTTGTACATTACTGCCATAATGTAGGGAAAGCCGGCTCTAACGTAGTGTACCTTCCAATATTTTGCCAAATATGAGCCAAAATTAAAAAAAAATAAAGTACATTCGACATAACTATAGCTTCTGGTTTACAACTCTCTTAAAACCGCGTGCCTGAATGTGTGCGTTGTATTTATCTCTGCGTAGTCATTCGCCATTGCTATAAGCGCCTTTTTGAGGTATTGGCTGGTGTATGAGAGCTTTTACTGCTCACGAAAGAAAGAACGAGTTCACTTTTTCACGTGTCGAGAGCGCAATTTCTTTTCATTGGAGCTCCACATTTTTATTCTGGATGGAAGTAACTTCAAAATAATGTGGAAAGCCTAAGCACATTGGTCATCCCATGGAAAAGTTGAAACATTGGAGTGTTGGTACAATTCAAAGGCAGATTAAATTCATGCCGGGGTCTAACATGGCTCCGTTGACATAATTCTCTCGCAAAAGTGACGTTAAAAAACATGTACTAAAAGATTGCAAAGAAAGTCGCAGCTTTGCCCCAAAAGGCGAAGCAATGAATGTAATAGCAGAAAATTGGGAGGTCACGCTCAGAATCAAAAGCAGGTTGAAACGTGCCCCACGTTTTTCATCCACAAATGACGCACGAACTATACTCACAGGTAAAGATGAACGCGAATAAGCGTCTCGGTTGTTACCTCACTGTGTTTGAAAAGCGTGCCCTTTCCGCAAACGGGAACTATGGAACTATTGCAGTGACCTTTGTGCGCCCGGTAATTACAACGCAATCATTCTAGTGAAAGCCCAAAGCCAGCCAAGACGTACAATCCTCCCCACTGCGAGATAAGGGCGCGTAAGGACCAAACAACAAAACGTTCCTTTCCTCAGTGAGGAAGCCTTCATTTTTGTGAGGCCGCCTTATGTCACTCTGAAAGCTTCCTCACTGAGGAGCCCTCGGTGAAGGCTTCCTTGGCGCTTCCTCAGCTTAAGGTTGCTTTGGGGCTACCTTCGTGCGCTGTTAGGTCCGCTCCTTGCCCTGAACGAGCGCTTCACCTCACAGCTAGCCCACGTGATGTTTTCATTTTCGAGGCAATCCTCCCACCCAACCTCTGCGGGAAGACACGAGCGGCGAGCGTGCGTGCACGGTGCCAGGCACGACGGCGTGCAGTAAAACAAGAAATGGCGTCGTGGGCGGACGGGAGTGCGGCTGACTTCAGGGATTTTTTGAACCGTGCTTGTCAATTCGCCTTCGGAGAGGTCTACCGGTATTCACCGGCAGTGAGGATAGTTCGCGATGCGGTTCCCTTATGGGATTCTACGATGAAGAAGATTTTTCATTCAGGTTTCGTTTCACCAAGGCGCCTGTCATTGCGATCATGTCGGAACTACAGTTGGAAAAGATCACGGACCGAAGGGGAACCCCGCTCCCACCGCTGCTGAAGGTGCTCATCCCGCTTCGGTTTTACGGCACTGGTGTCATGCAGACAGTGGTTGGCGACCTCGTGCGCGTCTCACAGCAGTATGTGTCGCGTGGTGTCTGAAAGATCACCCAGGTCATATGTTTGCGTCTCTTTCCCAAATATGTGCGACTCCCCGATGCAGCAGACGCGAATGCTGTGATGGCCCGCTTCTACGCAATTGGCCTGTTTCCAGGTGTAACGGGGTGTATAGACTGCACGCACGTCCCGATTGTGAGCCCTGGAGGCGAGAACGCCGAGGTCTTCCGCAACCGCAAGGGATACTTCTCACTTAATGTGAGGTAAAGTGACGCCTTCGTCTCATTTTTTTTTCTTTTCTTAACCTGTTTGATGTGTGTAACTTTCGCGACAGCGTTGTATAGACGCACGTTTTCAAAGCTGTGCCGTTGCTGTAGAAATAGGGTTACTTTTGTTGCACATGCCCATGGTGAATACACGCCATTCAGGTACCACTGTCCGTTGCCAATTTTTCTTTTACGTATGAAATTACAGCTTCAGAAAGGTACTCTATTGAATGTCACTTTCTTTTTAATCTCCATTTTTTTAAGCAGCTTAGCTCGCGTTGAACATGGTAATGTGATAATCAGGAATGTCGCACCCATGACTATGTTGTGTATCAGTAACTTAAAATAAATTTCGGTATATATGCACCATCAATGCACTGATCTAAATTGCATAACTGTCATGTAGGTTGATAAAAACCAAGGGTTGTGAATGCCTGTTGTATTAGCCACTTCTTATCCGGGCACATTGTGCTTAACAGTTGCATGAGGGCTTGTGGTGGGGAAGTGCACATTTTTAAAAATTTCCAAGTTGCACACATTGAAACATGGCTGTTGCTTTTGTGTGCAACCATTTCTAAGAAATGCACAATACTTGATTCGCAGGCTATCACTAGTCCCGAGCTCCAATTCTTTGATGTAGTTGCTAGTTGGCCTGAATCTGTGCATGACAGCAGAATATTCACCAACAGCAGAGTGATGGCTCTCTACGAACAGAAGGCTGTATGTGGCGTTCTCCTTGGTGACCAGGGGTATGCGTGCCTACCATTCCTCATGACACCACTGAAGAATCCTCAAACACGCGAAGAAAAGAGGTAACAGCACATGAACCTCAGCATGGAAATTATAATAGGTGCGCTACTTGGCACAATAGTACTTGATGTACTAAAATTGCAGTGTCCCTTATGAAAACTAGATTAAAAACCTGCCGTTTATAAGATGAATGTCAAAATTTCTTGGAACAAATAAAGTACCTGCAACTGTAAAGCCCACTGTAAAAACAAAGAGAAAAGGTATTCCTAGACGCAAGCCACTTAAATTTTAAATTGGCTCCCATACAAGCATACACATGCTTTACTGCAGTCTCTGAACAGGTTTACTGTCTGCTGTCCCACAGCGAATTCTATTTTATCCCGAAAAGCATACCCATGATGCACATGCCAACAGCACAGGATGTATCAAAACACATTTAAAATGGAACACGCAAGTTGTTATCTTCATAAACAAAACTGTTTCTTCCTAATAATTGTGATGATGTATCAGTGGCGTATCTTGACATGTTCACAAATGCTTTTGCACATAGCGCTTGCTGCTCATGCATGATTTGCACATTCTATCGTTTTGGGCAGGAACAACAAGAGCCAGATAAAAACAAGGAACAGTGTGAAGTGTACATTTGAAGTGGAAAAGGCGCTTCGCATGCCTGCGGGTAAAGCTGCTGATGGACACTGATCGGTCTGCAGCTATTATAACAGCATGTGCAGCGCTCCACATCATTGCCTGTTTGCGTAGGGACCCATGTCCACTCTCCGATGAAGCACACCCCGACGTTAATTTACCTGACAACCCCAGCCAAGGAGATCCCGACACTGTTGCTGGTGCACAAGTACGCAGCTGCTACATCCGCCGGTGTTTTTCCTCTGGGAACGAACACACAGGTCCAGTGCAAACCTGAAGTAAGTGTCTACATTCAGGCGCTGTTTCAAAAAATATGTTCCTGCTCTACGTCGTCTCTCTTAAGTCTGGTTGAATTTAAAGAGTACTGCATGCATTTATCCAAGCAGAGTTACTTGCACCGCTGTGGTGTTTCAGTAAATGAATAATGTACATGACACAGCTCATATCTTCAAATGACCTTATGAAAACTTCAAAACATCGAACAGACACATGTACATTCAGACACTACACTTGGTGATGTTTAAATATAACATTTGAGACATCTGGTGTGTAATCTCCAAAACAACGTGAAAAGAACTGATGATTTAACAACAGCAAGAAATATACTTATGCTTGCTGTTGCATGTTAATGTGACAAGTTTCCAAAACATGCTCTCAGATATTCCTTTATTCAGAGTCTGCTGCCTGCAGCTGTTTTCTTAGGATTGCCTGCTTCAGTTTCTGTACTTCTTCTTTTTCTTTTAAGATCCGAAGCTTGATTTCGTGCTGGATGTTGCAATTTTTTCTTTGCTCTTTCAAGGTGCTGATTTTGATATCATGCTTTTCGCTCATACACTCCATTCTTTGATTGTGCTCAATTTCTTTGTCTTTTTTATCTGCTTTTATAGCATCAAGGCGAGCCTCGAGTTCTACGTCGAGTGTGTGCTGCAACAGAGACAGCCTGCCTCCGCGGACATTCCGCACACTTGACCCAGCTGTTGGTGCTTCACTTTGTGCACCTGGCTTAGCACCTTCCTCTTGGCTCATGTCCGCATCGACTTTGGGATCGTCCAAGCATAAGCTTTCTTCACCAACCACGGATGGTGTGTGAGAGCTCTGTAGCATTGACTGCATAGCTGATCGGTCGGTTTGGCCGAGTTCTTCTGTTCGGTCTGCAATAAAAGTGTTGTTTCATCCATGAAAGACAAGCAAAGAAATGTGAGGAAGCACCTCATGAAACAAATATCAATATTATTCACGGTCTTTGTTTACTAGACGTTTGTATACTTCGAAATGATAATAAACCCCATTACCGGCATGCACTGACAACAGCTCACTTATGTATACGATACTGGTGGGGCAGCATGCACAGCGCGTGAAACACATTTCTATGCATGAAAGAAAAATTTCAGCGTGATTGGCACAGGCGCTCACCCAAATAATTGAAACAGAGCAATCTACCAGAATGTCATATTTCGTTTGTGCATTTCTGCACTGTTACTAGTTACACAGAAAAGCAGAGAGGTCGGGCTCAAGGTTGATCATGCATGTGTACTACTCTGCAATAGAAAAAAAGGAAAGATCGAACAGGGCATTACAGGGTGGCAGTGCAGATAAATTGGACAGGAATCTACATGCATTGCCACATCAAGACAGCGTGTAAACACAACCGCTTTTCGTGACCTCTGGTGTGCTAGAAACGCCCTCGTTGCCTGCAGAGGTTTCTACCTTCGTGGCCGCGCTATCGAGTTCGCAGAAGGCGGCATACCTTCATCACTGTCAGCTGATCCATTTTCACAGATCAGCCCGTTCAGAATTTCCGACGCGCTTTGGGCTGCTGGCGTGGCAAGCGGCCGGTCGCTGTCAAATGGATTTGGCACCCGCGTGGTCAGGTGCGGAACGATGCCTTTGATCTGTGCGAGCCTTTCATCCATAGGCGGTGGTGGGGGGCCGCCTCCTGCAAATACCCCGAAACTCGTAGCAGCAGCGACCTTTTCACAGAGAAGGGAAACATACCTGTAGTGAGAACGTCACGGATTTGCTTCGCTTTCTCCCGCTTCCACCTTTGCTTCAGGTTGTCCCACAGCTTCTTTAGCTGCTTGACGTCCCGAGGGCGCGTAAAGGGCCTGCTGTTGAAGTCCGTGCACAGTTTTTCCCATGCCTTGGCTTTTGCATTGATGGATATTGCGTCCGTACGCTTATTTTCGATGACGGCCTTGTATTTCAGCACAAGGTCCTGGACAAGATCTTTCTCGTCTTCGGAGAAGGGTGTTTTCGCAGGCATGTCTGACTCGTGAAGCGCGTTTAGACTGACAGCGTTATGGCCACTATGACAGCGTTTAAAGAGGCGGGCGTTTCAGTGTTGCTAGAATGCACCACGTTTTGCGCTCGACTACGGTGGCATTTCACATTCAGTAATCGTAGTTAGAAAAAAGCGTACACGCGTCTCCATATTAACACATAAATTTGGAAGTGATTGATTGATCTGTGGGGTTTAACGTCCCAAAACCACTATATGATTATGAGAGACGCCGTAGTGGAGGTCTCCGGAAATTTTGACCACCTGGGGTTCTTTATCGTGCACCCAAATCTGAGGACACGGGCCTACAACATTTCCGCCTCCATCGGAAAAACAGCCGCCGCAGTCGGGAATCGAACCCGCGACCTGCGGGTCAGCAGCCGAGTACCTTAGCCACTAGACCACTGCGGCGGGGCAAAATTTGGAAGTGATGTGATGACCCAACTTTTTTTTACAGAATAAACGCTTGTGAGCAAAGCCTATATCCGATAATCTCGAACGCAGGAGCGCGGCAACCATTCCTCCCGCGAGGACGGGTTAAGGGAGCTTTCAGAGTACGCTTGCTTCCTCCGTCGGTACTTGGTTGTAAGGAAGCCTCACGTAAGAAGAGGACGCGGTCAAAGGAAAGGAACGTTTCGTTGTTTGGGCCTAAGTGAGCGTCCACCCTCCTCCTCTCCGCGGGGCAAAGTACGCGTGGGAGACGAGAGCCGCTCGGCGCTCATTGCGCCATCTGCTGATAATTCTGAAATCACAATAATTCCTCTCCCCCCAGAATGCCTGCCAACAGCCTGGGAGTGGTATATATAAATAGCTTGCTGTTTTAATGTTAAAGGAGGTGTTCCTCGGTGGCTGAGTGGTTAACGCCTCGCAATCCCGATTTGAAGGTCCCATGTTAGAGGCCGCATGGCGGAGTCTTTTTCTCGATTATTTTTTGTTTCTTGAGTTTATATATACGTAGATAAGTATACATAAACGGTGAGTGAAGGTGACGGCAATGTGGTCGACTAGAGAGGACGAAGCCATGGCCGCGTTTCTGAAAGTTATACGCTGCTAACACGCGACGCATGCAGGAAGAATTGTGATAGCTGTTCGTGCTTGTACTGTGTATACTTGTGCGCTCGTTTCCTACATTTGTCTTTCTGTTTGGACGGCACGCTTCAAGTGTCGAACAGTGACAGTTGTTAGTCCTCTATAGCCCCTTGTATTTTAATTACGTGCGTGTTTTCTGCTTGAGGAGTGCGCTGCATATTTCTAAGTGATTGCAATTTTTAAAGTGACTTTGAAATATGTTGCTGGTACTGAAAGAATGCACAAAAACGATCAACTAGCTCTGTAAAGACACGTTTCACATACGTGTTATATCGATTCCTATAAAGATGGAAATCACCAATGTTTTTTTTTTTCTGTGACCAGTTTTGGAACTGTAGTGAATGAACCATCGCAAATGTTAGTGATCTTTTATGCGAAGTGAACTTTGGCATCTTGAAAGAGATCTTTGCAATATCATTTTATTTTTAGGGTATTGCGGGTATTGCGAAGTTCTAATAGGGTTGTGTCTAGTTTTATGTGGATCTTTTCGAAAGTCAAAATGCGTAATTTTTGCGGTAGTCCATTATATTCATGGTTAACACACGTCATCCGAAACCTATAAGTATAGTTTCCTGTGTGCTTTGAATTGCTGTGTTACGCACTGGCATGAAGCGTTCAAATAAGAATTAAAAAAACGGGCCCTTCGATTGATATTTCTCATGAAGAATAACGACTCGGAAGAATGCACGTGTGCAGGAGATGGGGATTGTACCTTAAAAAGCATGCACCTAAAAGAATATATAAATACAGGATAAAATCTAACACGCAGCATTGCAAATGAAGTGGTCCCAGCAAACGACCACACGCCCTTTCGTTTACACATTGATTGATATGTGGGGCTTAACGTCCTAAATCCACCATATGATTATGAGAGACGCCGTAGTGGAAGGCTCAGGAAATTTCGACCACCTGGGATTCTTTAACGTGCACCCAATTCTGAGTACACGGGCCTACAAAATTTCCGCCTCCATCGGAAATGCAGCCGCCGCAGCCGGGATTCGATCCCGCGGACTTGTGGGTCAGCAGCCGAGTAACTTAGCCACTAGACCAAAGCGGCGGAAGTATACTTACATAACAAGACTTTCCTGATTGTGACACAAATTCGTGTCGATTCGCAGCAATACTGGAAGCTCTAATCAGCTTTCTTCCTCCGGCAGCCGTAATTAAAAATACTCTTTTCTTTTTTTCTCTCCATTTCAAGATGTTTTCTTTCTCACTTAGAAACATCGTTAGAAACGCGCTGTTCTTTTTATGTTTTTCTTGAAGCCTCAACATAATTTCTTTTCTTCGCACAGTGGTTTTTGCGCAGCAACATTTTCTGATAATCGTGGGCTCAATGTACAGCAGTTGATTTTTATACTAGACTGAAAGCCCAGACAGAGTCATCCTTTTTGTTTCTTTCTTTGCGTGCAACAGTTACATAGCAAAGCAGGAAGTTCTCACTGTTCTCGCTAAATATTTTATAATGTGGTGGTTATTGCGTTTCTTTATTAAAACATTTTGGCCCTAACCTTAATTAGTTCAAAAAGACTGACGTAGCTTATATTGACTAAGATGTGAAAGCGCGAGTTAGCAGTGGCCAACTAAACATCAAGGCGCGGTGGAGCATTCGTTTGCTTTGTTGTGTGAACAGCTCATGGAGGAAGTAATACTCAGGAGAGGCCCTGACGTCACATTATTTCTTGCAAGCACCCGAATCGCCTCCAAACGAACGAGCAGTTAAACATTTCGCGATTCCCGCCGCGTCGTTTGCGAGCTCAAACAACAAGTTGGCGTATCGCGCCACTTTTGCGGATTTTTTTTCTCCAAGTAAGCAACGCAGTCGATTCACTCATGCTGCTCCTTGGGTGTGCTTTTTTAGAAAAGCTGTGCATTGGCCTGTAATTTGGGCAAAGCGCTTGCACCACGGATAATACCGGGTGTCACTTTTAATCTGCACTTAAGTTCGCTTCAGTGCGGAACACTAATGAATAGTATTTGTATACGAAAGTCTCGAGTGTGTGCTCTGTTGGTTCTTTCTCATTGTGGCAAATCAGAACAAAGCATGAACACTTGGGTTTCAACCTCGTCAACCGGGCTTTGTAAGGCAACGAGTTTAAAACTGTACTATATAGATCAAGATTTTCTAGCACTTTTTTACAGTTGCTTTATATGAGAACATTCATTGAAACTCAATAAATAGACGTAGTTTCGAATGACTTGACTTGATGACTCCGCCACTTTTTAGTACGTCCGTTGAGTACACCCTTGAGAACACGGAGAAAGCCTGATGTAGCGTGAATGTAGAGAGTGCATGGTGTCCTGAACGGCAGGCCATCAGTGCTCTTTCCTGTCATTTTCCTCCCAGGAAGCTCTACATGATATTCTGTTGTATTTCTAAACCATACTAAAGAAATGAATGGAATATATAATTAGTGTAAGTTGAAGGCTAAGTTAAAAACGCACTCTCTAAGGAAATTGGTTGCCTTTTTGTCGCGTTTTACCCCTCTCACATGGCAGAATTAAAAAAAAAATCTGCCTTGTCCAAGGACACCAACCTAACTGAACTTTTGGTTTTAGTTAGCTTGTAGTTTAATGTAACAAAATAAATATTCACGCTGCTGTACTGACGCTGCAGTAGCAGCCTCATTTACGGGTCTGAACATTTGGCCAAGCACAGTATTGCACCTTTTTTGACAGGTCACGTACATGCGGATACCAGCCGCGTAATTCTTCTCGTGCGAACGCTGTTAGCAATCATCAACGTTTACGCGTGAAAAAGTAGACGCAGACCAGTATATATTTTTGGAAATCTTTCACCATTTTCATATTTTTTTTTTCATTTGGGCGGGAGCCTTATACTAAGCTGCATATTGTTCAAACACTTTTTGACCTCGTTAGCTATCGCTAGTAGAGAAAACTCTAATACTTAGTCTTGGGAGATATGCAACATGAAATCGAGAAGAAATCCCAATTGTCTCGCGAAACAGCAGTTACACGACGGGTGAAAAAAAATGGCAATCCTTGGAGCCGCAATGGTTGAGTCCTTACCGCGAAGTCACATCGGCGCGATTTCATTGACGCTGCAGTGTTCGTTCTCGGGGCTAATGTTGCTTTCATTGCCTTCTGGACGAATAAACGAGCGAAAGGAACCGAGGTTCAGCAGCATTGAAATGTGAAATCATGGTAATCCCTTCGCCTTTTTTCTAGGGGGAGACTTGTGGGCTGATGGGTGGCATAGCAGTGTTATGTCGCCATCAGGATATTAACTACAATGTTAACGTAAACAATAATATGTACCAGCAGGTACTCCTTTAATCCTGTCTTGTGTGATCAGAGTCACTTACCTTTGTACGGTATCCCGGTTATATCTAGCAATTTACACAGAATGAAATTGAGTGCGCTCTTACCGGAAAAAAATGACTGACGGCACAAAGAAACGATTAAGAATATCCAAATGAACCACACAAGTGACGAAACCATCCTGTTTAACGTTGAGTATACAATTTTATACAACACACACACAAAAGTCAGCGAATGCTGAAAGTTTGTTCGACGTGGCTTCAGATACACTAGAGAAAATGAAGTGATTGGCACGTATAAATTGCAATAATTTAGAAATTTTAACAGTTACAAAAACACATTATAGCCTCGGCGTCTGTACGAGATGTGCCAGTGAGGGTCCTCGTGTGGAATTAAAATCAAAGCAAGAACAGTAAATACCTATGGCATCTTCTGTTGCGTTTTAGAAATTAAAAAAAATTGAAGTGGCCCCGAGAAGCATGCAGGCCTCTTAACTGTTTCCCGCGTGACTACGGCGATAGTGATGACGATACTGCTTTATAAGGCGTCGCTATCGACTATGCCGCTATATGCGACACCATGGAGAAGTCGGCAAAACGAAATCCGGCACCTCTGCTTTTATGGACTGGTCACCTAGACCTAATGAGTCATCTAGAGTCCCACAAGCTGACACACCAGGAGCGGGTGGCCATGAAAACGCAGACCATATATCATATGCTGGAGAGGGCACGCGAGTTTCAGCCAATTCGTCAGGAATCGATGCGCACGTAGGAAGTTGAAAGTGTAAGAAGACAGCGAAGGAATTGAAGGACTACGTTGGGCAGTAAAGAACAACGGTGTGTCACGGTTTGTTTTTCGTCTTTTTCTCTTTTTGTGCGAAACAAAATATTTTTATTTATTGATTGATTTTATTTCTACATATGTAGCCCAAGTGAGGCAATTGTAGGAGAGGAAAAAAAGCAAAAACAAATCAACATTCATCAACAAGCTTCCAGAAATTCTTGATATGTTTTATAAGGCGTTGCTAAAAACTACGGCGCTATGCGATGGCACGTGCTTGATGGCTGCGGCAGAGGGGAGAAAGAAGATGGAATCGAAAGGATGTGTTCGTTTGTGCTATGATAACGCTCACAAAAATATTATAAATACGCCCGAACATACTGCGCTATTTTAAGAGGATTCAGCAATATCGCCTTTATCATTCGAGGAGTCTTACTACTCGAAACATAAACCAGTTTATTTGGTGCATGTATTACTTTCTCCTTTTAATAGATTAGTCCTACTCGTTAATGGCTGCATCTGGATGCAGTAATAATGGATTTATGATCCTACGTAAGTTGGTGAGTGCGCTGACCACTTTCCGTTACCACAAATATTCTGCTTTCGATTCGTTTTACTGAACACTCGCAGGTTTTCTCTTTTTGCTATTCTCGCCCTAGCAACACTGTTCAATGCGCGTCGTCTGATGAGCCTCTAGGGCCTGGCCGGGGTTATAAAGGCAACTCGGAGCTCTTCTGTACCTCTTAACTCACCAGTTTTCTCTACACCGCTCTTCCACTCCCTTCCTCTCTAAAAAAAAGCGAATTCCAACACTAGCGCATTTTTACTCTGTATTTCAGAAAAAAAAAGCAATGACCACTGTAATCGCATCTGCATGGGGGGGGGGGGTGTCACCTTATACAACGATCTCTGTGCTCTTACAATTATTGCTCGCTGTCGTCTCTGGTGTGTTATCACTTGATATTCTTTATAATTTCGAGCACGGCATGCAGAATGGCCAGTACTATGCCTACCAAGACAGCGACAAACAGCTGGTATTGCGTAATATTTCGGTACATTAAGCAAATGAAGTCTGTTTCAAGATACCTCGATTAACCGGGTAACGAGTTTTAGTGATCGTAAAAGCAAACCTCTCGTAACACGAGTCGAGCAAATCAGAGAACAACTAACGGCAAAAACTATGCTGGTTTGAGGGTGTTTTTGAAGCCTGAGTCGTAAGACGACGCACTATCTGGAGATAAACAAAAGCAATAGAGCAAGACTACAAGCGTATGCACTCAACCTTACCAGACGAATATGAGCTTATTGTCTAACCATGGCCGATTAGCTTTCAATAGTTGAAGGGAAAGTCAAACTCGTTGAGCAAAAAAAAACAGACTTCATTAAACTAGCCCGGGTAATTAAAAAAGTTCCCCAGGCAGTGTACTTTAAAAAATTGCTCCATGATCACTGGTGCAACTGGTATAAACTCTTGAGAAAGTACAGCCTCGTTTTCCAAGTTTACAGGGTCGAACACATTCGTCTGTGTTGCATCGGTTCAGTCTCCGTAATGAAAATTGCTCCTTCCTAGCAGCATGATTAGTGAAATGAAAGGTGACCTTTAGAGACACCTAGTTCTCATTCCGAACGCAATAATCATGCCTTTTTTAGATAAGTGGCCATGTTTCGCATTCAAGAAATTCCGAAATATACGGAATTAGAACTTTTCTTACTATTAAAGGGAACTTTCCAGCTCTGTCTAACTCAAGTGATCCTGAATGTCGTTCCTAGTCGTGGCGTAACTTCAGTAAATGCATAATGTAGGGGCCTCTACTTGGTAGCTTGTAAACCTTTCACTAGTGGCACTGAGCGGACGAGGCTATTCTAGTCCGATTCGTTTTTTTTGGTTTTTTTAATAGGTATGTTCGTGAGATGGACATACGTTGCAGGCATCAACTTCTTTTATTTAAGGAGGAGCCACATACCATCACCATGTCTTAAAACGTAAGCAAAGAACAAAAGGTGTAAATTTTCCAATTGAGGTGCACACTTTATTCTTTTTTTTTGCCCCGCCACGGTGGTGTCGTTGCTAAAATTTTCGACTGCTGACCTGCAGGTCACGGGATCAAATCCCGGCTGCGCAGCTGCATTTTCGATGGAGGTGAAAATGCTGTGGGCCCGTGTGCTCAAATTTGGGTGCACGTTAAAGAACTCCATGTGGTCGAAATTTCCGGAGCCCTCCACTACGGCGTCTCTCATAATCACGTCTTTAACGGGCCGGTAAGGCATTTTGAATAAAAAAATAAATAAAAATATGGTGGTTTTGGGACGTTAAATTCCACATATCAATCATTCAACATTTTAGTCATTTTAGTGATCAGCAGATATGTTTTTAGAACACTGACAACAATCCGAATTTATAAGTGATGTCAATCTGAGATATAGGAAAGGGTTTCTTTTCAGTTATAACATCAGCCGGCATTTTTCACATTTATTCTCCTACGTCTATTGCTTTCACTTTCTCAGACCTTGCGATAGACAAAACTTAGTATCTGCGGGCCCCCATAGCTTAGTTGAGTTTCAAGCCCCTGGTGCAGGGAAACAATTTGCTGTTTTACGCTATGCTCTTTCCGACGCTTTTCCCCACCCCTGTACAGGGTAGCAAACCAGTTCTTCTAGGTGAACCTCCCTGTCTCTTCCTTTTTATTTATTTCTCTCTCTTGCTGTTTTACAACCCCAATCGAAGGCATCAAACACACATGACAGCATTCCTGAGGGATGTGAACATGCCAATTTTTCTCTATGATTTCTGTTAGCACTTGTGGCGAGCTTACTACTGGCTGTTGGCCCCAGGCATGAAGTGGTGCTGTCGTGGGTATTGTGATAGGAGAAGCCACTCTAAACAAGCGTGTCCATTCTCTACGTATTTTTTTGCCTGGAACGCTACAAGAAAGCGTGATTTCCAAGAAACTTTCCCCGTGGAATGTTTCCCTCGCACCCTTTGAGTTTATTACAAAGCCACACACACTTTCACCGAGAGTGTTCTCCATATGCCTGTTCCTTCTTTGATGACACGCCGTGAAGAGGTGCGGTCGTGTCACCACTTTGAAGGCCTGACAAAACAAGCTGGCTCTTAGAGCAAGGTTCCAACATTCTTCCACATCGAACACACAGTCGGGCAGCGACTGGTAAGTGCTTAGTTTTGATATAAAATATTACAGAGGTGCTGTTGAGTTGCAAATGTGAATACGGGGATGATGAGTCTGACTCGGGATATAGATTTTTCTCATTTGCGTTAATCAGCAAACAAAATGGAACTTGCATACACTCACTGAAAAAATATATTTTGTTCTTTGGGCGGACACAGTTCGCGCCTCAAAAAATGTTTGTTTAGCATCACTAACGTGAACTCAGAGGAGGAGGAGGAGGAGGAATAAACTTAATTATAAAAAACCAGCAGATTTAGGTGGCCGGTCCTCGGTCTCTCACGAGGAGACGTCAAGGGCGTGCCTCGAAGCCGCGTCACGTCCGTGCTAATTCCCCTAAGTTTGGTCGTGAAGAGCGGGGCTCGGCAAAGGCTCATGGAGCTTCGACGAAAAGGTCGTGGCGTTAGTGTGTCTGTATGTGCCAGGCACTAACACAACATGTGCAGAAAACGTAGCTCGGGTGAGTGCCACAGCACTGGTTCGAACTCAAACAAACGAAAATATTACTCGTGAAGGCTCGATCACACGCAGACTCAGAAACAGATCAGAGTCGGAGTGACTGAGTCCACGTGCATCGACTCGCGAGTGACATTGCCAACTTACCTACACAACAATTGCTTGAGGTTTTGGGCTTGCCAGCTATGTCACAAAAAGGCTTAATCTTCCTTTCGTGCTTTTCTTAATTTTTTAAGAATTAGAACGTTGGGTAAGTCATCGGATGTAATAAGCTGTGTATACCGTTTAAATTGCATCGGCCCTGAGAATTAGAAGTTTGCTTGTCAAAACGTCATCTTGACACAGCCCCTCTTTGCGAATTTTCTGCATAGCTATTTTTTATATGATGAAATCATGAGCTGAAAGCTAGAAGTGATCGCATTGCGTTCTTTTTCGTAAAACAGCTACTTAACACAATCAATAAAATAAATTGTGCACTCGTAATATGTGGACGAATTTATGTGATTTCGTGTGCTGAGCGCAGCATCTATATATTGTCACAGGGTCGTGACGTGGACAAAGGGAGCATACAATGATCGGATAATGAACTGTTTATTTGGGCCTAACTTGGGGCCACGCAAAAGAAAATTCAGATTACAGGAAGGTGCTGGTACTGATAGCGACGCACAGGGAGTCAGCCGTCGATCAACTGACAAGTGGCGAAGCGCGTCGGCATTTATACTCTTGCCTTTGTTCTAGCGTTATCGCTATCGGCGACGTAGGTTCCAGAATAATCTGTAATCTTCACAAAGTGGGCGTAATCTCGACAAAACGATCTACTACAGCCTCGAGTACTTCGAACATCGTAGGCGCGGTTTGCGCTGAACGTAGTGTACCGGGATGATAACAAACTTGTGAACAGGAACGTGCCATTGCCTCCTTCTTAAAAAAGCATCGTCCCGATGCTTTAACAAAAGACGATGGTACAATAACAAAGACAATAAACAGTAAGTACACGCAATAAAGAACAGTAACAACAACAAAATACAATCCTCAGTTTCTTGCATGAGATTGGTTGAGGCGTACGACATGGACGACTTCAGGTCGAGTATGGCGCCATAGAGAGTTCGTAATGCCGTCACGAACAACCTCGTAATCGAGTGGGCTGAGACGTCGAACTACTCTGTGCGGTCCGAAGTACCGTCGTAGAAGTTTTTCACTGAGTGCAAGTTGGCGTATCGGTGTCCATACCGAGACATGGTCACCGGGCTGGTACTGCAAGAAGCTTCGTCGAAGATTGTAACGGCAGCTGTCGGCCGCCAGCTGATTCTTGATGCGAAGGCGGGTGAGTTGACGAGCTTCTTCCACGCGCAGAAGGCAGACGCTGATATCGAGGTTTTTTTTATCAGCGACGTTTGGCAGCATGGCGTCGAGTGTCGTTGTCGGGTTCCTTCCATAGACCAACTTGTACAGCGTCATCTGCGTCATTTTTTGTACGGTGATGTTGTATGCGAAGGTTACGTACGGACGGATGACATCCCACTTCTTGTGTTCGACGTCGACGTACATGGCCTGCATGTCAGCGTTGGTCTTGTTTAGGCGCTCGGTGAAGCCATTCGTCTGTGGGTGGTACGCTGTTGTACGGCGGTGACTTGTCTGGCTGTATGCAAAAATCGAATGGGTTAGCTCAGCAGTAAATTCAGCAGCTCTGTCGGTGATGAGGACCTCCGGGGTGCCGTGATGCAGGACGATGTTTTCGACGAAAAGTTTGGCTACCTGAGATCACTACCTTTCGGCAGGGCTCGGCGTCTCGGCGTATTCGGTAAGGTAGTCGGTAGCTACGACGATCCATTCGTTTCCCACAGCCGACGTCGGTAACGGCTCAAGTAAGTCCATACCGATTTGCTGGATAGACGGTGAGGTGGTTCGATGGGCAGCAGAAGTCCTGCTGGCTTTATCGGCGATGTCTTTTGTCGATGGTAGTCCCGACATGTCCTCACGTAAAGAGCGACGTCGGCGGCAAGGCGTGGCCAGTAGTATTTCTCCTTTATTTTCACGAGTGTGCGAGACAAACTAAGGTGGCCAGCCGTCGGGACATTGTGCAGGGCCTGCATAATTTCCGGTCACATTGCCAAAGGCCCGACGATAAGGTAGCTGGCTCGGGCAGGAGAGAAGTTCTCCATGAGGACGTTGTCTTCAAAAAAAGTGATGTCAGTCCTGAGTGAATGATATGTGGGGTTTAACGTCCCAATACCACCATATGATTATGAGAGACGCCGCAGTGGAGGGCTCCAGAAATTTCCACCACCTGGGGTTACTTAACGTGCACCCAAATCTGAGTACACGGGCCTACAACATTTCCACCTCCATTAGAAATGCAGCCGCCGCAGCCTGGATTCGAACCCGCGACCTGAGGGTCAGCAGCCGAGTACCTTATTCAATGGACCACCGCGGCGGGGCGTGATGTCAGTCCTCGCCTGACGACTTTTAGAACAACGCTAGCTCGGCCCTCGAGGTATTCTACTAGCCCTCTCAGATCCGGGTCACCTCGCTGTCACACGGTGAAGTCGTTGGCACGTATGATTCCAAAGAAGTACTCATCATCCTGGTCATCCCGCGGTGGTAGATCGATTGAGGCACGAGACAGGTAGTCGGCGTCGGAGTGTTTCCTTCCAGACTTGTACACGATGGTAATGTCGAATTCTCGAACTCTTGAAGGCTCCATTGTGCGAGGGGACCTGAAGGGTCTTTAAAGTTAACTGGCCAACACAAGGCGTGGTGGTCGCTCACAACTATGAAAGGCCTGCCGTAGAGATAAAGGAAAAATTTCGACGTGGCCTAGATGATGGCCAGGTACTCCTTTTCAGTAGTGGAATAGTTGGCTTCGGTCTTCGATAGTGACCAGCCAGAATAACTGATAACCCTTTTTAGGCCGTCAATCTTTTGTACAAGGATGTCACCGAGTCCTACGCTGCTTGGGTCTTTGCGTACCTTTGTTTTGGAGTATTCGTCGAAATGCGCAAGTACCAGCAGTGTCTGCAGGCGTCCATCGAGTTTCTAAAATGCTTTAATTTGCACTGTTTCTCATTTAAAATCGACGTCGGTCTTCATGATTTGCGTTAGTGGCTCGCCGATCTGTGCAAAGTTTTTGACAAAGTGTCTTTAAAAGGCGTACAAGCTGAAAAATCGGTGCGCGGTCTTCTTGTCGGTGGGCGGCGTGGAGACCGCGATGGCAGCTGCTTTCCGTAGGTCTAGGAATACTCCAGTCTTACTGATCACGTGACCCAAAACAGCAGCTCCTTGTACGAGAAGAAGCATTTTTTGGGCTTTAGTGCAAGTTCAGAGCTCCTGATTGCTCGAAGTACGGATTAGAGGCGCTGGAGGTGTTCGTCGAAGCTCGACAAAACACAACCACGTCATCCTAGTAAACAAGGCAACTCTGCCACTTCAAGCCAGCCAGGACCGTATCCTTGACTCGTTGGAAAGTCGCAGATGCCAAACAGAGGCCAAAAGGCATCACTTTGAACTCTAAAAGGCCGTCCGGCGTTATGGAAGCAGTCTTTTCTCGGTTTTTCTTGTCGACTTCGATTTGCAATAGGTGCTCTTGAGGTCCATTGGAGAAAAGTGCCCCGCATTGTGAAGGCAATCTGGGGCGTCATCTGTCCTTTGGTATGGGTACACGTTCTTTTTTGCGATTTTGTTCGGGCAGCGATAGTTAGCGCAAGAGCGTTGAGTTCCGTCCTTCTTTTTCACTAGCACCCAGGTGATGCCCATGGACTTTTTGAAGGCTGAATCATGTCGTCGCGTAGCATTTCGTCGACTTGTTTTTTTTTATTGTCTCGCGCTCTTGCGTCGACACTCCGTACAGACTCTGACGGAGTGGCCTGGTACTTTCTTCTGTTACGATTCCATGTTTGATGACGGGAGTATGTAGAATTCTTGACGGTGACTAAAAACAGTTCTTGTATTTCAGGAGCAAGTTTTTTAGCTGTTCTTATTCATACGTCGTAAGGCTCGGTGTCACAGAACGAGCGCTCAAAAAGAGCGCGCCGCCAACTCCTCGCGACCAAACGCCGGAGTGACGCCGCGAGGTCAACGATAAAAAAAAGAAAACAAACATCCAGACTCCCCGGGCGCGACTCTCTCCCTCGGAAGCGTAGATTCGCCGACGAACCTCCTCACCCCACATCGGCGGCAGAGCAAGCTCTCGAACTTTCTAGATGGAAAGGGGCGTGGTAATGCCGGGTTGAGTCATCCGACGCGGACGGCCCTCGTATCCTCTCAACCTTTCCCCAGCCTTCGCTGCGCATTGCGCCGACGAAATGATGAGAACTTTCTGGAATCTCGCGCGAAGGTATTTAATCGAGCAGCCGAGACGAAAGTGGAAGAGAAGACGGAAGTTAGCGCCAGAGCGCGTAGGGATCCCGCCGTGTAGTCGGCGAAGGTTTTGCCCGTAGAGACAAAGCAGGAGACGAAGATGATTTCCAGCGGAGTGGTGACTACTCGAGCTACAGGCAAGAGTGTGTGTTTACCGCTATCGAGCGAAGACGCGTGGCAACAGCTGCGTGTGTGAAGCCGACGTGTTTCCGGCGAATAAGTTGAAGCCTGGAGAGTGGCCAATTGAAGACGCGAGGTTTCCTGGAAGAAAAACTTCGGCGAGGTTTCCTGGGAGAGAAACTTCAGGGGCAGCGGAACGACAACAACGCTTGACTTTGAGTGAGTGATTCTCGGAAGAGCATCATCCAGACTTTTGTTCCAAGAGCTTTGGACTGAATAGGTTTTCTATCTCTTCAGTCTTTAAGTGTCTGGGTTGTGTAATGCATGCGACTGCATTGTAGTGTGTATTGTTGTCTGCGTCCGTTGTTTCGAGTGTGGCTGATTGTACTGTGTAGTACGTTGTTTGATTGGTGACATATTGCACTCAACTATTGTGGAGTGTGCATTCTTGTGTATTGTTTTCGATCTGCCATTTTTGAGAATATAATTTTTGTTTTGTTTATCAACTCTCGGGTCTGACTTTTTCTTTGGGCCACAGCTGGCGTCCGCTGGCGCGCCAAAAAGGACCACTTCAAATTGTCCACGCTTTCGTGGTGCGGTTCGGGGGGCCGATACTTCGGCCCTTGGAATTATCCCGGCGATCGCCTTCCTAATTTAACGGGACCTGTGACAATTAATCTGGCGTCCGCGACGGGACCTTTTGGTGCACAGGGTGTCCAAAGTAGTGAGAAAGAGCCTCTAGTGTTGATAGTGCTATCGGAACGATTTTGTGGATTGTACAGTGTTCTCGTTAACGAGTGCAGTGGAGTGTTCTGATAGACTGATTTAGGCAGATACTTGTTGCACGCGGCAAGACTGCATTTGCGAGACACGATGGATCTCGAAAAGTTAGTAGCTCTTGGTGAGAAGATGGGTCTTTCTGGCGCCGAACTACGGAAGTGGGTCACCCAGAAGGAAAAAAAAGAAAAAGAGAGGGCCAAAGAAGAAAAGGCAGCTGAGCTGGAAAGAGAAATGTTTGCGGTCGAAAGAGCCAAAGCCGAAAAAGCAGCTGAGTTTGGAGAGAGAGAGGTTCGCAGCTGAGAGGGCGTGAGAAGAAAGAGAGGCAAAGGAGCGACAGCTGAAAGAAGAAAGAGAGGAAAGGGAACGGCAGCGGCAGTACGAGATGGAACTCAAGCGGCTCCGTTTGCAACAGCGAAGTGAAACTACCGTCCAAGCTAGAGTTGAAAGCAGCGAAAGGGCAGATCAAGGCTTCCGCTTGAATCCAAGCAAGCTGCTCGTAGCGTTTGATGAAAGGAAGGACGACCTTGACGCGTACCTTCACAGATTTGAGACAATTGCAAGGAGCCGGAATTGGCCGGAACATTAATGGGCTACTGCTTTGAGTACCTGCTTGAGTGGTGAAGAGCTCAGTGTGTACGGCAGGCTGACACCGACCGATGCAGCCAACTATGCAAAGGTGAAAACTGCTTTACTGAAGCGATTTAAATTTACTGTGGAAGGATTCCGGAACAGATTTCGGACAGGAAAGCCAGGTGATGGTGAGACAGCTACGCAGTATGTCGCCCGACTTGGCCATTATTTTGACAGATGGATTGAACTTTCAGGGACAGCGCAGGAGTACGATGAGCGTAGAGAGCTCCTAATTAGAGAACAATTTCTTACTAGTTGCCACCAAAGCCGGTCGCTATACTTGAAAGAGAGGAAGGCTGAGTCACTTGAAGGCATGCTTGAATTGGCTGATCAATTCTTGGAAGCGCAAGGTGGAACTAATTTGGCTAAGGTCAAGAAAGAAAGTCCCGAAGATTCGAAGAAATCGGCACCCGAAAAAAAGAAGCGTGCACCAGAGAGTATTCCGCGATGCTTCTTGTGTAACCGAGTGGGTCATCGTGCTAGCAACTGTCGAACTAACTTTACGAGTCCCACGGTCGTAAAATGTTTCAAGTGTGGTCAGACTGGGCACAAAGCAGACGCATGTCGAAACGGAGCGAGTCAAACTCACCAGGTATCCTGTGTGCTAGCAGCACCAAAATCCGATGATAATGCCGTCACCGACGGATTTGTAGAGTTGAAAATGGGGAGAAAATCCCTATTGTGGGTGCTGTAATGACAAAACAGCCAACCGATGTTTCGAAGGGAGTGCCAACGCTGCCTGGAAAAGTTGCTGACAAGAAGATTGCGGCGTTAAGAGATACCGGTAGCTCCACTGTTATCGTGCGGAGAAATTTGGTACGAGAAAGTGAGTTAACAGGCAAAACGAAACCGGTTTGCCTAATTGACCGTACGGTTCGGATGCTTCCCGAAGCAGAAATCGAGGTTGAAACCCCGTACTTCAGCGGGAAGGTTACCGCTTTGTGCATGACGACCCCTCTGTATGACCTTGTCATCGGAAACATCGACGGGGCGCGAGGGCCCAATGATCCGGAATGTTTGGGAGAAGACCCTAAGATAGAGCCCTCGCCAACCCAGCGACCGCGAGATACAGTGGAGGAGCAGCCCGTGATGGATCTCACTAGAGCCCAAGGTGAAGCCGTGGCGCAAGAGACCGCGAATGAGAAGATGATCGTGCTGAATGAGTTCACGTGCTGGGCAGCTGGACTTGCGTCGGCACGACCTCAACCGACCGACAGCGTAAGGGTGACGGAGTCGGCCAGCCAGGCCAAATGTCGGGACGTGAACAAGCGGGTGAATAACCGGGCAGGATCGGTTGAGCGTCATGACCGGTTAGCAGTGTCGGAAGTGACAACGATGGCTGAGAGGCCGCCTCAGATACCGTCGTTGGAAGGGGCTCGCCGGAACAAAACGAGCAAAAACAATAAGAAGAGATCGAGAGAGCACCGCAAGAAAGGGTGCAAGCGGCACTCGATATGCACGGGATAGGTGCTGAGGTCAAATCGGAATGTGTTTGGCAGGGCTGAGTGCCATATGTTGTGTTAAAGTTCTTGTTATCCTGTGTCACAACTGTATGTCGAGCGAATCAAAATGTTTGTTGTGGTGATGTGATGTATAGTATTGTACAATTGTGGTAATGAGAGCTTTGTATATTTGTATTGTCTGGAATATGTGATGGAGTGTTGTACTCATGCGCCTGTGGTTATGTTTCATGTGTTGTGAGATTGGATTGCAATGTACAGTTGTATTGAGTGATCTATTGTGAATGTGAAGTGTCATGAGCGACGGTTTGTGTTACAGTCTTTCAGAGTGTGTGGTGACTGTTCGCGCTCGTTTGTGTGGTTTCGAATATTATGAGATAATATTCTTAAAGTGGGCGGCAGTGTCACAGAACGAGCGCTCAAAAAGAGCGCGCCGCCAACTCCTCGCCACGAAACGCCGGAGTGACGCCGCGAGGTCAACGATAAAAAAAAAGAAAACAAACATCCAGAATCCCCGGGCGCGGCTCTCTCCCTCGGAAGCGTAGATTCGCCGACGAACCTCCTCACCCCATAACGGCAGCCGAGCAAGCACTCGAACTTTCTAGATGGAAAGGGGTGTGGTAATGCCGGGTTGAGTCATCCGACGCGGACGGCCCTCGTATCCTCTCGACCTTTCCCCCAGCCTTCGCTGCGCATCGCGCCGACGAAATGATGAGAACCATCTGGAATCTCGCGTGGAAGGTATTTAATCGAGCAGCCGAGACGAAAGTGAAGGAGAAGACGGAAGTTAGCGCAAGAGCGCGTAAGGATTCCGCCGTGTAGTGGGCGAAGTTTTGCCCGTAGAGACAAAGCAGGAGACGAAGATGATTTCCACCTGAGGGGTGACTACTCGAGCTACAGGCAAGAGTGTGTGTTTACAGCTATCGAGCGAAGACGTGTGGCAACAGCTGCGTGTGTGAAGCCGACGTGTTTCCGACGAAGAAGTTGAAGCTTGGAGAGTGGCCAATTGAAGACGCGAGGTTTCCTGGAAGAGACACTTCGGGGGCAGTGGAACGACAACAACGCTGGACTTTAAGTGAGTGATTCTCGGAAGAGTATCATCCAGACTTTTGTTCCAAGAACTTTAGACTGAATAGGTTTTCTATCTCTTTAGTCTTTAAGTGTCTTGGTTGTTCAATGCATGCGACTGCATTGTAGTGTGTATTGTTGTCTGCGTCCGTTGTTTCGAGTGTGGCTGATTGTACTGTGTAGTACGTTGTTTGATTGGTGATATATTGTACTCAACTATTGTGGAGTGTGCATTCTTGTGTATTGTTTTCGATCTTCCATTTTTGAGAATATAATTTTTGTTTTGTTTATCAACTCTCGGCTCTGACTTGTTCTTTGGGCCGCAGCCGGCGTCCGCTGACGCGCCAAAAAGGACCACTTCTAAATTGTCCACGCTTTCGTGGTGCGGTTCGGGGGGCCGATACTTCGGCCCTTGGAATTAGCCCGGCGATCGCCTCCCTAAGTTAACGGGACCTGTGACACTCGGATTAACGTCGAAACCCGGTTAAAGCGCTTGCGTCGTCATAGTGCATTCGGCAGAATCAATGACGGCGGGAACATTGCTTGCTTCCAGTATTTCTTCAATGTAAGCAACAGTCGTACCTTTGCTCACGAGCTTGTACTCTTTGCTGAAGTTCGTAAGCATAACTTTTGTGTTACCTCCCCGCAGCTTGGCTATTCCTCCGGCGACGCGAATTTCGCGGTCGATCAACAGGTGCTGGTCACCTTCAATGACGCCTTCCATGTCTGTTGATTCTTGAGTGCCGATGCAAATGCTGACGCTGGAGTGAGGGAAAATGCTGACTTTCGCTCTTCCAGCACATTCATAGCGTGCCTCCCTGATGGCGTGTGCGGTGGTAGTGCTTTTTCTGTGGATAGCGTTATTGCCTCTGGCCTTAGGTTGATGAAGGCGATGTGTTTACATAAGAAGTCCATCCCAAGTATCACATCCCCAGAGAAGTGGTGTAGAATGAAAAAGTTGGCGGAATAAAATTGGTTATTGATTGTGATTCTAGCTGTGCTAATACCAGCCAACGTTATTACATGAACCCCCGTTGTCCGGATTTCAGGGCTTTGCCAAGATGTCTTCACTTTCTTTAACTTCGTCACGAAAGGCACACTGACGATGAAATTGTCGGCCCCAGTGTCGACAAGAGCTGTGATGCTGTGGCCGTCGAACATTACGTTCAATTCGCTAGTTCGTCGTCATGCGTTTCGATGTGGTCGTGGCGTTGGGTCACGGCTAAGTTGGTTCACTCCACTGCTTTCATGTTGCGTCGTGAGGTCATCATCAGTACGTGGGGTTTCGTCGTCCAGGCTTTCCCTGGTTCGCGTCGTGTTCGGAAAGCACCATCGTGGCGGCGTCGTTGGAGGATCTTCGGTAGTTCGTCGCACAGCAACCGCACCTCCACCGGTTGCTGCCCTTAGTTTCCCAGATAAAGGCTAGGAGACCGGCCCCGGGTCGGGCCAGTGTACGGCCGGTGGTGAGGCGACATGTAGCGGCCGGGTGACGGCGAACGAGACCATCGGAGTGTCCACTGCGCAGCTGCAATGTAGTCGGTAATGTCGCGGGGTCTTTCTCCCCACTGTGGACGCAGCGCATCTACGGCGAAACCACGCAGTCCCATCTGGCGGTACTGGCAGCGGCGGTAAGTGTGGCCAGCTTCTTCGCAGTGGCAGCAGAAAGTTCGGTGGTCGGGGGCAGGCTGCATGTCAGTTTTCCTCGAAGCGTTGTGCTGACCAGTGGGTGTACGGTATGGCGTCGACGGCGGCGGTGGCTGGCGGTGGAACTGTGGTGGCTCGGTCTCTTGACGTGGGTGTGAAGTGGGAGCGTAGCGTCGTGCTGCAGCAGCGTAGCTCCCCACTTGCGGCTGAGGCTGCTGTGCTTCGGAAACCCCAAGGGATTGCCGAACTTCTTCGCGGACAATGTCGGCGATTGAGTCCGGAGTCCGCTTGAGGCTGCGCTGAGGGTTACAGCTTGCACAGCTCCTCCCACACAATCGCTCGGATAGTCTCGCGCAGGTCGTCGTAGCTGAGTGGCTGCGTTTCTGCGTATTCTGGCGTCGAGCGGCGATTGAATAGTCGGGTGCGCATCTCCAGCTTCTTTTCAATCGTTGTCCCTTCGGAGATGAATGCCTCGACAGTGCATGGTCGGTTTCACATCAGACCAACGAACAGCTTCCGCTTCACTCCTCGCATAAAAAAGCGAACTTTTTTGTCTTCAGGCATATCAGGGTCAGCGTGCCGGAAGAGTTTGCTCATCTCTTCCGCGAAGAGCGTCACGTTTTCGTTTAGAAGCTGCGACCGGGTTTCAAGCAGCGCTTCGGCGCTCTCCTTGCGTATGACCCTCGTCAATGTAGCGAGGAACATTGTGCGGAATGTGTCCCATGTTGTTAGGGTTCACTCTTGGTTCTCGAACAACGTACGTGTGGGATTTTGCAAGGCGAAGTACGCATGACGAAGCGTATCTTCGCTGGTCCAAGCATTGAAAATGGCCACTGCAGTCGTATGCCTCCAGCAAACTTTCCGGGTCTTCAAGGGCTGAACCGTGGAAGGTCGGCGGCTCCTTTGGTAGTCAGAGCAGGATCGGTGCAGACGGCATAGGGTCTGTCATCGTTGCTGCGGCCGCGGTCAGGGCCTTGGTCTGCCGGGTTTTCTCAGGTAAATGCCCCAACTCTGGCGGTAGACATTGTTGCCTGCAGCTTGTTCGCTGCTAGCGGTCGTCGTCAATGTCTTCACGACTGGCGCTGGCTCCACGGCTTGACGGGGGAGTCCGGTACAGGGAAGGAGCAGCACCTCCACGAGATGGCACGGAGTCATGACGTGGATAAAGAGAGAAGACTGCAGGTCGGATAATAAACTGTTTATTTGGGCCTTACTTGTGGACACGTAAAAGGAAAGTCAGATTACAGCAAGACCCTAGCACTGACAGTGGCGCGCAGAGCGTCAGCCGTAGATCAACTGACAAGCGGCAACGCGCGTGGGCCTTTATACACCTGCCATCGAATGTTCTAGCGTTATCGCTATCGGTGACGTAGGTTCCAGAATAATCTGTAATCTTCACGAGGTGGGCGTAATCTCAACAAAACAATCTACTACAACCTCGAGGCTTTTCGAACATCATAGGCGTGGTTTGCGCTGAACGTAGTGTAATGGGATGACAACAAAACTCGTCGAAAGGAACGTGGCAATGTCAACTTTATGTTTATTTGCTCTGTTTAGAAAACCTATCAATATACCGTAGCCGTTATATTTCCCATAGCTCTGTAATATATTTCCGTAACTGAGAATTTTTCCTCAAGCCCTACCGCGGTGGTCTAGTGGCTAACGTACTAAGGGACGCGGTATCGAGTCCCGCTGCGGCGGCTGCTTTTTTGATGGAGGCGAAATTGCTGTATGCCCGTGTGCTCAGATTTCGGCGCACGCGAATGAACTCCAGGTGGTAAAAATTTCCGGAGCCCTCCACGATGGCGTCTCTCATAACCATATGTTGCTTTTGGGACGTTAAAGCCCGCGTATAAACCAATTAATTTTTCTGCGCATTGATTTGACGAATCATCGCATTTCAGCTGTGAGTTTCAGTAGTCCGACATTGACGCATTGATGGTTGAAGAAGAGGCAAAGAAGATATATAACAGGGAGCTAAACGAGGGTCTTTCTAGATATAGAACCATGAAGGATATTTCGGTTGCAGTTGCTTGGCTATCGGCGTTTTCATGACTATACCTTTTTCCAAAATACTTCACTCTGCCCTCTGGATACCTTCACTATCGCAGTACCCGCGACGCCCAGGTTTGCATACTCTTCCGCGCCTATTTGAATTGCTAACACGATTCCGGTTCGTAAGTAATCCGGTTCGAAAATGTCGCCTGGTGAACAATAGCACTGCACAAGTTGGCAGGGTTCTCACTGTCTTTGAAGTTTCAGTAAAGTGCAGTAAAGTGACACAAGCTAGAAATGCAGAACAGAAAGAGCCCCAAGCTTCCAGCAAAAGCCGCACTCAAAAGGATATCCATCCAGTGACGACCACCTGCTGTGTTGTAATGCATGGTTGGTGCGATTCTCAATTCCTTGCTTAGTGCGGACGTTTTCGCCTAAGCTTCTGCGCGTCACCAACTGAGCTCCTCCCACTTTTTTTACGAACTCTCGCTGCAGCGTAGTAATATTAACAAAAAAAGAAGCTAAAGCACACATGCGTCTTGACAACTTTGCCACAAAATCACCTCTTCTGGAACGGGTGGACGTCTGGTTAAATTATGGGTCAACGTCAGACATGGGCATAGAAATAATGATAAATTCTTTAACGCTGGAACACTGAAACCGCGAGCCCAGCCACACACGCGCAGCCATTTGCGGCTGCCCATAGAACACGCTTGCTTCTTTTGTAGTGTCATGCTGCTTTATCATTCACGGCAAAAAAAAGATGACACAAAGAGCAGAATTGATGTCACTTTTGCTTCTTCAAAGAAGGGAAAAACTGCCTTGCTCTGTATCTGGGCCAGTTTGTATCAGTTACACAATAAAATAAGGCTTTTAGAGGGAAAGAGGAAATGTGATGAAGCTGTATTTCCTGCGTTTTTCATACAGGCAGAATATTTCTTAAGAGCCTGTGCAAGGAGGGTCAGCTTTTTAATGGAAAAGTGCAATGGTGGAGAGCGTAAGCGCCTAATCACATAGTGGGCTGCGCGATGATTTCACGGAAAGGCTGAAACAAAATGAAATATCTGCTCTCTGCATCCTATAACTAACATTACAACTTCGTAATTTGTTAATGTGGCCCATTCGTTGAAGCGTTTCATAAATTTTAAAAATATAAGCTGAAAGGCGTGTCATTAGGCACTTAATTGCTGTTTTGTACTACAGATTGTACGGATTCAATACCAAATACAAATTTAAAATTTATGTATTTACCAGAATACCCTAATGAATCTCACACGAAAACGTTGTGTTAGGCACCTAAATCTTTTATTTCTCTTTATATTTCAGTAGTAGTCACATGTGTAGTATGGTTAGTCAGTAATATACACTGAATCTAATTACGCATGAACGGCTTTAGAAAGAGCCAGGGCAGACTTGCAGGCTTCGCAGTATTTCCCAGTCTATATTGTTACTTTCATGGCATTATGTTATCAGTGCTATGATATTCTGTCCTTAAAAGCTATAGGCCTTAAACAGGGGAAGTGGAGGAAGACGAACAAAAGGCAGGAAACTCAACCAGATGCGCGTCCGGTTCGCTACCATGTGAGGGGGGGGGGAGGGTATTAAGGGAGTCCTGAAACACAAGCTTATGTAAACATAGAGTAGATTCTCTAAAATAGCTTATGGCTTCACAAATTCAACGTCACAAAAAATTTTGAGAATCCGTTCCGTACGAGCGGAGTAACGAAGATTAGTCTCACACTGCAATCGCATTCCCTCTTCTTTCGTCCCGACAAAACCGCTGGAAGCTAAGCAGGGGGAGAGGGGGGATGGCATGGGCAAAAAAATAGGTCATCGGTGCCTCGTGACCTTGAGCACTTTTTTTCTACTTTTTTTCTTCGAACGAGCAGCTTTTGTCAGTGTGATCGCTTGTGCACGCATGGACAATTCACGGTTTCCCGAGGCAATTCTCGTCACGACCAAGTTCTTCGCATTCAAATCAGCCAATGGTTGATAAAAATCATTTATTGTCAATCGCATGCCACGGGCTGCGATTGACAATAAATCAATGATATTTTGCTCACCTGTTCTTGGGAGCCTAAACTGCAGATCAGCAGTATTTTTTGACCACGCTCAAAAAGTGTTGCACGACCTGTTTATAAGAACAGAAATAAGGGAACGCAAAAAAAGAAAAAAAAGATACGTGTGAGCTTTGACTAGATCGCTGCGTTCCATAGTAGTGCACACAAGACTACAAAAGTATCACGTTCCATTGTTGTTCATCGGGTCATGGTGCCTACTGAAAGCTTGCAAGCACTTGACATAGAACATCGATTACCTGTTGCAGGGGCTCGGCGTATGAGAATTGCAGCCAACGAAATAACACGCGAAGTGTGTCGTAAATAGAATAAAGTACTATCTGAATTCCTTTGTGTTCTTCTAGCAACATGACAGTCGGAGATTCAGTGTTTAATGAGGCCGGTGGGCACAGTGAAGTTGCATGCCACTTCGATTAGGGCAACGTAGCCAAAGCTGCATTAGTTGTGTCCATGCCTTTCATATTGTTCAGGTTTGAAGCAGCTGTCATTGATCCGCGTGACTGCTGCTTCGGCAATGCAGGTCAAGCGCATCTCCCAGAATCCATATATGACATTGTATTTCTTCATACCAGCCGTGTACATTCCGCGTTACAAATCAGGGTGTGCAGGAGAGCGTTAAAGGGGCGCTGCGGAAGCAGTCATTGGGTTTTTTTTATTCACTTCGGCACCAACGGTGCCACTTAATCACTGTTGGAGTTGCCTCACCATGTTAGTTATGGTCGCTCATCACTGGTCTCAATACCGCTATTTTTTTTAGTTTCTGGACAAACACTTCAGAAAGTTTACTTGGCTCCGTTAGAACTTGAACAGTGAGAACAATAGCTTAACAGATTCCCGTGGAATGGGTTTCACCGTAATGAGAACATGCTCGCTACCTTTGCTAACGATTTCAACGTGATTTAGTTGAGCGCAGTGGTGACTCTGCAGTGGTTTCAACACGAAATCTCGCACAGGTTGACGGAGTGGCCCACCTTTAGACACAGTGGTAGAGTTGATTTTAAAGTATTTTTTTCATGCAGTGTAATGTACCCAAATGACTAGCATTGGTGATGCAGCTGGCTTGATCCACTGGCTCGAGCAGGCTATAAAAGTCTAAGGTGAAACTCAGTTCGACAGTTCACTCATTGGGACTATTATTAATGAAAGTATCTTGAGTTTCACGCCGCATAATCATGGTGTAATTATAACACATGCCGAATCAGAGGGCTCAGGACATCTGACCCTTTTGTGTAGTTTGACGTGCACCTCAATTTGTACAAACGAGCCCATCGTATTTCTCCTCCACAGAAATGAGACTGCCGTGGCGGAGATATATCTCACGTCTTCCGACTCACAGCCGAACATCATTACCAACAAGGTGCCTTACATCGAGCCATTTATGATATAGCATTTCAGGAAGCCCATTCATTGATGTGTGCAGAAGTAGGTATTGCTGTCTGAATTGGTTCTCTTTTTCTTTCTTTTTTTAGGGTTCAGCGTTTTATTCACAACACATTGGCTGAATAAGCCGTAGTACGAAGCATTTTACGTGTGAACGCAGGGAAGTAACGAAACTGAAAACTTGGCCGACTTAGCCACCCAACAGGCTTAGGAGAATTCCCGATTTTTCTGCTACTGCAAAAGACGGCAATGTTGTTTTTTTTTTTGCAAAGAGGTCATTTTGCGTAGGGGTTGCTCAAACGACCACCAGTCACGCCATACCCTTACAAACCTCCACTACTTTTCTTCGCTTACCGCATGCATGGAAGGTGCTTTATTACTGATTTCTTTCGCGGCAGAAAAACGTTCGTGGGAACGATGTACGTGCTTAAAAGCAAGCCAGTAAGAAAACTCATGCTTTGTCGTTCAAGTCCAAATTTTTCCTCTTCGGAGTTACTTCCATCCACTTATGCATAATTTGGGTTCCTTTTCTTGTGTCACTTAGGCACTCAAAAAGAAAAGAAAAGCGCCAAGATTTGAAAGAGTTAACATCGTGACTGACATTGAAGGAAGTAATAATGAGAACTTACAAACAACGATGCCAATGGAAGTATAAGGGATGTGACTAAAAAAACTATGGACCATCTCCCTGAAGGGAACCCTGAAGGGATGCAAAGCAGCAGCAGTGCGCATGGCGTTTACCTGGTTGAAACGGGTGTCGACGCGAGTGCTGAAAGAGCGGTTTGAAGTGAAACTCTGTGTAGTGTTTACTGAAATAAACGTTTTTTAAAAAAATGGCAGATCCCACGTACCGTGGGAATCGATGATATGCGAAGCATGAATGAGAAATGTTGATACGTTGCTTTAAAATCAGCACAGCATTACAAGGTGGATGTAAATGATGCCGTACAAGGCTTCTGCGTCACGTTTAGATGTGTCTCTTGGCTTCGTCGTTTATTCCCGTCACCTGATCGCAAATTTAGTGTATGTCGAGTTAGCGAAATGGCCTCGACCACTCTATGAGCGTGGTATTTTGTCGTGTTCTCACATGACACGAGTGTCAGTATTATCATGTTTGGACCTGTCATACGTTTCGTCATCCATTGACGTCACTTACCACCAAATTCGGCATATGTCGAGTTAGCAAAATGGCCACGAGCTCATCATGAAGGGCCCAATACACTCCAACGGAGTGTTGACGCACGCGTACGCGGGGCACAGCGACGCTGCGTTAGCAAAACGCGAGCTCTCTACAATCTGACGCCAGGCGGGACCAGCGTGCATCGGCGCGTCCTGATGGCAACTGGCACTAAATGCGACATGCTGCTTTTCTCGCCGATGCCATAGAGGAAGTAACATTAATCGTGTCATTGCCATGCTCTGTCGATACCGTGTCGTTATGTAAATTTTATGCGTTCAGTGATCTTGGTTTTCCTTTCGATAGCATGCTAAATTGTTCTGCTCACACTAAATGTATGGCTACGGGAGTTCTTAGATTGAATGATTGATTGATTGGTTGATCGATATGTAGGGTCTAACTTCCCGAAACCACCACGAGAGACGCCGTAGTGGAGGGCTCCGGAAATGTTGACCACCTGGGGTTCTTTCGCCGGAGTTCTTCGTTCTGGCAGCTGACTTCGAAGAATCGCTCGAGAATTCAGTTCTCGTTTACCCTTCCAGAAATAGTACCCCGAAATATGTATTCCTCAATTTCAGCATGCTTCTGTGATTTGGAATGGAATCACTAAATCTGGCAGTGACGCCATCGAGCAAGTCCAGAAAAAATTTGTAAGCATTTTCAACTATCATGTTGCTAGAAATGACTCTAGATCTCATTCTAACACTGTCACATTATTATTATTGCGATCACTTCATTGCCGACCCAATTGCCCTGTTCTTTCACTTTTGTACCAACTATAGTTAAAGGTATGACATCCTGCCATTTGTTTTTCATTTTTGTAAAGTTTCGTATTCCGGCGAAAGTTAACCAAAAAGGATCTGACATTTTATGTACCTTCCAACTTCTTTCGACACTCTGCCACTCACAGAATAAAAAGTCTACGTTATGTGAGCTTTTATGATCTCGATGTTATTTACAGCCCACTGTAACTGTTTTTATCACAGCTCTGTCCTGTCTTAACATGGTTTGTCACAATATACAGATTTTTCCCTTTTAGGTCGTTAAGGAAGGCTTCCACGTAGTTGTGTTGAATCCTACTTATTTTTCACTGCCATTCCACAATTTTCGCTTCTTCTTGGATTCTTACGATCTTGCGCTGAAGTGTTTTTGTCTGTTTGTTTTTGCTCTTTTTATGTGCTTTTTGCTAGACCGTATTGTATTGCTTCTTTGTATTGATTTATATTTTGCTTGCGCCTACACAAAAAAGCATGATTGTTACTGGGTGCATGAAATATCTCACTTAATAATAATACTAATACTACTACTACTACTACTAATAATAATAATGTATTATTATAATATTATTATTATTATTATTATTATTATTATTATTATTATTATTATTATTATTATTATTATTATTATTATTATTATTATTATTATTATTATTATTAATATTATTATACTTTAAAGATAAACTTGAGCACCCTTCAAACCCCTCATGATAAGCGTCTCTTACGAAAGATCACGTTCCCACCGTAAACGATCGACAGCTTCGACACCGGTGACCAGTCGGTAGCTATCGCCGTAGCGATGCCATCATGGTCGTCCAACGATGACAGTGAAAGAGTGAGAATGGCTTGCGCCTGTGACCTCGTGATTTGCTGCAAGGCGAGAGGAGCAAGTGGCCCATGCGACCACTGCCCAATCGCAAGCATTTGATTCGCATATATTCATGTTGCACAAACAAGGCTATATTGTCCAGTCGATATGACAGTTGTCATTGGACGCTGTGGGCATCTCTAAATACGCAACTAGACAGGAAACTGTAGTTTACTTTATTTATATATTTATTTCGCATCTCGCAGTCACACCTCCTCGTTGCGATAGAAAACGTAACATTTAGTAAACACACTGAACGCATATAGTTGCATAAGGTGCACAAAAACACCTTTGCTGTAGGAATTCACCCAAATTGAAGTGGTCGCGTCCATCTCTACGTTCTTTCTGGTGGTACGAGGACGCCAAACGTTGGCGCACAAGAATGGCTGCAGTTTCACCGGCAAGGTGTGCCCCTCAAAAGCAACACAGAGCGGACAAGCGTGCTGGCAGCTTTTACACACCACTTGCCAATTACATCGAGTCAGCAGCGGCCACGTGTAACATCGCAAGGAAATTGCATTTTTAGCGGTAAAATGCATTCATGCGACCGAGCCCTTTGAAATAGAGAAGAGTTTTACATAAGGATTCGCGTCCCTTGCAGTAATGAAACTTATTTTTTGTTACAGTCGATAGAAGTCTTCATATTAAAGCACAGGTTTATTAGATTGATGAAAGAAAACATGTGGCACTGTTGCTGCTCAAACTAACTATATATATATATCTAAAACACTGTGTTAGAGGACTCTTTCAACCGATTCTGTTGCATATGTTTCTTGTGTGTAGTTCTCCATTCGCAATCTGGGGCTTGATTATGCTTGCTACGGCATATCAGCCTCCCTGTGGAATTCAGTAGTCGAAGATGTAAAACGACACGTCCGGGAAGCACAAGAGTATGATTTACCGACGCTCGAAAAAAGGCATTTAGCACAGACGGTGTTTTCCGGCCATGCATGGTACATATCTCATGTCTTACAGCCCCCATTACGAATCACTAGGTCGTTGCAATCCCTCATTGGTTCGTTTTTCTGGTCGGGTGGACTTTTTCTTTAATCCTCCTTGGGTGGAACAGAGCTGGTTTGCCGAGCAGCTCTTGGACTCGCTTGCTGGATTCCGTGCCGACCGGTTGTGTCCTCGCGATCTCCGGTGTCGGCGTAGCTCTGGCCCACTGGGCTCGCCCTACGTCATCTCCTGACGCCGACGACCTTCGACGACAGTGTAGCTCTGTCTGACTGAATGGACTTGCTCTACGCCATCTACTGACGCCGACAAGAGCTCTCGCAACTGGTGCCCCGTGCTCGGACTCCTGTGACCATGTTTCCATCTTTGCTATCTCTCTTATTCCCTCGGTTTGTCATCGCTTTCTCTGGCTTACCACCTCAAGCCTCTTCCTTTTTTCTACACCTTTACTCCTACCCTTTTAATCCGTCCTCACCCCCATCCCTTGTGAGCTACTGTTGAGGTGTCGCTCACTGAAGCAGACAGTTACGGGGCTCACTTTTTGCTTCCTTTCTCTCTTAAGAATCACTTCCGAGCAGCTCTTCGGCAACCGAGAAACTGCGGTGGCTTCGCATTCCTATCCGTCTCTGTTCGCTGCCGGCTGCTTGTCCTACGATTCTTACTTCGGTTGTTGCATGGTGATCAGTGCCCCGCGCGTGATCTTGCCTGTTTTTTCTTAGGCACCAAGCTACGCTATTTACTACCAGATACACGGCTTAATTCTGCACCGCAAACACTTAACGTGCCTGCATTTTACTCAACGGCAGTAGCATTTCATTATAGACACGCGCAGCAGGTTTGTCCCGATGTGGACATTCTTGAAAGCCGCATTGTAGATACAACGGCGGCTCTTCTGCTTTCTCTGGTTCCTCGAGCCCACCTAGCATGATCGAGACATGTCTCGTGGGGCGTGATAACGGCATCGTTTTTGCCTGGTCACCTCCATGACTTTATGTGGCGTCTTGGATGGAGAGTACCCCAACACGGGAAAGACTGGAGCAGTGGGACATGGTCCCATCTTCCACTTGTCCTAACTGCCCGTTACTGGAGTCTAACCAGCATATGTTGCAGCAATGTGTCACTGCAAAGGTGTTTTGGAAGTCAGTTAACACTAGTTTTTGTGGCCTAGTTGTTAATCGCTTTGTAACATCTGGTCGCTGCTCGCGTAGTCGCTTTGCACGCCTTCGAATAGCACCGAGAGCTTTTTGTTTGTGGCGTAATAGGTGGGAAGCTGTTGCAGCAGGTCATCGTCATCGTGCTCACTTTCACATTCTGGAACGACTCTACTCTGAACTCTTATCGTTTCTGTCGGAGGAATTGTTCTTCTTTGGGGAGGAAGAATTTATGCGACAATGGTCGTGCCACTTTCTGTCCTTAGTTGACAGACACGTTCGATTAGCCTTCAACCTGGCCTGGTTCCTATAGCCAAGTCACCTGTCAATGTCTCATTAGTGCATGTAATCAGCATATGTTTACTATTTCTATGTGTTTGTTTATGTCCCATATGGGTGTGAGCTCTCGTATATATGCACTTCATTCTAACGCTGTAAGTTATGTAAATTTTATGAATATTGATACCTGTTGTACATATTTTCTAACATCTTCACCGAGTCTTGTGAATTCTGTACATTTGTCATCATGTACATTGTCCATATTGTGATTAGTGTATATATGTAGTGTATGTAGTTATTAGTACCATGGACTATGTACACCCCACAGACTTGGACTTTTTGTTCAAATGTGTAATGTATGTTGTGCTTTGTCATATGTTTGTTATTGTGCTTGTTGTTGCGTCCTTAGGTTTGTTGCGTCCCATGATAGCATAAACTTTTTCTGAACACAGCTATAGGCCCACCAGTTGGCTTGTGAATCGAGCATCAAACACCACGGGACGACTTTAAGCTCCCCCAGAGCAGAGTACCTCTAGTACTCTAAATCGTTACCCACCATTTTTTAAACACAGGCACACGGGGCGGCTTTATACTCTCCCAATGTACCTCGTACCCTAAATCGTTAATAACTGTTACTAAACAAACAGCTTTTCCTTCCGTATTAGCGTTCAATAACCAAATCAGAGACGGCTCACTGCTCTCCCATAGTTGAGTACGAAGTACTCAAAATCGTTAACACCTTTCTTTACACACAGTTATGAAAACTCAAGTTCCACGAGTCCGGTGGACATTTCTTAGGAACCGCAAGGCGAGCCCTTGTCAGACAAAGCACCTCGTGATGAAGGCTTCTCAGATGAAAACATTGCATCTGACCCTCCTCGCGTGACTGCTCAGTCAACAACAAATTCAGATGTCCTCGAGGAGTGCACATCCCAAAACGACGACTGCTGCATCTACGACGACTCTAACAGCACTACCAGTAAGGCGCCCCTACAAACTGACGAAGACACCAGCCCCAGTGAAATAAGCCAGGGCAGTGTAGATGCCTTTGTACCTTCCTCAATCAAGAGCTCGGACACCAAACATCACCGGACATCTACTGGTGACTTAGAAGCCCCCACCAGAGACAGAAGTCCCCTGCGGACTTCGGCACGGTCCCAGAAGTCCCGAGCCTCCGGTGGATCGCCTGCCCGTGAAAAATGACTCAGCCACTCACAAAACACCGGCTCCTGCGCCTGCTAAAGGTACCCTTGCTTCTGGATGATCGTATATAAGCATTTCTTAGCAAACTTCGGCGACTTTGAGCGTATCTTTCTATCTATCTATCTATCTATCTATCTATCTATCTATCTATCTATCTATCTATCTATCTATCTATCTATCTATCTATCTATCTATCTATGCGCCTATGACTTTTAGCTCTCCTCGCCGTTGCGTTATTGGTATCGATACTAAACTTGGTATGGCATAACGTGACTGGATGAAGAAGACATTTACCTAGTCATAACATGAAAATCATGACACGTATGTCATGAATGTCATGATTTACATGGGATGTTCCTGCTGCTCTTGCGGTAATTACGTTCACATGACATGTTGAAAAAACTGGCATGATTGAATGACATAATTGATTACATGACGAAGACAAATGACCGATCCTAACATGAAAATCACGACATGCGTGTAATGTAACATGACTTCACGCCACGCTCATGATGCGCTGACGGCCGTTTCGCTAGCTTCACTTAAACCGAATTTGGTATTACGGGACGTGAATGGATGACGAAGGTATGATACTGGTGCAAACAGGATAAACATGAGATGCGTGTCATGTAACAACATGAGAACATGCCTCACTGATGGTGCGCTCGTGGTCGTATGCCGAATTCAGTATTACATGACGTCAATAGATAACGAAAGTATGTGACTGGTGCAAGCATGATAATCATGAGATGCGTGTCATGTGAGAACATGACTACATGCCACAGTCAAGGCACCAATACATTTTGATGTGACGCAGTACGCGTGCTCGCCGGCGTTCATACCGTCGCGTCAAGCCAGCGTTGCCACGCCAGGCGCGGGTCCTGCCATATACTCGCATGCATGCGACGCGCTGCGTTGCTTTGACGCATGCGCGTTTCAGCACGTCCGGCGTCCCTCCATCGCGAAAACAGGGAGACGCAAGGTTGTCTGGGTAACGCATCGGCGCGAAATGCAGCATAGCGCATTTCGCGCCGGTTGCCGTCACGCTACGCAGACGGACGCTGGTCGCGCCAGTAACGCCTGGCGTCAGACTATAGAGTGCTCGCGTTTTGCTAAGGTAGCGTTACTGTGCCCAGCGTGCGCGCGCGTCAACGCTATATTGGATTATAATGGGACCTTCATGTAGCGCTCGCAGCCGTTTTGCTATCTCCACATATACCAAATTTGGTGTTAGGTGACGTCAACGCATGGTGAAATATATGACTGGTGCAAACATGATAATCCTGACACGCGCGTCATGTAAGAACATGACAACATACCACGCTCATAGCGTGCTCGCTGCCGTTTCGCTAGCTCCAGATATATCAAATTTGGTATCACGTGACGTGAATAGATGACAAAGGTAAACGACACATCAGGACATGATAATCATGACACGGAACTCATATACGGCATCAATCACCTCCACCTCGTTGCGTAGTCCTGATCTTAAAGTGACATATCAACCTTTCACCTTCGTGCTTCGCATATAATCGATTCCCGCTGTATGTGGGATCTGCCAATTTTTTATGTATTATTTTTGCTCGTGGCTCTTACTCTAAAAGTGATTACTTTTAAAGTTCAAGGCTTCCGCAATCCACAAAAACAAGCTGAGGTATTGGCTCTCGCGCATGAAGTAAACTGTCATTTGCTCTTCATGCAAGAAACAAATTATAGGGGAGAAGCTTCTTATAGCGGCACACGTTCGTACCTCGTAGCCGTTGTAGTATGTAACAAGTGTAACATTTTGACCTCCAAGGTGTTGCTGGTAAGATTTCTTCTGTGCGTTGTCGAACAATAAAAAATAGTGCTCAATGTACATGCCAATGACTGCTAACCGGGAATGAGAGACAGGAGCATTAGGCTTTTAGTTAACGCGCACGCTGCGATCCCCATTAGCAGCCATTGGCATGTACATTGAGCACTATCTGACAAGAAAGGATTGCTACGTTATACTCGCCGGGTGTAAGCTCCTTAGTTTTAGAAAGGTTTAGCGAGCGTTGAGCCGCAGTGCCATGAATACAATGAACTAGTATATACCATGAACTGGAGGTGGTTAAATGTGGGAAGTAGATACGAAGCGCAAGCCGTAAGAAATTAAAAGCCGAGTTCTCCTGTCTCTCATTTCCCGTTAGCAGCCATTGGCATGCACATTGAGCACTATCTGACAGGAAAAGGTTGCTACGTTATATTCGCTGCGCGTAAACTCCTTGGTTTCAGAAAGCTTTAGCGAGCGTTGGGCCGCAGTGCCATGAATACAATGAACTAGTATATACTATGAACTCGAGGTGGTTAAATGTGGGAAGTAGACCCGAAGCGCAAGCCGTAAGAAAGTGTGCGTGTGCCACCTCTATTTTAGTCCTTGGAAAGTTCGCTGGATGGCGGTGCTTCTATACGGGGAATATATGATGAAAAGATGCGAGATGGTGGTACTTGGAGTGTTGAATAGATGGATGAACGGACGCACAGACAGATGCATGGATGGACGCATGAATGGACGCAGGGAGTGGGGGGCAAGCAGCTCAATCCCTTGTTACGACCAGGTCACCCACCAGAAGCGCGGGGCATCCAGGGCCGCGTCGAAGTCCGCAGGGGACTTCTGTCTCTGCTGGGGGCCTCCAAGTCACTGCTGGATATTCGGTGGCACATGGCTCCGAGGCTCTTGAGCGAAGATGATACGGACGCGTCTAGACTGTCCCGGCTAATGTTGCTTGAAGTGCTATCGTCGTCTATCTGCAAGGCCGTGTCACTCGCAGTGCTGTTTGAGTCCTCGTTGATGGAAACGTCGTCACCTTGGGACAAAACATCTTCAATGATAGGAGTACTAACAGAGGACTGGGCAGCCATGGGGTGAGCATCAAATATCGCGTCACCATGTGCGATGCGATCGCGGAGAGGTGCCGCGTCTGTCCGAGGGCTCGACCGGTGGTTCTGTGGGAATCTGCCCTGGTCACGGGCCACTGGATGGGTCATCAGCACCTTGAGGGGCTGTCTGGTCCGAGCTGGCTAGAGACACTGCGGGCATTTGGTGTGGTGTCTGGTATGGCATCGCAATCCACCCAACTTCGTTCTGGCAATGTATATATATATATATATATATATATATATATATATATATATATATATATATATATATATATATATATATCCGTTTTTCGATGGCTGCATTTTCAATGGAAGCGAAAATGCTGTAGGCTGCTCAGATTTGGTGTGCATGTTAGAGAACCCCATGTTGTCGAAATTTCCGGAGCTCTCCACTACAGCGTCTTTCATGATCATATCGCGGTTTCGGGTCGTTATATCCCACATATCAATCAATCAACTCACGACCTTTCAGTGAGCATGCACGTACACTAACCACTACGCCACGCCACGCTACAGAACACTCTGTAATGAAACAGGCTTGAGTAGGCACCGATAAGTCATTTGCTCATGGCGCTAACATTCTTGCAGCTACTCCAAAGAACAGATGCTTTAATGCGCAAAAAGAAAAGTGCCCTCCTTGCGGTGTCATGTGAAATCTTTTGTGCACATTTTGTCTTTTGCAGGAGCAAAGAGCCCTTTTCATGGTAACTGCGCAGCTACTCCGGAAAACTTTTTAGAGTGTATGTGCTGTGTGCGCACGTACATGTCTGTGAGCTCATCTCTGCTGAGAGAGAGAGAGAGAGATAACTAAGGAGCGCTGCACGTGTGTGCTTCTTTTCTTTCAAAGTTGTATTCTGAGCTGTAAAACACAATTCAAGTTGATTAAAAATTAACTAGCCCGAATCCTAATTAGGCCTTCATCATGTAAAAAACGGCAGCATATCCTCGGAGTGAATGATGGAGAGTGGCGCGAAGAATTCGTCCGTCCATTCGTTCTTGCTTCCTTCCGTCCATGCGTCCGTCAGTGTGACCGTCCATGCGTCCATCAGCCCGTCCTTGCGTGCGTCTGTTCTTGCGTTCGTCCCTGCGTTCGTCCATGCAGCCGCCGCCCGTGCGTCCGTTTATGCGTCCATCCATGCATCTGTCTATGTGTCCGTTCGTCCATCTATTCAACACTCCAAGTACCACCATCTCGCATCTTTTCATCATATATTCCCCATATAGAAGCACCGCCATCCAGCGGACATTCCAAGGACTAAACGAGAGGTGGCACACGCACACTTTCTTACAGCTTGCGTTTCGGGTCCACTTCCCACCTTTAACCACCTCGAGTTCATGGTATATACTAGTTCACTGTATTTATGGCACTATGGCCGAACGCTCGCTAAACTTTTCGAAAACCAAGGAGGTTACGCCCAGCGAGTATGACGTAGCAAATTTTTTCAGTCAGATAGTGCTCAATGTACATGCCAATGGCTGCTAATGGGAAATGAGAGGCAGAGAATTCGGCTTTTACTTTCTTGTGGCTTGGGCTTCGTATCTACTTCCCATTTTTAACCACCTCCACTTTATTCATGGAATATACAAGTTCATTGTATTCATGGAACTGCGGCTCAACGCTCGCTAAACCTTTCTAAAGCTAAGCAGGGGACACCCAGCGAGTATAACGTAGCAACCCTTTCTTGTTAGATAGTGCTCAATGTACATGCCAATGGCTGCTAATGGTGATTGCAGCCTGCGCATTAACTAAAAGCCGAATGCTCCTGTTTCTCATTCCCCATTAGCAGCCATTGACATGTACATTGAGCACTATTTTTTATTGTTCAACAACGCAGGAGGGACGCTAGGTGGCGTCGAGCGGATGGGACGCGTACGTCTCGGCTCCTGAAAATTTTGCCTGTTTTTGCGTTAAACTTCGTGGCTTCTTTAAAGCAAACGCAGAGTGTGTCTGGAAGTATGATGTGATCATTTTGACACCAAGGTATTGGTACAACGACACCGATTTCGTCCCTTCTGGAGTGACCAAGGACCTGGCATGCCCGGCCACCAGGCTAGGACTAGCGGCGGACCAGGGAGCAGTGCATCGACTACCAGCAACTCTCCTGGGCGTGCCAATGCAGCAGCCAATAACCCAACGGACGACGACCAGGTAACGGCAAGGGAAGCCATGGACACGGACGATCAAGATTTGAGCACAGAACTGGGCTCTGCAGATGATTTCGTCAAATACTCCCCATCGTCTGACGAGGCGATACAAGTGGAGTCAGCCAGCGGCGACGCGAGCGAACACCATGAAGCATCAAAGGGAGCTGACGACGAGGCGAAAGACGGTCAGTGGCAGCTTGCTCTTTCATTACGCGAACTTAAGAGACTAGGGAAGCAAGCGCGGGCCATGGAAGATCCCAGGCAAGTTGGTGATTTTCAGCAAACTTCACTAAATCTTACGAAAAGAACAACTAATGACTTAGCGTCTCTGGCAGACAGCAGCTTCAGAGACAGCGAGCGGAACACGGGTGGAAGTTACGGAACGCCTGAGCGGGCGCACGGCAGTAGACGCGACGCGTCGGGTGCCATGAGAGGCCGCCGACGCTCACGTGCGACGCCTCTACCCAAGAATGATATGAAAATTACTATACGACCCAAACCAGGGCTCGTGGTGAGAGACTTAAAAACATATGAAGTGGCACGAGCGATTGCACGTGCATGTGGAGACGTGGAAATATGCGGAGGTGACAAATTCCTGCAGCGCCTCCGGATTGGATTCAACATTATCATTGTAAGTACTCCGCACGAACACGTCGCCGAGCAAATTTTGAAAATCAAGGCGCTCGACCTCAAGAACACCAGAAATCTCGTGAATACCTACATTTCTACACCCGAGGGGTTTCTCAAGGGAGTTGTGCACGGACTGGAACGTGAAACACCGGAAGAAGACCTTCTCAACAACCTTAGAGTACGCACACAGGGCGTCACAATCGTGCAAGCACGCATGTTGGGAAAATCTGAGACGGCAATGATAACCTTTGATGGACCTATTGTGCCGCGTTTTGTGTATTACTTTGGTGGTGAGATGCCATGTCTACCATACCGACCCACAAGACAATACTGTAAACTGTGTAAAAGCCAAGGCCACAGGACGGACGTCTGTCCAACACCCACTGTGAGTGTGTGTGGCGGCTGTAGGCTTAAAGACCCTCCAAACGACCACGAGTGCGTTCCCAAGTGTGCACTATGTGGCGGGGATCATCCAACGGCGGCAAAAGAATGCACTAAAATGCTAAAGAAAGTCCCCTAACGGGGAAAAGAACAGGTACAACAGCTTAGACACGAAAATGGACAACGAGCTCCAGAAATACTGAAGCGTCGGTGGTTCAGCACCGAAAGGCAGGATATGGATTTAACGGAGGGGTCCGACGCGGGATCACGCTCCGGATCTCGATCCAGTTCCCGCTCGAGATCAAGGTCCAGATCGAAATCCAGAGACCACTTCAGCCCCAAAGGCAATCGGCAAGAAGAAAGCAAGACGAACAAGAACAAGAAGCTCAAGAAGACGTCGCAGCAACAGCAGCAGCACCACCACCAACAGCAGCAGCAGCAGCAGCAGCAGCAGCAGCCGCAGCAGCAGCAGCAGCAGCAACAACAGCAGCAGCAGCAGCAGCAGCAGCAACAACAACAACAACAACAGCAGCAGCAGCAGCAGCAGCAGCACCACCACCACCACCACCACCACCAGAAATAAGGGTAAGATGGGCAGCAGCAGCCTCCCAATCTCCTCCAAACCAAGCGCAATCAACACACACACAGCTCGCGCGACTCGAGCGAAAACTAGAGTTAATGCGTGTAAGAATGGGGGATTTAGAAAGAGAAAATAGGCAACATAGAATCCAACAAAAGCAGCAGCAGCAACAACCACAAGAGAAACCCACTCAATCTTCCTTGGCAGGACAGCAGCAGCAACAGCAACAAAGCGTATCAATACTGAACAGCGACACTGTGGTGACGATGGCTATTCTGAAAGAAGCCGTAAAAGAAATAGTTCCCTCCATCGTTGAACAGGTCATGGGGCAGGTAGACAGAAAACTCGACGTGTTGGAAAGAAAAATTCAAGCGCAACAGATAGAACGCACGAAGACGTTGAGAAAGCATACCAATGGCAGCCACATAAGGAAAAAAGCAGATAAGGCATACAACAGGCCGGGCCTACTTAATATGACACAAGAAGATACTGACAATGCATAAGCGACTAAGAAAAATTACGGAAGAGTGTGACATATGGCAGTGGAACTGCCGGGGCTTCCGACGAAAAAAGGAACAGCTTTCACAGCTGGTGGCCATGCAGCCGAGGCCACCTGCTGTGATAGCTCTCCAAGAGGTGGGAATAAGGCCAAGCATGCAGAGTTATGACACTCATGGTGAAGCTGTGAATAATAACAACGAATATAGAGTGGCGACATTAGTCCACAAATCCATAACCGCAATACAGCATAAACCAATAGAAGGAATCGAAATCCCACATATCATTACGGAAATACTATATAAAGAGAAGAAAAAGAAAATCATTTTTATCCTGAACATTTATAGCCCACCTCGACAAAGAAAGGCAACTTTCGACAAACTATTTGAAGATTCAGCAAAACTAGCGAAGCAGAACACGCTCATAGTGGTGGGGGACTTCAATGCAAAAGACCCAAGCTGGGGATACCTCACTCAGGATGCCAAAGGCAGAAACATAGCCCAGCAAATTGAAATTACAGGTATGACACTCCTGACGGATCCAGCAATGCCAACAAGACTAGGAGACAGTAACTCCAGAGACACGACACCGGATCTAACAATGTGCAAAATTTGTCAAGAGGTGGAATGGCACAACACTCTAGAAAATCCAGGCAGTGATCATTACATAATATGCACCACTATACACACAGATCAGATACGTAAAAATATTGGCGTTGCCAAAATAACTAATTGGCATGCGTTCAGAAAATCACTGTAACAAAGGTTGACTGCCTCAGATATAACAAACTTGAGTGATTGGTGTGACGAAATAAGGCGTCAAAAAGAAAGGTACAGTAAAAAATTACGCGATCAAGCAATGCCCCTGAGGGCGACTCACACCTGCTACATTTTTGGAAAGCAAGAAGAAGCCTTACGAAAAGATGGAAAAGACAGAAACGTAACCGTGAATTGAAAGAAAAAATCAAAGATATCACCCAGTGCGCAGAGGATTACGCCAATCAATTAGCTGCAACTAATTGGGCCAATTTCTGTGATTCACTCAATTGAACGCTGAATACGGCCAAAACTTGGAACATACTGAAAACCATGATAGACCCCACGAAGACAAAAAATGAACAGTAAAGCCGTTGAACGATTTCTGCACTTATACCCAGGTACAAAAGAGGACCTCATTCAAGCCATGCATAAAAAATGCTTTGGGAAGACGGAGCGACGCCTTCATATCAAGGAAGGTATAAAGGATCACCGCAACCTGATTTAGACAAGCCTTTTACGGACGCTGAGATAAGGGCAGCCATATTTATTAACAAGAAGAACACAGCCGCGGGTGCAGATAAAATCACCAATGGTATGATCAGGAACCTAAATGACGAAGCCATTGAAGCTCTCACTAAATACGTAAACAAACATTGGCTGGCTGGAACTGTCCCACCAGAATAGAAACATGCGATTGTGGTCATGGTGCCTAAACCAGGAAAAAAACTTGCCATTGAGAACATGAGACCTATCTCGCTCACGTCCTGCTTAGGAAAAATATTTGAAAAACTGGTGAACACCAGGCTCCTCAACCATCTCGAGAAGAACAACCTCATGCCCGAAACTATGTTTGGCTTTCGCTCACACCTTTCTACGCAAGATGTTCTACTACTTTTAAAAGAACAAGTAATAATGGACATCTTTAAGGTTGGGGAAAACGTCGTTATGGCAGTTGACATGAAGGGAGCCTTTGATAACATCAGTCACAAAGCAATACTAGAAGGTCTGGAGGAAGCTAACTGTGGAGAACGAATGTTCGACTACGTCAAAAGTTTTCTTAGTAACAGGACTGCAACAATCAAGCTGGGAGATTACGAATCCGACATCATTAAACCTCCAAACAAAGGAACACCCCAAGGAGCGGTCATTTCACCGACACTTTTCAATGTCGCCATGACAGGCCTTGCAGGAAAACTCAAAGATATTGCCGGTCTACAACATGCGATATATGCAGACGATATTACGGTATGGACAACCACAGGCAGCCTAGCAGAGAAAGAAGATAGGTTACAACAGGCAGCTAACACCATAGAAGAGTACGCAAGGATACGGGGTCTTCAGTGCTCAGCCGAAAAATGAGAGCTCATTCGCTTCACGAAGAGGAAAGCATGGAGGATCGACCCGGATCTAAGGCTGGAAGTCAAGCTCGATGGAAATGTCATTCCGGAGAAAGATACCGTACGCATACTAGGAATGTGGCTTCAAGCTAATCAGAGATGTCTGCTCACACTAAATCAACTCAAAACATCAGTACAGCAGATCTCACGCATGATCTCACGAATAACAAACAACCATAAAGGAATGAGAGAACAAGATATTCTAAAATTGGTCAAAAGCCTCGTCATCAGTCGCATTACATACTCGCTTCCATATCAAATTATGAACAGGGAAGAGAAGGAAAAAGCAAACCAAATAATTAGAATGGCCTACAAGACAGCCCTGATATTACCGCGGAATACTTCAAACGACAAGCTGCTGGCGCTTGGTCTTCATAACACAATTGAAGAATTATCCGAGGCCCAGTTACTAGCGCAAAAAAATCGCCTTCTCCAGACCCCAACGGGCAGAGCAGACCTAACAAAACTAGGGCGCGATACTTTACTACAAACACACCAAGAAACTAAAGAAGTACCAGGCGAATTCAGAAAATGGTACACCATATTGCCAATACCAAGCAACATGGATCCTACTCTGCATGCTGGAAGAAGGAAGGCAAGGGCTGACTACATAGAGAAAAAGACATTTTCGAACACGGCCAGATTCACTGACGCCGTGCCTTATCAGACCAATGCAAAGAGATATGTGTGTGTAGCCACCGACCATAGAGGGAAAATTACAGCCTGCGCTTCAATAGATCAGGCGTCGACAACACAAGCAGAAGAAGTTGCCATAGCACTCACAATAAAAGAGGGATGGACGCGAAACGCTCCATTAACAATCATTTCAGATTCGCAAAAAGCTTGCAGAAACTATCTAAAGGGCAAAATTGGAGCACAAGCGCTCCGTATATTGGTTGGGACAGGATGGGACCCCACAGTGAAATACGTACAGGCTGTGACTTGGGCACCGGGGCACGAGGGCGTGACAGGGAACCTGCGCGCGGATGAGGCGGCTCGAGACTTCACAAATCACCGAGCCACTCAAGCCAATGCAAGTGATGACCCTACACCTGTAGACCCTTGCTTCGCAACAATTTTAAAGTACTATAGAGAAAATAGGCAGCTGTATCCACATCCTCACAGCAAGCTCAGCGCTGCGGAGGCAACAGCGCTAAGAAAAATACAGACTAACACTTACATGAATCTGCACACTCTTCACCTTATCTACCCCACGGCGTACAGAAATATGTGCCCGTGGTGTGGAGCGACATTAACACTCTTTCACATCACGTGGGAGTGCGCAGAGCACGACGAAGAGCACGACACCATTGGCAGGTGGGAGGAATGGGAGGCGCTGCTGTCTAGCCCAGCCCTAGTGGATCAGCTGCGACAGATCCAAAGAGCTGAATGGATGGCTCGCGCCAGTGGGGTCCTGGAATAGGGGCACCACCCTGCCGGACAGACTTCGCTCTCCACCCCGTATATTCTTCGGGGCACTGGAGTTCAAGCCTCTCTGGATTATGTATATAATAAAGTTTTGTGCTACTACTACTACTACTACGCACAGAAGAGGTCTCTCACCGGCACCACCTTGGAGGTCAAAATGTTATACTTGTTACATACTACAGGGGACGAACGGGTGCCGCTATAAGGAGCTTCGCCCCTAAAAATCATGGTCTTTAACCTTATCTCTGGCCCGGTGGGGAAAGCTGCGGGGTAAGCTTAGAAGCTGAGAATCCCGCTGTACTCGAGTCCACTGCTTTATTCTTCACCACTTGGCAACTGCTGCCATCGCTCGTTAAGTTGCCGTAAGCAGAGTTTATCAGATTTATCAAAGACTAAAGCGCAAACCTTTATGTGGCGCTTCTAGTACGGCAGAAATAATTAAAGCATTTGAAAAGTTTTGTCAGAATCATCGGCTAACAGCAGCCTTGATTAAGAAGCGATGACGCTATACATTTTTGAGGAAAGAAAAAAATTCTTGAAGCACCAAATGCTTTGACTGGTCCGTAAAACGATTGCTCGTTCGCATCGATTACAAGGCAAGTACAAGACGCTTTTTCGCCTTGTCACTGTAGCCTGCTTTGCAATGCTACAGTAGAAGGCGTGAAAGAGTCGCATAGGCGGCCCGCACTGCAAAGGACATAGGAAAACAATCGTCACTGCAGAAATTTAGGAAAAACGTTTACTATATTAAAACACTTTCTTGTAGCATTTTCATTTCCTCGTAACAATGTAATTGAGTGATTACTATAGTGAAGGAAAATTAAGCCTTAGTAGACGGTTTCCCCAGCGTGCCGCGACAGAGACCACAATCAAAAGTGGGGGGCTCTGCCCCCCCCCATTTCTCAAGAGGGGGGGGGGGCTTGCGCTCCCCTCGCCCCTCCTCGGGCTGATACGCCTGTCTGTGTGTATGCGTTTGCACAAGCTGGACAGTATTATTTCTTTTTCAAAATTTAGATGTTACTTTTTCTAGATGGTCGTCACGTAATTCCAAGTGGAGACTCTAACTGTGTACTTGATACGCTAATTCCAAATAGGCCGGGGTCGGCCTACTTGGAATTCATGTGAGCTGCAATACCTTGTCCAGCATCTTTCAATGCTAGATGCACAAAATGCCACGCATGGGGATACTTTTGTTTGGATATGGCGCTGCGAACCATCCTCCAGCAGACTTGACTGGGCCTATATTCTAAATGCCTTAGAGGGTTTGTCTCCGCCTTACGTGTTCCGCCCATCCCACCTTCGCCTGTGTATATACCTGACCATCGTCCGATTCTCTTACAACTCAAAATTCCATTTTCTTTTGCGCATAAACCATGGCGTCTTGATGTTCGCGTCCTCCAGGACGCGTGCTCTCGGTCAAATTTGTCCTGTGCAATACGGGTGTCAGTTGCTGCATCCGCTCCATATGATTGGGACGTGCTTAAAAAACGCAGAGGTGCCTGCACTGCTCAGTTGAAGGTCGTCCACTTTGTCCTCCCGTTTCTGAGAAGATGGCTGATACTGCAGCGAAGTTACGCATTGCCTTGCGCGCCGAAACACCATCTCCCCTGATGCGAGCTTGGTAGCATGGTAGCTTGGTAACTACGTGAACGCTTCCAGCGTTTAATTGCAGCCTCGTCTCTGGCGGCCGCTGCATGGTGTTGTAGGCACAACCCTTGAGCACACTCTGAGGTGCTACGCCATGCGAGGCAATCGTTTTTTGGGCATTCACAATGACCTGTTTTTATGACTACGCAGACACCAGCTACACAGCCGCTTCCTACACGTGATCAATTTGTGTTTTTTTTTTTCTTTTTTTGGCGCATTTCAAAGAGATGTCTATTTCGGCCATGCGGACAAACTGTGATATATTACCGCCTATGCTTGGAGGTTATCTTGCGATCCTCAACAAGCTGCTGATTCTGTGCAAGTCCCTCCAGCACCTGCTGAGGTAAAGACAGCACTACTATCTATGAAACGGGGGACGGACCCAGGGCCAGACGGTTTTCCAGTTGAATTTTACTTGTCATTTTCAAATGAGCTTGGTACAGCCTTAAGCGCATTTATCCGACGATGTTTCGAGGATGGCGTCTTTCCATCAAGTTTTCGAGATGGCCAATATGTACTAATTTTAAAAGCGAGCGGATATGTACTAATTTCAAAAGCGGACGCTTTCTGTGTTAGTTCTGAAAATTGGAGACCTATCACGCTTCTAAACGTTGACTATAAGATATTCGCGACAGTGATCGTTCAACGTTTGAGAGCTCTGTTGAACACTCTGGTGGGTCATCACCAGGCTTCATAATTGCCATGACGAGAAATACACAGCTTGTCCTTTACCACCCGGTATATCATAGTCTATACTCTGTCGCGATCTGCGCTTGTCTCTTTGGGCCAAGAGAAAGCATTTGACCTGCTAGAGCACACGTATATCCTCAAAGTGCTCATAGCCTCTGGTTTTTCAGTTTTTTTTGGGGGGAGGGGGTGATTTAACTAGAGACACGTACTCTGTATAAAAAACACACTACTTCTAGACGGTTGGGAGAGTGCTGTCTTTTTTATTACATGTGGGGTCCGTCAGGAATGTCTATTGCCTTTTGTTTTATTTGTCCTCAGCCATGAGTCATTTTTCTATGCTCTAAAAGCGGATTCACGTGTCCGGGGTCTTGCGCTTCCGAGCAGCAGTTCCGTGAAAGTCACAGGTTTTGCTGACCACATAACGCAGTACCTTTCAAATAAAGATAGTCTTTCACATAGCCTGCATTTATTCTTTCAGTATGGTGACATCTCAGGTGCCGCGCTAAGCTTCTCTAAATCCCGGTATTTCTTAATCAGCTGTCCGAATTTCAGGCTTAGCTCCACATCTCTTCTTCAGCCGGATGCACCTCTTCGCAATTTAGGAATTCTATACAACCACTACGATGTTTGTAACTCCGTTTGGTCAAACACCCTTGATGAAGTGAAACGAAAAATTGAGAACGCACGGGATTCCGACTTCGAGCTTCTTGAGTGGAGGTACCTTGCGCAGACAGTATTCTGCTGTTACATTTGGTACTTTTCTTACGTGGAGCAGCCGCCTTTACGTATCGTGAAGTCTTTGCAATGCTTTATTTGCTTCTTATGGTCCGGTGGCGCTGCGTTGGTTTCTCGTGCGGCGTTAGTACAGCAGCGTTCCCAGGGAGGCTTTGCTTTCCCTTCGGTATCAGTACGCTGCCGGCTACTGGCCCCGCGCTTCCTGTTGCACCTCGTACGAGGAGAGGAATCGCCAGCGCGAACTCTGGCATATAATTTTCTATGCATACGTCTTCGGTATTTAATGTCATGTGTACTTTAATCAAGGCCCACAATCAGTAACACTTCCTTTGTTTTAGGCAACAGCTGTCGCGTTTTTTCGTCGTATCCCGTCTACTTGCCCTGGGGTAGATGTGATCGACAATTCTATCGTTGACACAACAGCTGCTTTGTTGCTCCCGTTAGTTCTACCGGCACGCCACACCCATTTCAGTCGTGTGTCTTGGAGCGCGCTGACGGCCTCATTTCTGCCTGGCCACCTCCGGGACTTCATGTGGCGGCTGAGGTGGGGTGTCTTCCTATCATTGACCACCACGAAAGGTGGAGAATGGTACAGTCAGCAACATGCCCGAACTGCCCCTACGGGAATTAAATTTGCATGTTTTGAGACAATATGTCGTAGCTCGTGTTTTCTGGAGGGCCGTGCAAGCTGGATTTCGCGGCCTCAGAGTAAATCGCTTTGCTTCTTCTGGGCGTTGTTCTCGAGGCCGCTTCGCCTGCCTTCTCATTGTTGGTGGTGCATACTGTCTTTGGCGCAATCGCTGTGAGGCTGCTTCAGCAGGTCGTCGCCGTCGCGCTCTCATCTCGATTTTGGAGCGACTGTAAAAAGAACTACTATCTGTTTTGTCAGAGCAACTCTTCTTTCTAGGTGAAGAGGAATTCCTTCGACACTGGTCCTGCCCTTTTTTGTTCGTCTGTGAGAGACTTGGAAAGACTGTTTTCAGGCCTGCCTGGTTCTGGTAGTGTGCAAAATATGAGCGCACAAGTTAAAAGGAAGGAAGCACTTGACTAGAAAGGTGCTCAACTTACAACTGAAGTTTTATTAGAAAACATTCATTGCTCGAAAACACAGAAACGCGCAGACGCAACCAACTATAACTTCAAGGTGCCACCCCACCCTCCCCCCCCAAAAAAAGGTATGTTTATCGATTTCAACTGCTCAGAAAAGACATATCTTTTTCGCTTAGTGCTACCGAAGGAACACTGATACACGTGCTTTTGTTGGCCCTAGTCTGTTCTGCTCCCATAATTTCTCTGGTTAATCTGTGCTTAGGTTTGCCTAGAATTCCCGTGCTGCCAAACTGTGGATTGCACCCACAATCCCTGCAGTGCAATGACAAGTGCGTGCCATCTGCGAGAACCTTAAAGCACATCGCATGTTATCGGTGTCGATCATTTAAACAACGACCCGTCTGGCCGATTACACTTTTACGTAGGTCAAGAGTATTATGTAAACAACCCCTGAAGTACACAGTAGAAAGAGCGTGGCATGTTTTTTTGGTGCAGCCGCTCTTGTTCACCCTTCTTTCACGATTTCTTATCATGGGACACAGTTTTGCCAGTTTGCGGAGAAACGTGAGAACAACGTGTACTCCATGCTTGAGCCTAATCTGCATCAACGTGTACGACATCTTGTGCACATAGGGCGTGAATACAACCGTTTTTGTTGGCCTTGTTTCCGCCGTTTTGGTGGCACTTAACCTCTTTGACTTCTTTAACATGGTACTGCCAAGTGCCACAAGCAATCTTTCCGGGCAACCCGAACTGAGTAGGCGTATTACTTGATTTCGGAAACTGCGTTCCATTTCTTGTGGACATAATTTGCTGAGTGATAAACTAAGACAGTAATTAGCTATCGCCCTTTACACTAGCTTGCTGTGAGAAGAGTCAAAGGGTAACAGGCCCTTCTTTGACCGCGAAGAAAACTCCCAGCAAATGTGACCAACTTCATTCAGCAACCTCCGCAAACATGACCAACCAACCAAACAGGCTTTGTAGTTTTTAGATCTTAGCATTGATTTTAATGAAGTTGATCTTTACATTTCATTTGTGTGTTTTTCGTTTACCTTGTAATCTACATATGTAAACAGATCTTTTGTAACAATATTTGGTGTGTCTTTGTATGTTGTGTTCCGTGTACATATGTAAACATAACGTTCTGTTACAATTATCGGTGTGTCTGTGGATGTTGTGTTTCATCGCGATGTTCTGTTGGATTGCACTTGATGCTTACTGTTCGTGAAAATAAATTTCCCTAAACACCATTGTTTACTATATGCTCTAATAACACTATTCGCCTCGTTGTTGGGCTGCCATTGCATCAGCAGGGCCTCATTAAGTGTGACTCCCACGGGACGGCTTTGTGCTCTCCCAAAGTAGAGTACCGAGTTCTCTGAATCGTAACCACTCTTATAATACGAAGCATTTTTAGCGAACTTCGGTCAATTTAAGCTTATTTAGCTATCTTTCTATCTAGCCGCCTATAGCCGAATTCCCTGCTCCGACAGAGGTTGATCACCTAATTTGTTGAGTTCCTCGCGAAGGCATAGTCGTTGTTTACTATACGCTAGGCAGTCACAAAGAATATGTTGAATGGTTTTCTCTTTGCCACAGTGGCCACAGGCTGCGGTGTCGGCCATCCCAATGCGGAAGTCGTAGGCGTTGGTAAATGCAACGCCCAACCACAGCCTACATAACAGGGTCTGGTTTGCTCGGCGAAGCCTCGACGGGACTTGAATACTTAGCGTAGGGTCAAGCGAGTACAGTCGGGCATGCTTGAAGTGTGGCTGATTCCATTGCGATGTGGTTTACTGGCGAGCAAGTCTGCGGAGCTTTCGTGCAGCATCTGTCCTAGAAAGTGGTAGTCGCAGTCATGATGCGACTTCACAGAAGAGGGCCCTGAAAGCGCTACTACACTTTCTGCGATTGACCGGCCTTACTTAACGCTTGTAGCTAGGACGCCCTTCCTGTGTGTGTTTTCGTTTATTTTATGAGTGCGCGTGCGTTTTTTTTTCTCTATCTAACCCCTCTTTCTTGCCCCTACTTCCCCGCCCCCAGCGCTGGGTAGCAAACCAGATGCCAATATTTGGTTAACCTCCCGGCCTTTCCTTTCTCACTCTCTCTCTCTCTCTCTCTAGCCGCCTACGACATTTAGCTCTCCTGGCTGACTCGATAATAGCATCGATACCAAAATTGTCACGGCATAACATGACTGTATGGCTAGCATAATTGACTAGTCATAACAAGACAATCATGACATGTATATCATGAATATAATGGTTTATATGTCATTGTCTTGATGCTCTAGCGGTGGTTCTCTTCACATGACATTTAGCAAAACTAGTGTGGTATAAAATGACTGCATGGCAAACATAACTAACAGCCCCTAAAGTAGAAATCATGACGTGCAAGTCATGATTTTCATGTTATGACTAGTCATGACTACACGCTTTGTTCATGGTGCGCTCGTGTTCGTTTCGCTAGCTTCACATTTGCCAAATTTGTTATTACCGGAGGTGAAGGGACGACAAAGGTATGTGACACATCAAAACATGATAATCATGGCATGAAAGTCGGGTACGGCATAATTCAAGTTCTAGTCGTAACGTTGTGCTGATTTCAAAAATATTAAAGTGACATTTCAACCTTCCTGATTTGTGCTTCGCATATCACCAATTTACACGATACGTAGGATCTGCCGATTTTTTTAAACACAAACAAATCACTACTGAAGTGTGAGGTCCATGGAACGGCTTTATGCTCCCCCGTAGTCGAGTGCGAAGGAACGGCTTTATGCTCCCCCGTAGTCGAGTGCGAAGTATTATAAATAGGTAAATTATCTTCCTTACACATCGTATAATTTTTGTCAATATGGTCTCATCAAACGTAAGGCTCATGGAATGGCTTTAAGCTATTACATAGTAGAGTACAAAGTACTCTAGTATGTTACCTACTTCTTCTGAACACAATATCACGTGGTATCTTTTTAATAATTAAAGCATTTTTGTGTGTACTGCAAGCACTTTTGGCGTCTATTTATATATCTATGTATCTAGATATCTATCTAGCCGCTTACATCTGAGTGCTTTTGAGATCACCTCATGAACTTGGCGTGATCCAAATTAGCATAGAAGGGTAACATATATTGACAAAGAAGATGCGATCTGACGTTATGCGTATTATGCGAGGCATTTTGAGAGAAGGGTACAGTCCGTGTAGTAATTTTTCTATTGTCACATGATTTAACAACGCTAATTTATGAACAATTGATTCACGCACAGACACAAACTGAGCAGGCTCACATGTTTACATAATTAGTTGTTAAGTTGTTTGCACCGGGGCAACGACGTCAACAGGAACGTGCATATTAGCAACACCATAAGCGATAAACTGACATGAAGTGCTGGTGTTCACGGCGATGGCAGCCCTGGACACTGCTACATAATTCAGCTTCAGCGGATCCCAACTAACAACAATTGATGTTAAGCCGACGTTACGGCAGTATCATGAATGTGCACATATCATGTTTATAAAATTGCATAGCCAGCACTGCAAACTGTATTGAAAATGGGTTTGTGTGCACACACAAGCATCATCTACTAAATTTCGGCCAGTAAAGTATTTAAAATCAAATTCAAAGTGTTTTTCGCAGCACCGCACGCGATACGCTCCTGCGGTTTCCTTTTAAACAAGCATCCGCCACTTTCATCACGCGTTTGGGTTGGCTGCCACGATCCTTGCAAGTACTATCTCCAATAGCTGACGCTTTAAATGGAAAGATGAGGCAGTGTTGAGCGAGAATACATAGCCTAGTGTCGGGCAATGCATTTTTGAGGAGTCGACTTGAAAATCTGAATATGCATGATTAGGCATATTGTGAATATGTGTGATGAAAATGTCATATCACGACGCTTTCACAATGTGATATATTGTGAATGTGCGTTATCCCGCATATTAACAATGTCTCGGAGGGAGCCTTCGTTAAAAAGAGTGGTCAACGTCTTGCTCACCGTTTGTAGACTCACGTATATAGGTGGTTATATTTACACGGAACCCATGCCGAGTCCCGTTCCACTCAACGACCATGAAGGCGAATGTGTGACTGGGTGGTTTCATTTTTTTTATATATCTGGGGTTTGACGTCCCACAACCACGACGTGATTATGAGAGATGCCGTAGTGGAGGACTCCGGATATATAGACCATCTGTTCTTCTTTAAAGTGAACCTAAATATACGTACACGAGCCTGAAAAATTTTCGCCTCCATCGAAAATGCAGCCGCCGATGCCGGGATTCGATCCTGCGACCTGCGGGTCAGCAGCCGAGTACCTTAGCCACTAGAATGACGCGGTGGGGCTGGGTGGTATAAAGCCTTTTCTAATTGATTAACTATTTCGTGATAGAGCGAAAATACCTTTCCATTCATGGTAGGTGTATTGTTAGCAACTGAGTTCAACAAAAAAAAAATACATTGCAAATTTTAGGTGCTAATG